>NW_017264716.1:0-564504 GCF_001477545.1 Pneumocystis carinii B80
GTCTATAACTTTGAATAAACTATATTATCATTATATTTTAAGAGAAATGCCTTAAATTAATTTTCTTCAGAATATTAAATATATTAAAAGTGATAATAAATATAAATATATTAATATTTATTCTGCGCCTGTAAAAAGCAAATATTTGTAAAAATCTTCTAATCTCAGAAAATTTTCCAGATAAGTAATATAAGATTTCTTATAAATCAGAAAACTTATAAAAGCGTACAGGACCATCTCTATTTCCTACATGAATAGCTAAAAATGCTTCCACCATATATACAAAAGAATTGACAATCAATGTTGTCTTAGAGCATTTGAAAGTTCAATAATTCTTATAAATAGAGTGATTTAAGGCAATTTTTTCAATATTATCTTTAACATTTTCTATATGTGAAGAATTATAATTAGAATTTAGTTCATTTGCATCCTTATCTAAATAATGAAATTTATTAGAGTTTTTTCATCGTATTACAAAGTAGGAAAAATAAATATTCAAAGAAGACTTATTCTCTTTTTTTTTGAAAAAGAAAACGAAATATTTATAACTAAATAATACTTAATAGATTCTAAAGATTTTTCGGAAATGTTTATAAAAACAAAGTTAAATATATGAATAATTGAAGCATCCAAAGATTTTTTATTAATAATCAATTAAAACTCGTAATAAATATAATTTATTTTTAATAGCATTTTTTATAAAATCTATTATATTTTCTATAATATTCATTGTCTGCTATATCTTTTGTTTATTTTAATTTTTATCTGATTATTTTTTTCAATATCAAAATACATTTTTAATATTAGTTAAAATTTATTTTTTTTTACTACTTTTCTAAACATTTATATATTATGAATAAATCTTTAAAAGATATATAGAATAAAGATTTTATTACATCTTAAGACATTATATATTATTCTTAATAAATACTGCAAATATAAAACACCTTTTTACATTAATAACAATAAATATATTCTTTTTGCATTCAAAAATTAAAGTTATTTTAAAGTTGGAAAATAATGACAAATATAATTATTAAAAAATAAATATTTAAATGAAAATATTTTAAAATGAATACTTAAAGAAATTTAAAGTTTTCTTTAAATTAAATGTTTTATTTTTATCAATCGACTGTTTATAATTTTTAACTAATACAAAATATGAATCGTTCAACCATAATATACTATTAATCAGATTTTCAGCCGTAACTCGTAAACACAATTTGATTTAAACATGTCTTATTTTTTAGCAAAGCTCATTTTTTGGATATCTTTGAAAATATTCTATCTTACAAACCAAATTTCTTTGCAAATGTATATTAATTATATTTAACAAGAGAAAAACAAACATATCTTTATTTGATACTTTTACATACTTATTATTACAAAATATTTTCAAATTTTAAAGAATTATCCATACTCCTAATGTCATTCCTATAATTGCACAAATTAACATTTCCTTCTGAAATCCTTCTACACGAACACCATGACCTTTTTCAGCTGCTTCAAGGGTTTTTTCGGGGGTCACTGTCACTGTCACTGTTTCTGTAATTGAACATTGATCTTCAGTTTCCTCTTCCCCATGCGTATTATCTGAATCAGGTCCATCATCATCAGTATGTTCTGTCCCTTCTTCAGTAGGCTCTTCCTCTTCTTCAGTAGGTTCTCCCCCTTCTACAGTAGGCTTTTCCTTTTCATCAGTAGGCTTTTCCTCTTCTTCAGTAGGCTTTTCCTCTTCTTCAGTAGGCTTTTCCTCTTCTTCAGCAGGCTTTTCCTCTTCTTCAGTAGGTTCTTCCTCTTCTTCAGTAGGTTCTTCCTCTTCTACAGTAGGTTCTGGTTCAAGTGTTTCTTCTTCTGTTTTTGTAGGTCTGCCCAAACAACATGTTTTTGTCTTAATATATGTTTTTGTATAAGTATGCGTTTCCGGCGCCAGTTCTGTTACTAGTACCGTGGATACAGAAAGTATAGTATGTGTCTTAGTAAAATCGGCTTGAACTGGTAGTTCCGCAGGAGAATGTTCAGGAGGAGGAGAAGGATGAGGACCAGGAAGACCTGCACCCAAACACTTATCCTGCACTTTTTTGCACGATTCTGCTAAAATGTCTTTGCAAAAGTCTTTTAGATCACAACATAAATCCCAATGTTCTTTGCAAAATTTTTTATCATAATTAGTGTTTGATTCTTGTTTAGCTTTCGTTTCTTGACATAGCGCCAATAAAAACTGTGATAATCTTTCACATACAGATTTGGTGGGTGGACACAAAGAATATAAGGCCTTGAAAGAAGAATTATCGTTCTTTCTAGTTTCAAGAATAGAACAGCACTTCTTTGATAATTCCATACAGTCATCCTCAGTAAACCCAGACTTAAGTCCATATAAAAACGATCGTAACACAATATCATCACCTCGTTGTCCATCTCTTACTCGAGACTCAAAGTTACTGATCACCTTGCGAGCCGTTTCATCTAGATCAGAGAATGATTCCGGTAGTGCACGTTCTGAGACCTGTACTTCCTCCTCGGGATAATCATATTCAAATGCCTTTTCTGTAACAGAATCAAAAGTATCAGTAAATTCTAAAAAAATGTTAAAAAAAAATAAAAAAAAAAAAAAAAACCTGTATTATATATATCTCTTGAAAAAACACGTGTTACAAATATAAAAATAGCAAGAAAAGATATCTTCATCAATAAAACACTAAAAAGAAACAAAATTTACTGTTTCTATAAAAAGAGATTTTTTAATTTGAAAAAATTAGGAGTCGATCGACGTTCCGAACTTTAATCGATTACAAAAATATTCAAATATATATATATAAAGCATAAACAAATACATAATATTTTTGATTTACTATTTACATTGATGATTCTTAAGATTTATAACTTTTTTTCTATAAATATATTTAAATTTTTTTATAAAATATAATAAGGATGAAAAGTTAAAAATTAAAACATTTTTATTTAGTAATATTATTACATAATTTATTTAGAGCGTTTTTTTTTAAAAATACATTAGGTTTATATATATTTCTTTTTATTTTTATGCATTTAAACTAGTTTTCAATTTTTCTTTAATATTTTTTCGCACTTTTTTCACATTTTTTTCCACGGGTTTCTTTTATTCTTAAACCTAGATTTATCAAAAGTTCAATTACGAATAGTTTATAGGGTTTTATTATTTTTTTTTTCTATACTTTTATTTTATTAAATATTCATTTGATGAATACAATTATTTATATTGTATATTTAGAATCACGCATGCTTTAAATAAATTAGTTTTTTTTTGAATATTTTGTTAATTTACTCTTTGTTTTTGAATTTATTTTTATACTTTTTTAAAGGGTTATTTAATGCATAAAATATAAATGTATGACTAATTATTTATTTTTTTGAATAACATTATTAATAGATATTATAATATTTAAATAACTTAATGATAAAATAAAATTGATGAATCATTTAAATTTTAAAATATTACTGAAAAATTTTATAAAATTATCTACATTATTTAAATAAAAAGTATCTAAATTATTTTTTTTAAACCCTTTATTATCTAAACTTTTATGTGTTTTGTTGTATCTTTTTCATTTTTTTGAACTTTTTAATCATTTAATTAAAATCATAAAATTAACTATATTTTTATTTCAAATAAATGAAAAAAACCAAATATCTATGTAAACATTTTAATGGGTTAAAAAAATAGATTCAAAGAATAAAAAACTTTATAAATAAATCATAATATATTATTTTTAAAATATTAATAAACAAAAATCATATTTTTTAAACTTTTAAGTATTAAATATTTTTTAATCACTATTTTTATAGATAAAATATTATCACATATACATATATAACTAAAAAGATATTGTCTAAAAATTTATGTGGGATGTTATGGCTTTTATTTTAATATTTTTCTATTTTTTTATATTTGATTTTTGAATTAACGCGTTAAAAATGTGTTGTCAAGACAACATTGATATCAAAATTATATCAACAGGACTATTTATAAAATATCAGAAAAACAAGGTTTATAAAAATATTCTGGAAAACTTTCCAAGAAAATTGCTACACATTTCCAGCTGTGTTCTCGTTTAAAAGGCATTTGGACTGGTTAGCTTTGATATGAGCTCTGAGGTATGTTTAAACATGATTTAAGAAGTTTTAAATCAAACAACTATTTATTTAAATTATTAAAATTATGATTAAAGAATTTTCTGTTTATATTTTCTTAAATTAAGAGGAAACTTCTTTTTTTGGGAGCATATTTTTATGAAAAAATAACTCATAAATATATAGGCTCAAAAGTCTCTTCCGTATTGCATAAAACATAATGAAAATATCAAACTTGCTCCACAAAAACAATATAAATGCCAATTAGATTTTTCAGAACACAGTTGTAATTCTCAAACGATTAGTAATATTTCTAAAATGACAGCCAAAAGAATAGTGCTTTCTGACGTTAGCAATAATCATATTAAACCTTCTTTTATTCAGTCAAAATTAAGTAGTCAAAAAGCTCATAATATTGAAGGGGATGTCTTTCCAGAAATTTTACGTCAATTGCATTCAAAGGAGAAAAACAGCATAGAGTATGAAAACACAAATCAAAAAGATTTAATCAACCATTCTTTATATAATCAGAATCAAGAAGAATTGAATGAAGATTTAAAAGATAAAAGGCTATCCTATAATTTTATTCCTTATATTTTGAAAAATAAAGAAAATACAACACGACATAAAACAGACAATACTTGTACCGATCTTCTAAAATATACTAAACCCGATATTATGGAATTAAAAAGAATCAGGAAAGAATTTGTTGAACAAATTGATGAATGGGATACTACAATGGCTCACGAATATTCTGACGAAATATTTGCTTACATGCATGAACTTGAAGTTAGCATGCTTTTTATGTTTATTCATTGTTATTAAAATTTTTAGGTTAAATATAAACCAAGCCCAACTTATATTGAACATCAACCTGATATGCAATGGTCAATGCGTTCTGTACTAATTGATTGGCTTATTCAAGTTCATTCTCGATTTCATCTTCTCCCCGAAACACTCTATCTTACAATTAATTTAATCGATCGTTTTTTATCTGTAAAAGTTGTATCTCTTCCTAAGTTGCAGCTCGTTGGCGCTACTGCACTTTTTTTGGCTAGTAAATATGAAGAAATTATATGTCCCTCGGTTCACGAAATAGTGTATATGGTAGATTATGGATATTCTTCAGAAGAGATTTTAAAGGCAGAAAGATATATGATTAATATGCTTAATTTTGATCTTGGATGGCCTGGTCCAATGAGTTTTTTGCGGCGAGTATCAAAAGCGGATGAATATGATCTAGATACTCGTACTCTTACAAAATATCTTTTAGAATTAACTGTTATGGATTTTCGATTCATAGGAATTTTACCAAGTTTTATTGTCGCAGCTGCTCATTATCTTTCTCGTTGTATGTTAGAAAAGGGAAGTTGGGTAAGTTTTTATATTATAAATATTACAAAATTATAATAATAAATTTAGACAGATGCACATGTTTATTATTCATCATATACTGAACGTCAATTATTACCTCTCGTTAGCATTATATTGCAATGTTTACAATCTCCAAAAAAGCATCATAATGCAATTTATGAAAAATATGCAGATAAAAAATTTAAAAAGGCTAGCAAGTTTGTAGAAAGTTGGATGGCAAAGCATGCATAATTAAAATATATCCCATTATTTTTCTAAATACAAATAATAACGAACCCTATAAAACTGTGAATTAAATTGGTTTAAAATACAGGTTTTTATTTTTTTGAATTTGTAATTTTTGTGAATAATTCAAGCATATCGGTGTATTGCATCTTTTCATTTTTTTGTTATTCACATAAGTAATTATTTTAATAAATTATTATTTTAAGTTTATTTTTATATTTTTTGAAACATGAAAACCAACTTGAAAAATTAAAAATATTTATCAAGTAATGATATAGAAATTTAGTCCTATATAATTATGCTAGAATTATGGCCCAAAAATATAAACAGAAAAATACACAACATAAAGTTACATCAAGGGTTAGTTTATAAATACGAATGAGAAATGACTATGGACTAAAAACTAAGCCATAAATTCTAAAATCGACTAAATAAAATATTAATATCTGTAATGTCTAAACGAGATAAATAAAAATATTTAACTCATTGTAGTATCTCCGTTCGTATTTATATTAGAAAAATCGAATTGTTGTGTATTAGAAATTTCTGCATTGCTAACCATATTTCCAAAGCTGAATGTTTGACCTTCTACATGAGGTGCTAATCCAGGATCGACCTAGATAAAATTAGTAGTACTTCTATCATAAAAAAATACTAACATCATCATCATCATTAAAATATTTTTCAATTATATTATATGACCTTAGATAAATTTCTTGATTTGAATTCTGTTGAAGGTTATGAATCTTTTCCATACCTCCTGCTTCTTCAATATACAACGCAAACCGATTTAATCCCCCTTTATTTTCTTTATCCAATTCACCAATTTTTAAAATATTCTCAAGACCATCTAAAGCCACTTGGATAATTTTATTATCCAAACAAGTTAAAAGATCACATAAAGGCTTTATACATCCTTGAGAAACCAGATATCTTATTTGATCGGGCTTAGATAACCCCCCAGATGTTGCATTGCTTAAAGCCCAACATGCTTCCTTTTTAGTCTTAAAGTCCGCATTAGCAAGTAAATTAATAAGAGGAGGAATAATATTGGCATCAATTACGGCTTGAATTTGAGTACAATTACCAGCAGTTATATTAGAAATTGTCCAACAAGCTTCCTTTTTAATTCCATCTTTTGGAGATGAAAGTAAAGATAATAAGGCCTGAAGTGCACCACAATTAATTATAACCTGAGTTTGAATATCATCTCCAGTAACAATGTTTCCTACTGATCTTAAAGCAGGCGTTTGAACAGAAGTCGAGGGATGCCTTAAAAAATTAATTCTATACTTTTAAAATAGATGAAATATACATAAGTAATTCTACTAAGCGTCTAGGAATTCCTGCGTCAATAATTGCTTGAATTTTATCATTGGATCCATCACTTAAATAACTTATAGCCCAACTAGAATCAATCAAAACTTCATCATCCAATGAAAAGATCAATTTAGCTAGGACAGGTAGCGCAGGCGAAATAGTATTCCAATCAGGTTGTGGATTTTTTCCTCGGCAAAAGTTAGAAAGAGTCCAAGTGGCGTTACGAAGCATTGAAAGTTTTCGAGACTCTGTCAAAAGAGAAAGTAAGGGTTTTAAAGCACCTGCACGAAGTACGAAATCCCTGCATTCCGGTGAATCGCCTGCAATATTACCTAATGCCCAAACCGCCTAATTTCGATAAACAAAATAACTAAAAAATAATAATAGTGAAACCTGTTCCCTAACATCTGCTTCAGGACTTGATAAAAGTTCCACAAATATAGGAACTGCACCTGCCTCAATAACAACTTGAGTTTGACTAGAACTACCGCTAGCAATGTTAGTAAGAGCCCATGCTGCCTCAAACTAAACCAATAATTTGATATAAATCAATTTAATGGAAAATGATATATTTACCTGAACCAATGTATGAGGACTTTTTAAAAATTCCACAAAGCGACTAACAACCCCACATTCAATAACTTTTTCGATAGGCGGATTTCTTTCTTTCGATAAAAGCTTCCTGAACTTAGTTGTCGCTGGAATTTGTTCCTCTATATTATCAGAAAAAACACCTGAAATCATCATAGGTAATTCATTATTAAGCTATAAATAATGTAAGTCTATGAATAAAAAGGGGCAAATAATAATATATATATATGATATAATTTATATAAAACCCATGAAAAAAAAAGAAATATACTACATTATGTAGTATTAAAATCCATATCTTTCCCCTTAAAAAATCTAGTAATAAAATGTCGACTTATAAACAATGATTATCTTAATCAAAACCCCAATAATAACTGTTTAAAAAACCCATCTTAATACATATAACATATCATATAAACCACAAATATATCCTATATTCAAAAAAATATACATAAAAAATATACCTGATTTTCAAGATGAAGTGCCGATTCTTCGTCATCACTCTCTGTAGTTTCTATACTCGAAAGATTCAAATTCCGTCGTTTTGCTAACGAATCATCCCGCATCTGTCTCCTAATCTCTAATCGCTGTTCTTCACGTCTTCTTCTTAGTTCATCCATTCCAAATATATTCTTGGATTTGAAGTTATTTCGACGATATTCCGGCACGAATCTACTTGTATCAAGATTCGTCATATTATTTCCCTATATTAAGCTTCTATATAGACCCCTTCTTTATTATTTATTTAAAATTTCCTTTTAACCCTTTTTTAAGGCTTCGTGAATATTATGAAATTATTACAAAATATTAGGTTAAACATATAAAAATTATGGTCGACAGCTTAATAAAAAAAGCAATTCAATATTAAAGTAATCTAGCTAAATAGTTTATAAAGAGTTAAATAATTATAATATTTAAGCATAAAAATATGAAATAGATTTTCATATATATAAGGAAAAAGGAAAGAATGAAAAGCAGGATGAATAAGTTTAAAGACATTCTATGAAGAAGAATGCGTCTGCCGGGAATCGAACCCGGGGCCCATCGATGGCAACGATGGATTTTACCACTAAACCACAAACGCTTTTTAAGGAAGGCGAATTAATGTTGTATAAAAATAAAAGTGGATAGATTAAAAAGGGATAAAAAGGGATAAAAAGCTAAAATATTTTTATTAGCTATGATTTTCTAATTTAGAGTTTAAATATATAATGTTTTAATATAATAAAAATAATTATAAATTTAAGTATAATATAAATAATTTATTATATTTGTTTTTATGTGTAAAAATAGTTAGTAATTTTAAGTCATAATTCCTTAAAAAATAATGAAATAAAAGTTAAAAAGTCATTATATTTTATAAACTTTTTCTATATAAAACGTATATAAATATTAATAAATTTTAAAAATCAATAATAAAAATCAATAATTAATAAAAATCTATAATGGAATAAAATAATATATATTTGAGATCTTAATTGTATATTTTTACATAAATAAAATCAATTTTTATTATCAATTAAAATTAATTTACTATATGATTAAATAAGAAGATTACAATACAAGTATGTTTAATTCTTATATATTTTTTTAAATATATGTTAAATTACTAATTAAAAAGTTTATAGAAGGTCATATTTTTTTTTGGAAAAAAGAATTCATTAACTGAATTTTTAGAAAAAAATGTCTATACAACCATTACCATCTAATGGAATGTATTATTTTCGTATTCAGGTTTATTAAATATTTTTTTTAAAGTCTATATCAAATATTTTAAACAGTATAATGAATATCATTATATTAGTAATCTTCAAGCAGGCTCAATAGTTAATCTTATAGGTATTCTTGCCTCGTTTAAAGACTCTAGAAAATCCAGAGGAACAGGTAAAATTGAATATTTAAATTATAAAATTTAATATTTTCAAGATTTTACAAACAGTTGTATTATATTTGACAAATCTTGCGTCATTCCTGGGAGTGGATTGTTGATTAACTTTTTTAGACCTTTAGAAAAAGATCTTCCATTATTTAATGACAATACATGTGCTATTTTATTGCGAAATCTTAGAATAAATTCATACAATATTAATATGCAAGGGATTAGTAGAATTGATACAGAGTGGATATTATTTGATAAAAAAGGTAACATGCAAAGCAAGTCTAATAACAAGATTTCATTATTATTTGAGGAAGAAACATTCATAAAAGATTTATGTTTTTGGTGGAAAAATAAAAATAGACTAGCCCATGGCATTGTTTCTAAGAGAAGACCCACTCTTATTCGTGATATCATTCCAAATTCATTTTACGAAATTATTGGCGAAGTAGATCATTTTATAGGCCTTCTTTTTATTAAAAAAATTATAGATTGTTAAAACCTTTCCTATTAATTCAAATGGATTTACAATTTATTTAACTGATTATACATCTAATTCTTTATTACACCCTTATGGATGGGGAATGGGTTCATGGTGGAATGGTCCGCATGGAAAAATGACTATTCAATGTTCTTTATGGGACAGTACAGCTATGTTTGCAAGAAATAAACTTTATGAAGGCGAAATTGTTCAAGTATCTAATTTATTAGGACGCTTGAATCGTGATGGTATACTTGAAGGTGTTGTTCATGGAGACAAACAATATCCAGATAAGATTTTTATAACAAAACCTTCAAAAGACAATTTTTATGTCAAGGAACTTATAACTCGCAAGTCCTTATATAATAAAAGATTTTTAGATGATAAAAAGATTTTAGAGGAAATATCAGAAGAAAATAAATATAAAGAAAAGACTACAGTACTTACATCTCCTGCTAATATGAATTTAAATAGTATATTTCGAAAGTATATATTAATTATTAATATGATATAGTTATTTGCGCATATCAGCATATACCAATTACTCCAATAGGTGACATATTATCATCTCTTAATCCAAAACCATTATATGTTGCGCAGAAATTTCGTATAAGAGCTAGAGTTATTGACTTTCTCCCAGTAAATCTAGAAGACTTTGCTCATCCATTTTGTAAATCTTGTCAAGAAACGTTAGTAGAAACATCATTGATTCTTCTTAACATTATTTAGTTATATTAAGAAATGTAAATGTTATTCTGCATATCCTCTTGATGAAGTATTCATATGGCAATTCGCTTTTTTGTTTGAAGGCCAAGATAGTGCATGTATTCCTGTTATATTTTTTGGAGATGACGCACAAACGCTTTTTAATAACGAATTTATTATGCCTACTAAGTAAATTAAAAACATGTAATATCAATTTATTATTAATAATAAAAGTCTAAGAAAAGATAAAAAAACACTTGCCTTGTTAAGGCAAAGGCTCTCTTTAATATATGGAGATTTAGAAGAAGCCCTTTTATCAGGGCAACATTATAATCATATACAAACACCTTGGTTTGAACTTTGTATTATGGAATATATTGTACATGAAAGTAAAACAGGGAAAAGACAGAGAAGATGGAGAGCATTTGGAATAAAACTTGCATAACATTAAATAAACATGAAAATTTTGATCACAATATTTTTCTGATTCGTATAGAATATAAATATATATTTTAAAAATAATTTGTCTATTTCCAAAAGCTATTCCGAATTTCAGATAAAACTATGGTTTCTTTGATGTTCCAGTCCTATTTTTTAAATGCTGTTCCGGAATCCAGTTTTCATCATAATGTAAATTAAGTATTTTTTCTGGTTCTTTCTTCTCGATAACCTTCTTTTTAGTATTCCTTTTTTTCTTTTGATACATATTATACATCCATTTTTGAAAAATCAAATAAGGGCCTATTATAAGACCAGCAAGAATAATATAAAGAAAGATTATTTGAAAATTAAAGAAAGAATATCCCGGTTCTTTTATTGTGATTGTTGAATTATAAGCAACATATGTAAGAAAAATACCCTAGTTAAATAAGCAATGGATTTAGATTATTCTAAAAAACATACATATCTTCTAATTCTTGCAAAAATTGTAAGACCATAATCATTTTCCGCTAATTCTGTTGAAAAATAAAATGAAACTCTTGTAGAATTCAATTCTGGTATAATAATACGTTTTCTTATATCCCCTAACTAGAAACAATAAGTAATTCATCAAATCTTTCCATCATTATACATTAATTATTTGTAGAGAAAAATTCCTGTCAAAAATACGAATAGAAAATGATTCAAGAACAAGTGTTTCATTGATTAAATTGCTAATTTCAACACTTACATTTGTTTTCTTTCCATTTAAAATTGTTCTTGATGTTTGAAAATGTGCTGGATCATCGGTAATATTTGTATTAATAAAAATATCTGGCGAATGTGAAGTTATATTTTCTATATGTTCACTATTTTTAAAATCAGATGCAATTGTCCCCGAAATAAAAAGAACTACAAAAAGAGTTTTGAATATCTTCATAAATTAAATACTAAAGTCTATAACTTTTTTAAATTGTGAAAATATTTTACCCGAAACGTCAAGAAAAATTATATTTTATTTCAAGAATATTAAATAATTACATAACTTTTTAATTGTTCCCTTTTATTTCTGTATTACTTTTATTTTAAATATTTAAACATTTATTTAAATGAATTTATAAAAATTATTTTTATAAATCTATTTAAATCTTTTATTTTAATATATTTAGATACAATTCAAACATAAATTTTTGTAAAAAATATTAAATTTAGACTTTTATTATTGTTATAAACATATACATGATCAAGTGCTTAAAATTAAGCAGAAATATGATTTCAAAAGATTATTTTTAAAAATTGAAGTTTTAAATTTGTAGTTAAATCAACAAAAAAAAGATTAATATATTAGTTTAAAACACATTATTATAAATATTTTGAAATCTTTAAAATAAAATGTGTAAATTAAACATTTTTAAGAAAAAATTATAAATTATTAACATTTAATCTTTTTTTTAGTTATTTAAGTATACAAAAATATTAATTCATATAAAATAATAACATAAATTGTAATGATTCTTAAGTTAATAATATTTTTAATTATAAAATTGATAAAATTCTGAACAATTTTCTCATATTAAAAATTACTTATCTTTTCCTGAAATATTTAAAAGTTCTAATAACATATATATATATGATCTTTCTAATACATCAAAACTCTATTTAAATTATAATTTAAACAAATCTATATATTAGTTTTTTACTAATATACAAGTTAAATATCTAGCATTATTAATGGTGCTTTTTTTTGATCTTATGTTAATATAAATTAAATATTTTTAGCTAAAGAAACACTATATATAAATCTTAAAAATTTAAGAGTTTATTATGTTTTATCTTTAAATTTAAAGTGTTTTTAAAAAATTAACTCGTAATTTCTAAATTTCAAAAAACTGAAAATGTTATGAAAAAGACATTTTTTTTATAAAAAATGTTTTTAGAAAACCGCAAAAGTAACTTGTTTTAGAAGGGAAGGTAGATATTTTGCATTTTAAGGGATGATTTTTTTTCAAATTTAAAATTTAATGCAATATTTATATTTTAATTTACTCAAAATATTCGGTTTGATAATATATTATTAAAACATCAGCAATAAATAGAAGTTATTTTATCATTCTTGAAGCTTTTATATTTTATATATCGTAAAATTTCAGTTGATATCAGGGGATTATTATTGAACTGATTTATAACATTATATTTCAGCCTTTATTTTGGTCTAAAAGCATCAAAAGTTTAAAAATATGTTTGATTCAAATGTTTTAAAGGCAGGCTTTTATGTAAATAATGACGCGCCTTCGAGTTCACAGCAAATGATAATAAAAACTATTTCTAATATTATTTCTAAGGAGCCTAAATCACATACAAGTGTATCACTATCTAGAAAAAACAAAAGTGAAGATTATCGTTCCACAGTGAGCAAATATAAAGCTTTAACAGGAGAGTTTAAATGTAAAAAACGACTATCTCTTGTCCGTGCTATTTATGATTTTAATTCGCCTAAACTTTCATCTTTAAAATTTGTTGCAGGAGACGTAATAGGAGTACTAAATAGGATGGAAAATGGATGGTGGGATGGTGTATTGGGTGACCAAAGAGGTTGGTTTCCCAGTAATTATGTTCAACATCTGGATGAAAATGAAATAAATGAATTTGAAAATGGAAATGATGATCATGATATCTATAATATACAAATTGGTTTGGAACAAAACTTGATCGAAAAAGATCCTATTGAATATGTATATCAAGAATCACAAAGTATCGAAGCTAATGACCATTCTTTACGTAATTCAA
The DNA here is from genome assembly GCF_001477545.1 of Pneumocystis carinii B80. Taxonomy (NCBI): domain Eukaryota; kingdom Fungi; phylum Ascomycota; class Pneumocystomycetes; order Pneumocystales; family Pneumocystaceae; genus Pneumocystis; species Pneumocystis carinii. The sequence goes on from NW_017264716.1 coordinate 13,890, forward strand.
TTTGTATATCAGATATTTTAAATGAAGAGCTATATTATCCTAATACTGAAGAAAAATCATCAGAAGCTGATTTTTCGCATTTTTTGGAGTCCAATGATCGATCTAATAGTAATTCAAAAAAGGTTCATAAAAAAAAATCATTATCATTTACAACAGACAAAGAGTTAAATGATTTAAGTTGTCTTCTAAATATGCCTGGTGTTTTAGGAAGTCCGTATTTCGAAAATGATATAAATGGTAAGTGCTTTAATAATTAAAAGAATTTTACGAAATATTAAAATTTAGGAAAAATACGTCCAGTTAATAATAAAGAACCAAAAGGAGTCCATTTATACACATTTCCACAACAATCATCATCTATAAGAGTTTTATCTCCTCTTGAAGCATTTATTATTTCAAATTATGAAGATCAGTTAAACATTATTTCTTCATTTGAGAATCCGTTGCATAATGAAGATACTTCCAAAATGTCTGATTCTGATGATGATTCGAGCATTTTAATGCCTATTTATTATTGTCCTTTACAAAGCCCGATCAACTCAAAAAATGATAAAAGTACATATTTAGACTCAAAAGTATTAAAACTTGTACCAGAAGAATTAATACCTTCTTATAAGAAAATATTACAGAATATGCGTCAATCAATTAATGATTTACATAAATTTGTTGAATTAAAAATGAAAGTTTTATTTCAAAAATTATGCGATTCAATCAGAATTACAATAATTTATCTTGTACATGCATCGGGTATGCTAAGAATTGTTTCAATTCTTGGTAATTCTTTTCCAACTATAATATCCATATCAGAAAGTGATTTTAAAACTGTTAAATGGTATTATTGGAGAATTTTGACAGCATTAAGTAAACTCATTCTTTCAACAAAACTTGCTTCGAGTGAATGGTTACCAGAAAATATAGAATCCAACGTTCTTAATGATGCAGAAGATATAATTGTCATAGTTGAAGAATATATTAAATTTGTAGTATCAAAAAATTCCATATATAAAACACCATGCAAATTTCGATTAGGATTTATTAAAGATCGACAAGTTGGCGGTGGCTGGAGAGGAAACGGTTTAATTATGTATACGAAACCTATAGTTCACAATAATATGTTAACGTTAGAAATCCAGTCTTCTGATAATTTAACATTGAAACCATTATCTCAAGAACTTCTTTCAAAATTAAATACATTGCTAAATGAGATTAAATGTTTACTTAATAATTTCCAAAGAAAATTATTAAAACCTAGTTTTTCTGATGATGAAAAAAAGATGTCAATTATAGTTTCTGATCTCTTTATAATTCATGAAACAAAAACAATTTTAAAACCAATGAGAATATTTATGGAATTGATTGAATCCGTGGATGTTACACCATTAGGAGAAGCTTGTGGAGATACATATTCGCCAACATTATTCGATTTTTTAAATGCTAAACAAGTTTTATACGATTCGATAAATACAATTGTTCTTATAGTTCAAAGTTTTCCAAAATTTATAAATATTTATAATAACAATCCTATTATGTCTATAATTAATTCTTCAAGAAATATCAACTGTTCTTTACAGAGTTTAATGATGACGATTGAATTTCTTGTAGGCGAAAAAGAAATACGGACTAAAAAGTGTGGCGAAGATCTAATACATTCTCATTATCGTTCACCATCTAAAAAACTATCAATGTCAAGTAATATATCTATGGAGTCTGATGATTCTAAAAGTTTGTTAAAAACCTCTCCTGCAACACCTAGAACTAAAACAAAATTAAAAAAGATTTTTGGAGATGAATCTCCTTTTGGAAAATCTTCACCTCAAAAAGCATTTTCAATTCTTGAGACACAAGATGAGCCAATTCCATGGTTTTTAAAACATAATGATGAAGGAAAAATTATATATGATGATCAAGGCTGTTTAAAAGCTGGAACATTATCGGGATTAATTGAACATTTAACAAGACATGATTTGCTTGATTCATTATTTAATAGTACACTTTTGTTAACTTATAGAACTTTTACATCAGCTGAAAACTTTTTTAATCTTCTAGTAAAACGATTTATGATAGCTCCACCAGAAAATTTAAAACCTTATGAACTAGAAGTTTGGATTGAAAAAAAGCAAAAGCCTATTCGGCTTAGAGTATTTAATATTTTAAAAATTTGGCTTGAAAGTTATTTTATGGAACCTATGGATGAAAATTCAGAAAAATTACTTAGTCAAATTAAAGAATTTACTATTAATACGATGTCTGAATCAATTCCCGGAGAAAATCTTGTGCGAATTATAGATAAAAGGATGAAAAATGATGACAGAAATTATTTTCGTAAACTTATGTTAAATATTGGTTTTGTTGCTCCTCCTATATTGCCAAAAAATTTAAGGAAATTTAAATTATTGGATTTAGATCCATTAGAAGTCGCAAGGCAACTTACATTAATCGAAAGCAAGATTTATAATAAAATCAAGCCAATAGAATTCTTAAATAAAGCATGGAGTAAACATGTTTGTAATAGCATTGCAGAAAATATTAGATCGATGATTTTGAAATCAAACCAAGTATATTTTCAAAAGTATTTCTTATATTTTAATAACCTTTTATTTTAGATTACTGGATGGGTTACCCAAACTATTCTTAGTCAAACCGAGGTAAAAAAAAGAGTACATTTTTTGAAACATTTTATTAATATTGCTGATGTTGAGTTCTTTTTTTTTAAAAAAACATATTAATTAATTATTAGAAATGTCGATGCTTAAATAATTTTTCTACAGTTACATCAATAATTTCTGGAATAAATTCAGCACCAATACATCGTCTCAAAAGAACATGGGAATTGGCTACTAAAAAGACTATAAGTACTTTTGATTCATTAAATAAAATGATGGATTCAACGAAAAATTTCTCTGAATATCGAGAAATATTACGTTTAATTAATCCACCTTGTGTCCCATTTCTAGGTAAATATTATATATTTAAAATATACCATTTAAAATAAAAATAGGTGTTTATTTAACTGACTTAACGTTTATTGAAGATGGAAATCCAGATATGATTAAAAATTCTAAAGATTTGATAAATTTTTCAAAACGAATAAAAACAGCTGAAATTATACGAGAAATTCAGCGATATCAATCGATCTCATATTCTTTTCAAGTTGTTCCTGAAATACAATCTTATCTTTTAGAATGCCTTGAAGGAATGGATAAATTAAATGATATGTATGATATTAGTTTAGGAATTGAACCACGTGAAAGAGAGGATGAAAAGGTTAATATTATTTTTAATAGATTTATATTTATTAAATTTTAATAGTTAGCAAGATTGCTTCAGGAATCAGTATTACTATAAAATATCTTTGAATAAACAGTTAGGGCTACTAACAAAAAATTATAATTATGAAGATTAAAAATCTTGTTAACATTAAAGAATATATTATTTATAATCAATCAAAATATATCCACGATCATTCATAAAGGAAAAATGAGCAGCTATTTCTAAATAAACCAATTTTTTAAATATATCAATGTTATTTATCACATTATCAAATGATTTTATTAGTTATAACAATACCATGTTTTTTTTAAAATAATTTAAAAATAATTGATATTTTTTTTTACCAATCTTCATTAAACCTTTCCAGAATTTCTATATTTTCTTTCATATCTTTTTGAACTATTTTGGTTTTAGAAAAAGAAGTATAATAGTATTGCAGTATAAATACCCTTTTTACGCATATAAAATATGGGGCAATCTTTTGATGTGCAAAGTACATCCTGATGCAAACTGTTTTGGCATCGTTGACATTGTGTCCAAAGTTTAGCAAAACGAATTTCTAAATCACTAACTATATTGAGCTAGAAATGTTACATATATATCTAAGGCAAGTATTTATCTTTACTTGTTTTTGGTATAATTCAGCAGCTCTTCCTATACAATGGTTACATACAGCAGTATTACAACCTTTTCAATAATTAGTAATAATAATTATAATCTAATAAAATAACCATTCTTTAATGGTATTCGGCATCCTATACATGTTGCTGTTTTAATAGCAAATTTCACTAGTCCGCCAATAGCAGGTGATGTCATTGAAATTGTTCTAGTATGATCTCCAGAAACTGGACATAATTAGAGCAATAAAGACTTCATTTAAAAAAACATACGAAGTGAATTTGCTTTTTCACCTAAAATAGGTTCAAAAATTCTTAAAAGAGGTTTTGATAACTGATTATCGAGATAATACTTGGTATCAATAGGAATATTATTTTCCAAAACATAAATAGGATCTTCTGAACGCAAAAAAGTTTGATCACCTTAAAAGCTAAACCATTTTTCAAATTAATAAAATAGATTTACCTTTAGCACCTTTAACAATTATATATGCTACACGATCACCAAGAGTTGGTGCTAGACCAGAATCTCGTTTTTTTATTCTTTCTGCCAATTCTACATGAGCTTGTTTACTTACATAATCTAAATAATATAAGACAATTTTTAGAAATAATATTGAAATACCTGATTTTGTCAAAGTCTTCGTTATAACTAAATTTGAAATATCAATTTTATTTTGAAGCAATTCAGAAATAACTTTTTTTACATAACTATTTTTTTAGATAACATAGAATATCCACTATTACTTACCTTTGGGCACCATCTATATCTCGATCTATTAATAGTTTTCGAAGAGCTGTTTCTATAACTGTGGAAACTAGACGACAATTATCTCTACGTATTGTCTGATAAGAAATTAAATGCGATAACAAAACATTATAAATATACTTCTATTCCTTTTGAATCCATTTTATCAAATGTTTCCGGTCTTGTCCAATATAACCCAGCATATCTCTTTTTAGAAATAAGTAAATAAGGAAAATAAACCTTTTCAAATTCCATTTTAATAGGTTTAAGAAGTTTGCTTGTAACATAATCAGCTGCCTCACAACCAAGTCTCATAGATTCTGCAATATCTTTTACGCCAAAATCAATCATAACAGAATCAGTATCGCCATATATAACTCGAGCATTATGAGTATATCCATTTTCTACTGTATATTTCAATTCTATTTCCTAAAATTCTATGTTAAATAGCTTGTTTATAAACGAATTATCGATACATCTTTTGCTTTTTCAATCATTTGACGTCCATAGGATGTTACACTAGATGAAATAGGCAGACAAGGTAACTTCCCATTAGTTGCGCCAGTAAATCCATATACAGAATTTGCAGAAATCTATAAGTATGTTAAAACGGTTATTTTACAGAAATATTACTTTTAAAGCCAATTGTCTTCCATCAAGCACAGCTTTTCTAAATGGCTCAGTTTCATTTTTCAAATCCAATTTAGCCTTCTGTCTAGCAGCCAAAAGATTCTCAAAAATTAGTGGAAGAAGACCTTTACGAATATGTGGTTTAACGAAACAATCTATAAATATTAAAAAATAACATAATAAAAAAGCCGTTTACAATTCTCCGGTGTTACATGATAATCCTTATCTTTTTCAAAACCTAGCATTTCTATTTGTTTATAACTAATAAGAGTAGTATAACACAAATTATGTGCTTGCATAATCGATGGATACAAAGAAGTAAAATCTAAAGTTGCAATTGGAATATTATAATATCCTTTCTTTGGATCAATAACAGTTCCTCCCTCATATTGCTCATCAATTCCTAAAAAATATCAGTATCGTTATTGTTTTTCAATCAATTACCTTCTGATCTAATATTAGGAATAATAAAATCTTTTTCACGAGCTTTACGAGAAAGTTGGCTAATAATTCTAATTTGTTGACCCCTAGATAATAAATAACTAAAAGGAACACCTGTAACTCTAGCTATCTCGATATAATTAACTAAAGACATTAATTTATCCATTAAACGTTGTGGAAGATATGCATCCTTTAAACAGTAAACAGCAAGTCGACGCCTTGATTCTGATGTCCCATTTTGTAAATCCGTAATAATAGAATGGTGCACATCTTCTTTTTGCTCATTTAGAAACTGAGAAGAAACTGCATTAAGAGTATATGATCTTAGTTTATAATCTCTTTGCATAATTTGAAGCATATCCAACTGCAATCTTCCACTTATATCTGTAAATCTGCTTTCTCTAGTACCATATGCTCTGGATGAAAATGATGTATTATTAATTTCACATTTTTGTCTAATAACCCTTCCAAAATACGGAAAATCATTGATTTTAAGATGTTTCGCTCTATCAATAAGATAAGGTATATCAAAATTCGCAATATTATATCCGATAATAACATCCGGATCCATTTTTTGGATAAACTTAGACCATGCCAGTAATAATTCCTTTTGATCAGCATAACTCAAAATTTGAACTCCAGAAATTTGAGCACATGTATCAATAGTGAAAACATTTCTTATAAAAGGTACTTTCTCTCCATACAAAGTAACAACGTTGGCTATTTGAATAACAGGATCGATCTCCGGCTCTGGGAAAACACCTTTTCTTCCAGCGCATTCAATGTCGAAACTTAAAATCCGTAATGGGGCTATTTTTTGCCAATTTCCTTCAGGTTGAAAACTTTCTAAATCCTTCCAATCAACAAAAACTTCTAATTGGCAATTAGACGTTTTTTCATTTGCAATTAAATATTTAGTTTTTGGAAGTTTAATCCAACTCATTCCAGTTATCTAATAAAAATTAACAAGTATTCCAATATCAATGTTTAAATTCACAGATGCATCAATCATAAACCTTAAAGTATAAGGAAGATTACTTTCGAAAGTTATATATTGTGGAGGAAACATATTATTAAAATTGATATCACCTCGTTCAAATAAATTACGAACTCTAGCAATATGCTTTGGATCATTAACAGTAATCTTAATATATTGAGTCTTTCCATCCTGCAGAAATCCATATATTGTTTGTCTCATAACTAATTCAATATTGTTTATAACTTTGTTGCTAAAATTAATAGCATTCTAATTATGTAAATAAATAAATTTTAATAATATTAAAAACCTCTAATGCCATCTTAAAAGAATTTATATGCCCTTCATGAAACCCTTGTGGTAATGGAACATAAAAATATGGAAAAAATCCTGTCACTATACATAATACGCTATTCTCTTGCTTTGAAAAAATTAACTATATAAAAATCAATTAAAATTATAAACCTCAGTAACTCCATAAAGACGAAGAATAGGTCCTGAAACACTCATAGTATCATCAATTTCAATTTGTTGAAAATCTACAAATATAAATATATATATATATAAACAAAAAAATAAAAACAAATATCATCATTCATTGGATCAATTAAAGGTAAAGAAGGTCTCTCCCATTTCTGATTTTCATTCTTGTCTTCTAAAACCTATCAAAAAATACTCCAACTTTTTAGACCCCAACCCTGTTCATTTTCTAAAAACTCTTGTAAAACACATTCTAAATCATTCTCAAAAGATTTCAAAGTCTTCTCATATCCAAATGCTTTCTTTTTGCTTATAAATTCTAGATTATGTGGTTTTTCCTCAGAAATACGCCGTTTTTTAACATCCTTATCCATAAAAAGATCATTTTTAATATCTTGTAAAACTTCAATATTTTTATGTTTAATCTTTGATATCTTTGACATAAAAAAATCTATTAAATAAAACAAATAAACTCAAAATTCCTATCCAAAGTTTCTTAATTTTTAATAATATCTTAACACTTTATTTTCAAAAACCATATCGTGTGATTATTTAAAGATATGAATATTTCATAGTTAAAATATAATAACAAAAACCATTAATATTAGTTTTTATATAGTATAAATAAGAATATAATAGAAATGTAAAAAGAATTAGAACTGGAGTCTTTAGAGTATAGAATGATAAAAAACAAACAATAATAGATATATGAAAAAAAGATTTCGAGATTAAAATAAGAATTTAAGAATGTAAATAATGAGTATTAACAATGCAATATGAGGTTATCTTCATGAGATGTTTTTTTTGAATGGAGAAAATATTCATGACTTTTTTGTTATATCGTTATTAACTATAAATGAATCATCTGTTATAAGACTAAAAATAAATATTAGAAAAAATAAAACATAGATTGCAATCATACTGATTAACAATTGGAAAAAAACAAAGAAATTTATTAGAACTCATAACTTGAATCCAGTTTTTTTTCAATCCAAAATTAGAGGCATTTTGAATATTAGAGGTTGATTGAGAACTATTAATATTCAAGTTATCAATATAAAGAGTTTGTTTAAAAGCATCAATAGTAGTAAGGTTATGAAAAATTAAGAAAATATGCCAAGTCGTAAAAATCCCTAAAACAATGCTAAAAACTCCTAAAAACTCCTAAAATAACATGTAAAAGCATCCAATTAACTGATATGATTCTTTTTGAAGATATATCTAAAAGTATAATAAATTGATAGAGAATGACAAAGATGATGTAAAAAGATAAATCGAATATATTGAAATATAAATAAGAAATAAAATAAATTGCTTATAGTTAGCAAATCCTATGCAATTAGAAAGCTATGGACCTATCTCGGGCGATATAATTTACGTTGTAGAAATATATATATAATAAAAAACCTTACTAAGAATATAGCAATTGTATATAGAACAATGATGCCTATAATCAAGCTATAAAATTAGTTATTAATATCAATTATAGAAAAATATACTTTCAAAACTTCTCTTTATTAGAGAAACGAGCTGAGCCATTTTACTTAACTGAAATAAAAAACTAATAATTATGTAACTTAATACAAGAATAACCATTTTTTAAAAAAATGCTCAATATAAGTCTTTAAAATATTGTATTATATGTCAATGTAAACCAGGAAATGTAAAAGTAGTAGCAGTATAACACCAAAATGAAATAATAAAACCAATACTTGTAAAAAATATTAAAATAATTGTTTTTCCCATAAACTTAGAAATATTATGATGAAGATTTAAAAACCATAAAAATTAGGAACTGTTTTAATACAAATAATTCAAGTATAAACTCAAAAAGACCATAACAATAAACCATATACAATATCCCTTGGGATATAAGTAGTTAATTTATGTAAATAAGGTTTTAGTTTTACATGAAAAGATAACATTTAATGATTTATAAGTTCTGGTTACAAAAATCAGATTTTCGATACAAAATATTACATAATTTCTAGATAAGTAGAATTTTTATATAGGAATATAATGAATATGCATATCAATATTTATTTATTTTATTATATTTCATATATTACATTATTTTTTAATATTTTTATTTATATATGTTTTAAACTATACAAGAAGTAATGTATCCAGTGCATGAAACGTTTTTATTTAAAAAAATAAAAACGCGATTAATATGGATCATTAATTTTAGAGTTTTGTTTGACATAAAATGTGCTATAGTCCATTTATGCTCAAAGTAAACTCTGAACGGTGTTGAAAAAATCATCTGGTTATATAATATATATATATAAATATAAGAAAATATATAATAATTAAGAATAATATATGAATTAATACATTAGAATAAAATATAATAAAAAAAGGATTATAGAGGCATGTTAAATATTTTATAAAATATTTTGTCGAAAATATTAGTAATGATATAGTTTTATATTTCATTAAAGGAATTGTAAAGGAAGCAATTGAGTGATTTGTATAATATAATTAACAATTTTTCAAGAAATTAATCTATTTAAATGTATATCAAAATAATTTCCCTAAGTCGATACACAAATAATATATTCAACATTATTTAATAAAACAGGTTTATAACAAGCACGAATATAATAAAATCTATAAATAAATCATTACTATGTAAAAAAACTTTATAGTAATATTTAATATATGAAATTATTAAATAAAAGAATTAGTAATAAAATTCATGATTTTAATAAAAATATATTATATATTTAAAAATAACTTTAAATCATAAAAATAAAACTAAATACCTTTTTTTGTAAATGAATATTATACCATTTTATTAATATAATTCATTTTTTTACCAATAAAATTAAAAAAACTATAATTAAATAATTTCTTTAGATGTAGAAAACAAAAACAATTTTTTATATAAAATATTATTTATAAATTATTTAAGAATCAATAGCTTTTTTTAAAAAAATAGATAATATAAAAATTCTCCAAATTACTCTAGCAATTTCTCTATATCTGGTGTTACTATAAATTTCTGTTTTGTTCTACCCATTAACCATGCCTTTTTATTATTTTTATAATCCAAAGCAACTATATCCTGCAAAAATTCGAAATCACTCCCTAAAGTAACATTCATTTCAATACCTTCCCACAATATTACTGTTTTTCCTGATTTTCGAATTTTTAATTGTCCAACACATCCATCAGGAAGATATTGTTTAAATGTATTAAATTCCTCAGAATCTGGCAATGAAAACATTCCTGATAATTTATCATGATCTGAAACAGTATAATCCAATGACGTAGTTTTATGAGGAATATTTTGTTCAGAATCAATATTCATATTATCTTTATTTTCAATCTTAATTTCTGGAATTTCATCCTTCGTATTTTGAGTTTTCAATAATACCGGTAATACAGGTGGAAATTGAAAGAAAAGTAATTCATTTGACTAGTTTAATTTAGCCTTTTCCTTTTTTTTAGAAAAATAAACTAACATTCTTCATATCACCTGATAATTTATCAATAAAATAATGTGTAAATACTTTGAAATCATCTAAAAGCTTCTCCTTTTCTCGCTCTTCCTCCACTGACATCGATTTGCTGTATTTTTTTTTCATTTTTTTATTTATAGGATATGATGATGTAGTTTTAGATACATTTTTTTCAATTTCAAATCTTAAAGAATCATTCTCAATAGATTTAAACTCCCCTTTTTTTATTTACATGTTAATCAATATAAATATAATTAATCTTCATAAATACCATTTGATTTATCATTTAAAACCCTCTGATCTTCATTTTTATCTTGTTCTTTTAACAATTTATCCAATTCCCTTTCTTCAAAATTCATAATACCCTCTTTACATTCCATATAAAGTAATGATACCGGATACATCATATTATTTACATCTTTATTTGTTAATTTATTCAGTTTCTCCATATTTATTTTAAAAACGCCCTCTTCATCACTTTCTGAAAATTCCTTTTCTTCTTCCAATTCCATTTCCCTCCTAAAAACTTCCCTTCTTCCTTGACTTCTCATACTAGATAATGATGATTCCATTAATATTGGTCCTCTATAATTATCATCTCTCGACTCCTCTGATATCTTTCAATAAAACATCCAACAAATAAAACCCATACCACTCTTCACCTCTACATCTTTGTCCTCTACCTGATCATCATCTAATATCATCTTTGCCTCTGGTTCAATTAATAATGGTTGTTCCTCCTCCAAAAATTATTATAAAATCTATAAATAATCCCATCTTATTAATACCTTCTTTACATCTACATCTAATAAATCCCTTCCTCTACATAATATCTAAGAGAAAAGCTGTGTATAAAGATAATATTTACCCATTATTCTGAGTCTTAATAATCTTTGGTATAAACTTCATTTTTTTATCTTTTTTAGCCATGTAATCCCATTTGTTTAAGAGAATAGAACCAAGACGCCCTTTAGAGGGAGAATCAGGATCAGAAATATCCATTATTAGAGGAATAATATAAGAGAAAAAAGAGTATAATGTTTCGGACTTAAAAATAATATTAAGAATGAAAATTACAAAAGAAAACGGTTAAGAATAAGATAAATCAAAAGAAGGACCAGAAAAGCTATCACAAGGTCTATCCAGAAGGGTATAATTTCATATTTTTGTATCAAAGCAGAAGAAGAAAAAAGAGATTTAAAAAAAGGTAACCATCGCTTGATAAATAATTTTGTTGTAGAAAATAAAACAAGGAGTTTGTTTTCCTTTGTATTTCCATCATCCTTATATGTAAAAGATAATTTTGGAATATCGGGATGTGAAAAAGCTTCAAATTCGTTTTCAAGATCAGGTAATATATCAATATTTCTTTTATTGCATTCAGGACATACCCATTCTCGAGATCTAAGAGTATAATAAAAAAAAGAAACGTTTTAATACATTTATACTTACTGTAGGGCTATTTTTTTTTTCTCGTTTATAGTAAAATCTAATCCTCCAATGTGTCCATCAGCTATTAATTAAAAATAGATAAAACAAAAGATCCATATAGAAACCCATTACCTTTTGTAAGCATAAAATTAGAAAGACTTATAAGCGCTGTATGAACTAAAAAAATAAATAAAAAATTCTTAAATCAAATAATAAAAATACTGACTTCCCCAAAGCGGCTGCCAAAGTTCCTCATGAAAAGATGATATATTAAGACATATATCCTTATTTACCTAAAGGATCAGACCCTTTTTTCATTCAAAAATATTGTATTTACTGAAAAACGCCCATTTTCATGACAAAAACGAAAACTTGGAGGGCGAAACGGATATTGAGGAGGAAGAAATATCTTGCCATGATATCTTCCACCATTAAACTCTGAACCTGGAACACCGCGTATTGTAAAATGCCTAAAGACTTTAATCTTAATTTCTTTTTTTCTTAAATTACCATTCAAAAATATTATCTTCCCGTGGTGTTGCTGCTACCTCTTTACTACCTTGAAGTTCACGTATTTCTTGAAGAATACGACGAACACTTGCATTATTCTCATTTAACTTTTTCTTAGAATAAGAGTTCTCCATAATTTTCTCAAACGTTGAATATTTTTAGCCGCTTAAAGTAAAAATATTGAAAAATGTCTAAACTTCCAGATGAAGTTTTAAAAAAGGTTTTTAACCTTTTAAAATACACAAAAATATATTAAAATAAGTAATAAATTAGATTCTTAATGAAATCCAAACACAAGCAATTACATCTCAACAACATATAACAACAAGTCAAATACAACGTCAAGCAAAAGAAAAAGAGAAGAAAATATCAGAATTAATATATGAAGAGTTATCAAAGTTAACAAAAGATACGCCGGTTTATAGTTCGGCAGGAAAAGCGTAAACGGATTTTTTAATAAATAAATGAGATTATTTAAATGATTAGATTTATTAAGGAAGATTTAAACCAGATAGAGCAAAAACTAGCAACACAGATTAAAGAAATAAATAATGAAATCGATTCGCTTAATAAAAAAATTATATATCATGAAACGACACTTGCGAATACACAACCACATATTGAACGTATTATGAAGAGTTAGAGAGCGTTTTGTCGAATAATATATAATATATATATAATATATATGTATATATCTATCAATCATGATTATTTTTAATTTTTTTCGGTATTTTTTTCATTTGTCTCTAATATATCAAGCTCAGATACTATATGATTGTAACTTAATCCTAATTTATCTCTATTTCCTATAAGATATGGAATATATTTATTGCTCATTGCGCCATTTAAAATTGCTAATACGACTTTTCCTGTAATTTCACACATAAATTTTTCTAAAACCAAAGGTGTTTTTTCATCGCCTATTATAATTAATATAAAATATAATTTTATATTTAAATTTACTATTATCCTCAAGTTCATGATCCGTTTCTTCATCAATTAAAAATTTAACGCCTCTAGAATCATTAACTTTAGTATATTGCTTTATATAATGATTAAGTAATAATATAATAATATTCTGCATTTTTTCAGGTATAATAAAAATAGTCTCATCAAAGATTTGCTTTGTATTTATCGTTTTAAGATTAAAAAAAATTACATACAAATCTATTAAGAAAGACACAGCCTTTTGACGTTAGTTAATTTTAAAACAAATAAAAACCTACATAATATCCAATTCTATAATATTTTTTATTTTCTATTATAGGGTAAAACTTATCAAAAAGCTTATCGCGATCAGCAATTATCGCATTAAGTTCTTTAGATGATATATTATCCTTATGATCAATAAGATGCTTTACTTTCCATAGATATAACCACTTCAATGTTCTCAGAGAACTTATAATCATCTACAAGCGTAAGCTTAATAAAAAAAAAAAGAAAATAAAATACCTCTAATTCGCTATCATCAAATGATATTATTCTTTCCACAAGTTCAAGTAAAGTTAAAGAAACCTTAAAAGAATCAGTTTCAAAAACCTTTATACAATCTGAAATTGAAGATATATAATCTAATCTCTTAATTGCAATAGTAAGATTCTCAATCATTTTAGTTGAGAGATGTGCAGTTTTTAAATCCTAAAAAAATCAAAAAACATCGCATTATTATATATATGAAATACCCTATTGGATTTGATGTTTTTTAATTGATTAACAGCCTCTTCCTGGATTTCAACAATTTTTTCCTGAGTTATTGAAGAAAACTCATCAAACTGCTGAGCTTTAAGTAAAGAAGAAATAGCTTCTTTCATGACTAAATTATTAGGATGTTTCATAAATTGCTTTCCAATTAAATCCAACAAATTTTCATATGTTTTATTTTGACGAAAATTCTGATAAACACTTAACTTTATTAACTGTTCTAAACGCAAAATAGATACAGAGGCATCTGCTGAGAAATTGAACTTTTTTAATAAAGATGGAACCAATCCAAGTAAAATTCTTGAAACACTTTCTTCATGTTCATCTTTAATCTGCGAAAATAACTAATAAAATCATTAAAAATCATTAAAAAAAAAGAACAATTACCTTTTTTTTTGATTTTATATCATAATCTGGAGAAAAAATATCAAGATAAACACAAACATAAAGAACCTGCAAAAGCACATTTTCCTCCTTTTCAGTTGGAGCACATATTTGATAAAATCTATGTTTAGGTTCTTTTGAGGAGTCAAGTTTTGAAGAAACAGCTACATGATCGTGTAACAAATACTCTGCCAATGATTCCCAATTCTAAAATCATTTAAAATCTCAAAACAAATAATAATAACCATTACCTTTAATTCTTCGATATCAGAGCATATTGCCATTGAAACCATATGTATTCTATTTTGAGGTTTCAAATCAGATGCAATATCAAGATAGTCTGTATTATTAAAATCCTTAACAAATATATTTTCCTTATTAGAGGAATTAACATCGTCAGCTGTTTCATCCAATTGAATCAAAAGCTCAGCAATAACTTTATATTTTATCCATAAAGGTTTATTCAGTTCAGAATCACCATTTTCAGTACCAATTTTACATTTTAATGTAGGATCGCCTAATTCCTGTATTTTATTTTCAAATAATTCCTCAACTTTAGCAAGGAAAAAAGGTGATACTCTTTTTCTTATTCTAGAATCAGTATCAAAAAGAAGAGTACAAATTAAATCAATTTCATCGTCTTCTAAAAACCCACAAAGTCGTACTCCATTTAATAAAGTAATAGACGAACAGCGAATATTTGAATCTACTTCATGCAATGCCATTTCTATAAGTCTAGGTTTAAATCTTTCTGTAAAATGTCTAAGTCCAGCAATAAATTCATTATTAGAATAAAGTTTAGATAAAGTCTTCACAACTTCCAGACGAGTCAATGGACTCTATACATATATTAATTGGTTTAAATAATATTCCAATAGAAAATACTATATCTGAAAGAACCCATCCTAAATATCGAAGATATATACCATCAAAGAATATACTAGGCAATTTAATCATCCAAAGACCAAGTTCATGGACACAATCACAACGAATTTTAGGATCTATATCACGATATCGGTGAACAAATACACTTAATTCATAAGTCTATATAGATTTTAAAAATAGTATAAACCTATCAAAAAAATCATTAATTGTAGTTTTTAGAAATTCTATTTGTTTTCCAAATGTACTAATCCTAGTTTTAACAATTTTCATTCGCTCCTCATTTGAACGTCTCTTTTTTTCCGTTTCATACTGTTTATTAGCAATTTGTTCCTCCTTAGTTACTCTATTAAGAACACCAGATAATGATGTAACCATTGCCAAGCTAATTAACGTACTCGTATGTCTAAACGAACGAAACGTAGAACTTGACATTGCAATTACCCATGCTTGAATCTGTTCCATTAATTCCGGACTATTGTATAGATGTTCTCGCAATGATACTTGATCTATCCACCGATGCACAAAATCAATTAATCGTTTTTTAAACCCCTTATACATATTTGATTTAGAAATAATAGGATAATCTCGCATCAAATTCTTCTTTTCATTCACACTTATTCATACAATTCTAAAACACTTACCACACGTGATGCTTCTTGTATTTCATATAATGTGTCTGTAACCGAATCTTGGTCCGCCAGATGATCTATATTAATCATTTGACCACATCCACAACACTGAAAACCTCTCAAAATTTTTTCAACAAAATTTTACACAAATAACCTTTAATATACAATTAATTAACTCTACTAATCCCTGTTGTGCATCCCGTTCATACGTATCTATCCAATCTAAAACTAATGCCTCCAATGATGCCTCATAATCTATAAGAGCTTCTAAAAACTTATCAAACACCTTCCTAACCATATCTTCACCCACCAAACAACGAATTCCCTTCTTCTTGCCTCTCTTCTAACCGTAATACCCGTTTCAATTTAACTCCTTCTATTTCATCCCTCATCTTTCGTGAATTCTTCGTTCTTTCTTTAATACGCTTATTAACCCTCCCATTACTATGTCGTTCCACTTCTTCTGACTCTGTATATTCATCCTCAATCAATACTTCTCCTTCATTCGACTCCAATTCACTTCCACTTATATCTTCCAATATCTCTCCTGTTTCTAACCAATATTAACCATCTATAATTAATTCATATTCAATTCACCAAGTCCAGAGAACATCTTGCGCTGTTGGCGCGTCCTCCTAGACCTTCGCACCTCTTCATTATACATCTTTACCATCTCATACCCTTCGCCAATGATTTAAATAGTCAAAAACCTCTTTTATATAATAAACTAATGACATATTAAACAATCAAGGCAACGTGCCCGAGTGGTTAAGGGGAGAGATTAGAAATATCTAGTCATCTCTTACGGTTTCCGTGCGTAGGTTCGAATCCTGCCGTTGTCGCCATGTGTTTTTCATACAGGGTAGAGAAGTTACTTTTAACTTCTCAAGAAGGCTCTTAAAGGGTTAGAATAGAAATGTATATAGAGTTAGAATGTCAGAACTAAGAAGCCATGGTTCAGACGTTAAGAATGTTAGATGTTGGTGGGAGTTAGTAGGGGTTAATAGGAGTTAATAAGGAATTAATAAGAGTTAATAAGAATTTATTAAGAAATTTATCATTTAAGTCTTGAAATGAATGATATGATTTAGTTTTTAGATGTGTCTGTAATTGATAGAATGAGATTTGACAGTTTTTTAATATAAAATATGGAGAAAGAGATTTTAGAATGGGATAATTGGTTTAAAGAGATAGAGGATCAATGTGTAGATGATAAAATACAAAGACTTAACAAATTGGCAAATATTTTGGTAGAAATGGGAAAAGTGGTGTTAAAGATTTGCATTGAAAATAATAAATTATTATTAGAAAGAAGTAGCAGAGAATATTGTATGGGAGATTGTTCCTAGAATGATAAGTTTTCTTAAGAAGAAATCGGTATTAGTAGAGGTTCAAAAGATTCTTAAGATTTGTACAGAAATTGGGAATGCTAAGGAATTGTTTCTTATGTATATTGAAGGGATACGTTCAATTAAAGATGATATAGATGTAAAAAAACATGAAAAGAAGGTTAATATTAAAAAGCAAGAAGAAGAAGAAGAAGAAGATAGTTATATAAGTCAAATGAGAATACTTTATGAATGTCTTGAAACAGGTATTTTTTAGTTGTTTAAATTAACAAGAACTAAATTTTAGTTTTGTTAAAAATCAAGACAAAACATTTATCTAAATTTATTATGGATTATTCTTATGCTTTTATATCATCTATTTATGTTCTTTATAAATACAAGATAAATAATAAGGAATTATATGATATTGTTATTAAATTTGCAAAACAAAGAGTATTAGGACTTAGTCAATTGTCCAATGATTATGATGAAGAAAAAGATAAACAACGAAAAATTTTACATAGTTTTATAATTCGAATTTTTGAGCTTTTCTTTAAGGAAAAAAGTAATCAATGGAGCTTACGGTATTATAGACAGATCAATCCATATAAAATATCATTTCAAAAAAACGAATATGATATTGATTTTGATGGTATGGTAAACTCTTTAAAAGTAAGGCGAATTTTTTTTCTTATGAAATACAAACATTAAAATTATTAGAACATTGCTGTTGATACTAATTTCAATTTTACAATATCATGGAAATTAGGAAAAATTCTTGAAACAAAAGGCAATTCTATAGAATATCGTAATAAAACCAAAATTTTAAATAAGATTAATTTTTTTTAGAATCAATTAGTTTGTTTTCTAGCAATTCTATACCATCATATGGTTTTTTATTTTTACTTGGTGCTTATATTTTTGAAGATCTATATGATATACAAGATAATACAATTTCTAAATTTTTTGATCATATGAAGACGACAATTATATCTTTAAATCGTGGACCAATTATCTCATCATTAATAGATACTAACTTATTTCTGGGTTTATGTATTTTGAATAATTTACAAAATATTTCAACAATTAATCAAGAAGACTTTTTAGAATATACAAAGGTAATATTTTTCATTATATTTAAGTATTTTTTTAAAATAGAAGGTACTTTCTTTAATTTCATCATCATTAGAAGATTCATCTTTAAGATTTTTATCATATACTTTAATATATCAGAGCTTAATACGACATTCACAAGATACAACAATAATGTATATCAACGATATATTGGATACTTCTCCTTTCAAAAATGTAAAAACTGTGGTTATTAATATACTTAAAGACGAGATACAAAGGCACTGGGATGTAAATTATAAACTTTTTTTTTATATAATAATTCTAATAATTTAGGATTCTTCGTCACCCTTCATATCTTCTGTTTACAATTCTTTACTCATAAAAATATTTCGTCCAAATTCATCAAATCAGTTTAATTGTATTGAAACATTTCTTCAAAATTTTAATTTTATAATGCAAGCACTTAACTTGTACATTTTTTTATTGAAAAAGCCTGGGGATGACAAAGTATCTTCATCTTGCTCTATTATTACTATAATTAACTACATAATAGACTGGTACAAAATCAAAAACAAATATTTTGGAAACTAAAAAATACTGGATCGATCCTCTTATGTACATTACTATTTATACAATAACTCAATTAACCCAGCTCGGATCATTAAGCCATTCTAAAGAAGGACTAGTATGTCTTATCAATTATTCTATTACTTATTCTAATATTTATTAGAATAGCGAGATTTTAAATAAACTTTTCTTATTAAAATATACACTGGATCAAATTCAAGAAATAACAAAACATTTATTGATTTCTAAAAGTACAGGCTAAAAATACACTAAATCATACTAAAAATGCACTACACTAAAAATACAGTTCGATATCACATCATTCTTTGATTTAAGAATCAAATATATTTACAGAATGATACAGAACTGTTATACATTAGCATTGGATAATCATGCAATAATAGTAATACGTCAGGTGCAAATCCTCTTGCTTCTGATGAACCTGGTGGAGGAGGATCACGGCTGATACCACCTGCTTCAAGTTTTCCTTTAACTTCAAGAACATTAATCATTTGAGCCATTAGTCGTTATAGATTTCAGAGATATTTATTCAAAAAATAATATAAAACTTATTGAATTTACAGTGAAAAAATATGGTAATATCATGCCTTTTTATATTTGAGAATCTGCTAATTTTACTAACAAAAAAAAATAATTACAATACAATCTTTTAACAATGAAACAATGAAACAAAAAAAACAATAATAACTACTAATACATTTTAAAATACAATATAATTCTAATTATTGTCAAATATATTATTTATTTTTTTAGTGTGATTATTTAAAAACAATATATTTTTTTTCGAAAGAATATATATTGTAATTTAAAATAATAGAAATATTAATAATAGAACAATATCAAATAAATAATGAAATAACTTAGTTTTGCATTTGCATAAATCTAATCTAAAAATTAGATCATTTAAAGTTAGAAAATTTAAAAAATAAACAAGCAATAAATAGTTTTAATAAAAAAATATTAATTGTTATTCATACATTTATAGTACAATTGTTTTACATATAATGCCCCAAAATTATTATTTACAATATTTGGTATTAAAGAAGAAACAATGAATTTAATTTCTTGAATATCCACGGCAGGATGAAGAATACAAGCCAATTCAGACTAATATCAATAAGTATTAAAAATTAAAGATTCAATGTTTTTACTAAATTAATTCCCGGACGTTGTATAATTAAACTTAATATAGTTTGAAGATACTGATCATATACGGTTTTTAGTATATTTCCTGAAATATCTACCCAAACAAAATTTTTTAAAGGACTTTCATATTTTATTGATTTGTCAAGTGAAGTATATGAAATATCTTTTAGTTGAACAACAACAGAAAAATCTATAATATAATCTTCTTTAAACTATTAATAAAATGTCCCTTATAAATATGCAAAGATACCCCAATCTTGAGTATTATATTGATGAATATTATTTGAAAAAACATCCAAAACATTTTCCATAGAAAATGTAATCTAGAATCATTAATTTTGCAAATATTAATAGTAAAATTACTAACATAATTATGCGCAGCAAGATCCAATATGCAAGCCATAGAACCACTATTAATAAATTCAGATAATGTAACAGAATTATTCTTTTGAAACTCTTGTGTAATTTGTGTATAAAACTCAACAGCTTGAGAAAACAAAAAATCAGGAAAACATGTTTTAAAAGTAAGCAAAAATCTTAATGTTTTAGATAATAAAGATAACAAAATTGGAAAAATACTTATCAGAAAACCTATAATTTCTCCCAGGTAAAATTCTATTTAATTCAGATTTTGATCGTACTATAAGTTTCTCTTGAATTAACTCTTGTAATACAGATTCTATATGATCTTCTTCATAAGATTCCAACAATTTTTTAGCAACTTCTGAATCATAATTTTCTTCAGGAGTTATAAGTATTGACTAAATCAATATCTATTAAATAAATCTTTTAGACCAATGTATTACATACTTTTATTATAGATTTAATTTCATCTTGATTTTGAAAAAAATTATCAGTATCAGAATAAGAAAATGCAGTTTCATATAATATAATTTCTCTAGCATTTAAAGAAAGAGATGAATCAAAAAAATTATGGCGTATATCATCTGTATTATTTACATTCTTAATAATATAGTTTGCAGTAATCTCCTCAATAGTATCAGGAAGTTCAATATCATCATAATTCCTTTTAAAGTTAGCTTTATTAATAAATAATTTATATATACTCTAAAATATCAAGCGTTTTAGAATATTCTACAAGTGTTAATATATCAGAATAATTCGATACAGGCGAAATAGGTGATAGAATTTCATTTTCTATAGCGTTTTGATAATGTGATTCCCAAAAGCTAGCAAAGAAATTGCCTATTTCTTTAATGTAATTTTTTGAACGAAGTGTACTAAACCGTGATTTTATTTCTGCTTCTGAATAACGAGGTAAAATTTTCTTAATGAGTTCCCAATCAATGAGCCCAGTATTTCCACCATATGCCCATTTACTAAGAAAAATTGCTCTAACCAAAACATCATCATCGTTTAAAGTAAAATTATTTTTCCTGCGTATTGATGCACTCTTACAAATTCTTTGATAATCACCTATTTCATTAACTCCATCATCCAAATTGTTCTTATTTAAAAAACGATGTCTTCCAATAAATGGAAAAACATCTGCAGTATTATAATTCAGCAATTTTTTACCAAGCTGCAATTTTTTAGCAGGTTTAGATTTCGTCTTTGTTTTTGTATCTGGTTTCTGTAATACCAACTTATTATCATCTATAAAAGTAGGAACAAAAGATGTTTTTGTTTCAGAAACTATAGATGAGAGAGATCGATTATTAATTGTAGAATCACTCTGAGATATTAATTCATGCTCTTGTAAAATGTGATCTTCAGAAGCATCTTTATATTGATTATGACTTGATTCTACAAACTTAGAGTTATTAGTAAATGAAAGACTCTTCCTTTTGAGCTTCGTAGGAAAATCAACAACCAAATTTTCAATTTTCAATGGCAAAGGCTTATATGTCTGAGTTTTCATTAAACGTTCTTTTAAAATCTTATCTTTAAAATCATTAATTTCAAGACCATCGATATCATACTTTGTATCTGCAACAATCCAAAACATATTTTTGGTACCTTTAGCATTTGTATAAGCCACGCAAATATGATGAATTTTTCCAGCTCTTTTTAAAGAGTCAAGAGTTTTCTCCATTGTTTTTCGATCAATTTCATAATCTAAAGAAGAATATGTTTTATTTTTAAATGCTAGATTATACTGATCATTTAAATATTTTCCTCCTTGCAAGATTCCACCATTTTTATGAAGTATTTCTAATATTAAATTTTGTCTACGAACATAAGCAAGACTTATTCGTGAATCATATTTTGGAAAGGGCAATTCCGCCTTTTTGTCAGTAGTATTATTATTCGAGATGGATTCATTAGAAAGCTCCAAAATGGAATCTAGATTTTTTAAAATATTAATGTAAAATATTAATAATTAAAGAAACAATACTTTTTTTAGAAACAGAAGTATCAATTTTATCAATCCCATAATTCAGATTTCCATTAAAATCGTTTTTATCTAGAATAGTTATTAAGATATTTCTTCATAACAAAAATGACCTTACCTATATGTTCTTGAAACGTTAATTTCTTTAAAGGATCGATAGAAGTTTCATGTAAATATGTAGAAATTTGACTAGAAGTCTGAGAACTATGATCTTTCGTTATAGATGAAAAGAATGACATTTCAGGATCATCCAAAGTGTTGCTCGTATTTAAAATGGAAGATGAATCTGTAACAGTAGTAGTCGAGTGCTTGATAGATGTTTTCTTGGATCTTTTATGTGGAAATGTTTCTTGAATCTTTTCTTCAGAATTTGCTCTTTTAGATCTTAATTTTGAATCAGTAGAATCAGAATCAACTAATTTATCTTTTGTCTCTTTTTCTATAGAGTCAACATGTAAAGAATTTTGAGATATATCATTTTCAATATGAGAATCCCTAAATGATTTTCTCTCTTCAAAGTCCTCATTTATATCTAATATCCAATTAAACAATTATAACATTTTAAAAATATATAATTAACCATCTGAACACTTTTTAGTTTTTTCCAATTTTACAAGTTTATTTTTAACATTTCTATTAAAAATATTCGGATTTTCATCATATGAATAGAACTTAAATTCATCATATATAGGAAATATTACATTCAAATCAGTCTGTTTTGTTCTATTAATTATATTATTTTCAAGGCAAAAACTCTGATAACTTAAAGATGATAAATAGCGATATTGATTTACTCGACCAACAAATTCTTGCTCCCTATAAATTGTAAAATAGGACAAATGATCTGGCTGTATATCATTTAAATTTGACGACTTTTCTGGAACTAAAGATAATTTATCCAAAATTAACTGTAGCGGTCTTGACCATTGATCTCCTACAATTCGTTTCTTAAGATCCTATTTAAAGTATTAGATAAGTTATAAATAAAAAACAATTACAGGTCCAGAAATCCCATTTTTACCACAATTTTTTATTTCTTGAAAAAGAAGAAATTCAATTGTTAAATCACGCGAAATTGTAATAGCAGGTTTTACTAAATCAAAGGAAATTTCGTCTTTATTATCGTCATTATCTGTAGAACTATTGCTCTCATCATTACTATCTATATTAACATCGCTTTCTTCTTTTGCAGCATCTATATTATAAGGTTTAATTAATTTCACACATTTAGAATATCCCTTATTGTTTGCAACTCTACATCTTTCCAAAAATCCTAATTGCTCCATAGATCTTATCTGTTTGGAAAATCCACGACGAAACAATTTATTGTTAATTTTACAAAGACGCTTAAGATCAACATATCTCATAACACTGTTTTCGGCTTTAGAAAGCAAATTGGTAATACATATCCTTAAGTAATTTATATCTACAATATTGTCTATATCCTCTGAATCTTGGGAATTATTCAGATTTCTTTTCAAAGAATCATTAGCATAACGGCTATGCATCAATAAAAATGTCTGAGCCTTAGAAATAATAATAGGAAGTCTTATACTAAAAAACATCAGATGAAATATCAATAATAAAAATAAACATACACAAGTCCTTTTTCAATTAATGGATTTATACGAGATGGTAAACTACGTGAATCAATGTTTAACTGTTTAGCAAGATCAATCTGATTAATCCCTTTCCCCTTATGTTTACATATTATAGACAGAAGATCAAAATATCTTACAACATACTATTAAATTTAAAAAAAAAATATCACTTAGAAAAAATTAACCTTATTTCCTTCATCAAACTCTTTACCAGTAAGAACCAAAAATTGTTTTTCAAGTATTAATGATATCCTTAACGTATCATTATACCGTTTTTTCAATAACTTCAAGTCAACTTCCTTCGTCTTAATATTTTTTAATATCTAATTATAATAATTCATGATATTCAATAAATTCTAAGCATCTTCCTACTATATTTGATGATGTAGACTTTTCGTCAACCTCATTAAGTACTATTTCTGGTAATAAAACAAAAAATCCCCAAAAATAATTCTTAAAATCCTCATCAATACTATAAATACATGAATCAAATTGTATATTATAAAACTCCTCTATAATCTCCCATAATCTTGAAAGACTGCACCCTAATGAAATCAATATTCCTTACAAATATATAATACTATATATTTATTCATTTTTAATAAAAAAAAAACAAATATAACAAATATATATTTCTTTTTTCAAGGATAATATTAATATACCTTTATTCCCCTCAAAAGCTACCTGTTCTACTGAATAAACTAAAAGATCATCCATAACAACCCATAAATATAACTGGTTTTTTTAAAAAAACCCTTAAGGCCCTTCAAAGACGATAAAACAATGCTTTTCTGCTGATAAATAAAACTAATAAACGCTTGTTAATACAACCCTTTAAAAAATAAAATAAATAATCTCGAATATATATAATATTGGTTTTAACTTGATTTTTAATAAAATTATAAAATATAGAGAATTAAGAGGTTTTTTATAAGAAAAAACATATTAAAAAAATTTATATAAAAAATACCAATAATAGATATATTATGGCAATATTTATATAAATAATATTGATTATTAAACAGCAGAAAAAATTTAGTTTATAAAATGTACTTAGTTTTAAATAGAATTTATAGAGAATCCAGTCAAATATTGTTAATAAGTGCAAGAAATAAATATTTTTTAGAGAATTTTAGAAAAATATATGAAGGGTTATTAAATGATTATAAGAGAAAAACATATTGTAGCAGCAAGAAAGACATAGATAAACTAGATTATGAACTGAAATGTATTAAGAAGGATAAAACTAATATATATAATTCTAAAGAAAAAAAAATATTAGAAAAGGATTATATAGAGATATATACAGATGGATCTAGTCATTATTATGGAGAAGGAAAGGTTATTGCAGGAATTGGTGTATATTTTGGAGATAATGATAAAAGGAAAGTATTAAAGGGTAATGAATATAAATAGTTATTAAATGTATAGAAATATATCAGAGCGTATTTATGATATTAAACAAACAAATCAACGAGCAGAAATTATGGCAATTATACGTGCTATAGAATCGGTATCAAATGATGAAAATATCATAATAAATACGGATTCAAAATATGCGATAAATTCATTAACAATATGGTATAAAAAATGGGAGAAAAATAATTGGAAAAACATAAATGCAGAATCAGTAAAAAATAAAGATTTACTTGAAAAAGCACTTGAATTAATTAAAAAGCGTTCTGGATTTACTGAATTAAAATATGTTTCTAGTCATGGTGATATTTATGGTAACAAGCAGGCAGATTATCTCGCAAATAAGAGTATTTTTATGAAAAAAAAAGTTTAAAATTGAAATTATAATCAACCAAATAATTACATAATTAATATAAAAAACAATAAAATTCTACGTTTAAAATATCTATTAATATGTAATTTAAATTTAGCTCGATTATTTTAATTTTTTAAAACTTGAATTTAAAACAATTATAATATAAATGACATTTCTAAAGCATAACCAGATTATATTTTCATGTTTTATCAATATTTTATTATTATATTTTTTATTAAATATATAAGAATAATTTTTCGTATATATTAATATTATTAATATTTTATATAAGAAATAATACATATTCATTTTTATATGTGAAATATTTTATATAGTTGTATCAATAAATTTTCCTAAAAGCATTTTTGCTTTTTTAATTCTACCTTCTTCTGATTCTTCAGTATCATTAAATTCGACTAAATGTGACACACAAGATAATGATCGCTCCGAAAAATTACACAAATGATGCTTCTAATATCATTAATTTAGTTTCTTATGAATATTTTAAAACCCACATGATTAAAATGCTGACAATTGCTTTTCATTAAATTACTTTTCATAATATTTGATGTCATTTTTTGAAATTCAGTGTTTTTATTCTTATAATTCAAGGGCATATTAATTTTAAATGGTATATATTCACGTTTAGTTTGAGATAATTTTTCACGAGAACGACGTTGTATAAATTTGTCTTTTACTAAAGATCCGGTATGACCTATAATAGCTTTGATTATTTCTATTAAAAATCAATTAAGTTCGAAATCAAAGTTAAAAAGAAAACCTTTTTTAATATGAAGTACTAGATCAAGATATGACCATGTTTTGTTTCTATATTCAATAGTAGGTATACAAAAAACAAAATTATTAAGATCTTCTATATTTTTTTTTCTTGGTCCCTTGAAGCTATTAATTTTTTTAAAAAATATACACTTAATTACCTTATAACTTAAACAAAGTATTAAACTTGGAACTTTAACATAAAGAAGAGTCATATTGTTATTAGCTCTTAGAACCATCTGATTTAGATCATCATTAGGTTTAAAACAAGATTTATTGTTAATTCTATCATTTTTTTCAAAAACATTTGGATCGGCTATTTGGATTTCACTCTTCGACAATTTCAAAGATTCAGCTCCATTAACATCTTCAGAATCATAAAATATTTGAAAACTAGAATTGGATTTAATAGATTCACGAGATAATTTCGACAAACATGAAAATGATTCAATAGGTGATTTAATTGAATTCATAAGTAAAGAAACAGAACTGCTTCTATTACTATAAAATGGATGTGAAATATCTGTTTTATAATAATTTTCAGTGTTTGACATATCTGCATTAATATCCCTCTTCAAAGGACTAGACTTTTCTTGTGCCATAGAATTGACAGCACCTTTACCAGGAAAAACATAATCAAATATTTTTTTACCTACTTCATGTTCTAACTTTATACTAAGGGGGAAAATATTAACTTCAAAATGATCCATTACTGGTATCCCTCCAATAGAATCCAGCATATGCCAATATATTCTTATCATTTTCTTTTTTCTTCCATGTAAAACACTTTTTGATTCACAAAAATAAGGTGATAGTAAATCAGGAAAACAGGTTTTTGGCAACAAATTTATACCTTGAATCGTTTCTATTTCTAAAATATTGAAATTGGAACCATCAAAATTATCTGTTCGTTGATATGTAGCATTAGAAAGACCAAAATCAACGAATGGTTTATTATTTTCTAACAAACCATGCCAAACAACTTCTGATGCTGATAGCAACCACGACATATTTGCTACATTTTTAATAATGTTACCATCATGTTTTTGAGATGCCGCAATTGATTTCATTAAATAGAATAATTCATCTTCACAATCACGAAGCTCAGCTTCTATCTTTATTCCAATTAATCTCTGCTCCATATTGTACTTTTCATAATAAAGTCTATGCCGCGTTTTTATTTCTTCCAAATTTCTTATTTTTTTCTGTAGATTAACAACCATTTCAGCTGTACCAGTTAAATCGCTAAAGTCTACAGCCAACATTAGTTTTTCTAATCTTTTAGATTTTTCTTTTTGCGCTGGTTCAGTATATATCAAAAGATCAGTAACTATTAAAAAAATTATATAATATTGATCAGAATTTGCAGTAAAAATAATTTTTGGAAAATCGACAAATATATTATTAACATATTGCTCGGGTGATTCTATTTTAAAACTTTCAAATAAGTCATTTTTACTATGATTTAATTCATTTTTTTTTAATCGAAGATGATTGTATTTGATAAATCCAAGAGAAGCAGAAGTTTGATCTATTATACGAGTAAATGCCATAGGAGTTCCAGAAAAATCATAAATAGACTCAAGGGGTATCCACGGAGACCAATTTGACTGTAGAGAGCCGTAGTTATTTGCATAAAAAAAGTTAGCAGAATTCTCAATGAAATCATTTTTTTTAGAAACAAAAATTTGAGCATTGTCCATTTTAACAATAAATCTATGTTGCAAAAGACCACTTAGTGTATCATCAACCATATCTTTATCAATTATAGAAAATACTTTTAATTGCATGTTTTGTGCAGTTATAATTGCCACTCCTTGATCATTTTTCTCGCTCTGTAATTGTATTTGAGGTGCAAATAATTTAACAATATAGCTATGTTGACAATCATAATTTTTGGACAAAATATAATCAGAATCATCACGAAAAAAAGGATTGTCTATACTCGAAAATGATTTTTTATTATTCCTCTCATCTTTAAAATCATTATTAGTATCGCTCATTAAACCATCTATTAATTCGTTTATTTCTTGATCATTAAATCCTTGTTTATTAATAATTTTTTCATTCGTCATTATAGATAAATGATTTCCTAATTTCACTTGTTCTTTAATAAGGTCGGTAATGAATTTTACAGCTTTTTGAGACATATAATAAACAAAACCTTCTCTCTGTGTAATTTGATGTATATAGGAAAATAAAATATTCCTAACAGAATTATACCATTTTAATTGAATATTATACACAAAAAAGCGGTTATCAAAGTCGGAAAAATCCTCAGAAATAGTTTCTTTTGACAAAACTCGAAAATTTTCACTAATACAACTTGAAACAAGATGGTTGTCAGTAGACATATCCATTTTACTTGTGAATTTATCATCCTGATCTGCTTTAAGATGTAATAATATAGCATTAATAAAATTGTGCTTATCAAATAACATAGTATTTTCATCCATAATTTTTTTATACTAAATTGATTAATAAATTATAATGTGCTAATTAGATATACTTGAGATTTTAAAATAGTAGCTTTAGATTTTTTAGAAATAACGTTTTCGATACAACTTAACTTGTTCTTATTTTTGTTTATTTGTTTCATAATTTCATTTTGTCGCTTTTGAATAAGCTCAACTTGAATATCATATGGGTCTTATAAAGTTAGCATATTTATATTTATTTAAAAAAAACCTTTCTTATTATTTAATATACAAAAATGTGTATCATCGTTTCCAAATTGATATTTTGATGAGCATATGTTTTCAGGATCTGAGCCATTAGAATGATTATTAGTCCCCCGAAAATAAATAAATTGTGGAATATATGCAAGAGGCAGAATCTGAAAAACTGGTGCACTTTTTAGTGAAATATCTAAATCCAAATCAATAAAATCATCTATATCTATCCATTTCAAATCTTCATTCACAAAAAAATGATTAGAATTATTTTTTTGAAAAATCCTTCTAAAATCATGACTTTTTTGGGAATCATACTCAAATTTATTGAAATCTTCTATATCCACTTCATTAAAACGTGATAATATTAGTTTCAAATCTGTATAAGTAAAATCTATTGTTGCTTTATCAACAATTATATTTTCATTTCTTCTAGTTTTATGCAATTTTTTAAACTGAATATCCTTCTTCTGATGAATATCAAGAGTAAACTTTTCAGTTTTGCCTTTTACGCCTATAGAAGTAAAAGTTTTATCTATCCAATCAACATCTGTTCTATAATTATAAATATGACTTAGAAAAAGTGGAGAAAGTTCCAATTTATAGCTAAAAGTCATTAAATGGCGACTAATTTTTTTCTTCATATGTGGAAATGGAAATAATTTTCCTGATTTGAGAGGAAAAGACATAATCCCACTAAAAAGAGACCACCAATTAAGAAAATGCTGGAATACTTTTGGGGTTAAATGAATAGCATTATAGCTTTTAATTTTTTCATTAAACTTTAAATTTGACAAAGATGCGTCAATAGGGGAAATAATAGACAAAGATCCATGAAGATAATGACTCCTAAATCCTTTAAAAGCATCATATTTCTAAAAAAGTAAGAATAACAAAAATAAAAGAACTCAAATACTTCTTCATTCTCCGAAAGGGCAAACTTAGGAATTCGAAGAATAATTTTATAATGAGGCTTAAAACTGAATATTTTGCATTGATATTTCCCACAACAATTTTGACATGCGTTATCACAATGCCGTTCAAATACCAATCCTGCAGTCCACTTTACTCCTCCTCTTAACTTCATTATAATTTTTTGAAAGTAAATAGTATTCTTTTCATATGTATTATTCGTCAAATTATCATACACAGAAATTATAGTATTTGGCCAATTCATAAGGCTTTGTGCTTGTTTAACAAAATCCGGAATAGCTAGCAAAAATTCATCACTGATAATTACCATAAAATTTCTAGAATCTAAACTACAACCAACATTCCATTCGACATTTCCTCTCCAACATTTTATAAAACCAGCACCATCTCCAGTAATAAGATACGGATCTCTAGAACCTAAATAAGAATAAACAGCTGTCCAAAAATAATAAATTCAAAAATTACCTTTTAATGTTAAATAAACATTACCGCCATTCTTCCATTTAAATTTAAAAGAAGTATGTATAATCAGTCTAATTTTATCCCAAAAGCCCAATTTATCAGAAGGATCTTCAGGAGGTCTTGAAAATGTCCCGAATATACGCATAATATCTTGTATAGCTGGCTGTAATGACATACCCCATGTAATTTGAGTAGGATATAGTGTATTTATACTAATATCAACAACGCCATAAAATTTGACGGGATTTACTGTTCTTGCAACCCTTATATTAAAGGGAGATCCTTTTTTCTCTGATTCATCAGGAATAATACAAACTTCTACATAACGAATTGATTCTTTTCCTGAAAATTGTTCTGCAATTACTAAATCTGATGAAAAGTCCCATGTAGGAGAATTCTGCGGCTGCAATGAATTTGAATCAGGAATATAAATCAAAGGCAAAGGATAATCTCGCAAGCATACTTTTACTTCTGCCATTTTCCAACTTAAATTAAAAGGTATTAAAACAGAAAATTTAGTATCTAGAGGCAATCCCTTGCCTGTATCTCGCAAAAACTGATAAAGATTTTCTATAGGAAATGATGGCTTATCAAAAATAAATTGAACTTTCGAAAATAATATACTTAAAAGAGGTGGCCTGGTAGGAAGAGGCAAAATATTTTCCTGAAAAGTTGATATGCATTCTATATCATCTGATATCCAATGTCTATATCGTATAGAATACAGCTTAGAAGACTGTAAATTATTTACTTTTTGAAATTTTTTAATCCATGAATGAGAATTATATTCTTGAAGTTTTTCATATGCTTGTTCAGCTTTAGAAGGTAAATTAGAAAATTTAGATTCTGAAAGATCTTGAACATCCTTAATATTTTTCATATGACATTCTTGTTTATTATATAATTGTTTTAATTCCGATTTTTCAAATGAAGTTCCCAAAAAATATTCATTTTCGTTATTGGTTTTACTCTGTTCATTATCATTCATTAGTTCTGATTCATCTTTAATTTTTTCAGCCTTAATATCAAAAGTTGTTTCGCGCATAATTCTAGCCTTTTGTTCTATTAATCCTATACGCCAAATAAGTCCTAATCTTGCTTCAAATGGATCATCTTCAATGTCAAAAGATATAATAGAAGATTCTAAGTGAATCTTAGGTATAACTTTTGCCTTCACCGGATGATTTGTTAAAGTAGAGCTATTATAACTTGTAAAAAAACAATAATAAAGTTGTTTTGAACTTTTTATAGTATTTTGTATGCTTTCTACCATTAAATGCAAGACAAATTTATGAGGAATACGAATTCGTATAGCGTCTGTATATAAAACTATTGTTGGCTCATTTTTTTGATCGATTTTAACACGTTTGTAATAGATAGTAAGGGTATTAATATTAACAATCCTATCCCAAAATTCTTGAATAATTGGACTAAGAACATAAAGAACTATATTTCCAGCCTTAAATGATAAAAACTTATCCTTATTGTGTGACATTTCTAGTTTATGTATACTAAGCATTGAAAACTGTTTAGATGGTAGCTCGATTTTGACTTTTACTGACGAAATAGATATATATAGAAATATGTACCCCCATAATAAATTGCTAACTTGTCCATTGTCATCAGCATGACAGCCTTGCGATGTTTTAAAAATATTCTGTTGAAAGAATGTTTTTTCTAAAATTTTTAGAGCAAGAAGAATCGTATAATATTTAAATAAAGAATAAGTTAGAGACAATTGATCTATCTCAATTGTAATCCGTAACAAATGATCTTTATTAGGTTCGGTAACAAATGTTAATCCACATTTTATAACTTCTATAATTGGTTCTTTCATATCCAAAACATTTTCAGCATGCATTGAAAATATTTTGAAACCATTGAGTAACAATGTACCTCTTGAAGAAGGTATTGTATTAAAAACAAATGTATTTAAAATATGTTGGAAATTTGGTGATCTATTTTCCTTATATATAGAGAAAAGTAATTCTTTAGAGCCCATATTTAAAAAACAATATTCCATTTCCCATGAATCTAATCTCAGTAAAATTCCTTTATGATCATGAGTTATTTTAGGTTCATTTCCGAAAAGGTAAATATCTAATTTTGATCCATGAAACTCTATCTTCCTTAACAACAGAGAACACTTATATAGCAAAAAGATATCCAGTAGTCCAGTATTCTTTTCGCCTAAATAATCGTACCTAGTATTTGAAATATTTAGAAATATGTTATTTAAACAATAAATTATTTCGATGTTATTTAAGTTAAAAACCACATTATCATGAAAGATTCCAATAAAGACATTATTGAATGGGAATAAATCAAATTTAAAATGAAGAGTAAAATTCTCTATGGAAAGAATGTTGTATTTCCTTTTAAAAGAAGTATGATAATATAACTTTTGTGAAATAAACAAAATAGAAGTATTAACCGAAAAAAGACGAGATATACCATTACCAGATATGTTAGTCTGAAGATCCATGAATATATTAGATAAACTCAATATAAGTATTGTAGGCTTTTGTTTCAAATTTTCATATAAAGAATTATTAAAAGGAAGCAATATCCGTATTACTGGTTCATAAATAGAAAAATTGAAATTCAATTTGGGTATAAAATCTTCAAATAATTGTATCTTTGAAAATGCTGATGTATTAGTAACATTTTTAGATTCAAATATTGAAACTATTGATAATAATCTCTCAAAACGTAAGTTTATTGATGGCGATGTTATAGCCATATTTGCGATAATATTAGTAAGATTCATTCCCTTTGTAATTATGCTATTATTGACTAAATGGTCAAGAGTAGTTATTTTACATGTAAAAGTGATCATAGGTATCAAGATAAAATCCTTTTCCTGAATCGTTTGTTGAAATATGCTTATCGATAGCGAAATACATGATGCAAGTATCTGATGAGAAGCAGGAACATCAAGAAATTGTCTATAAATATTTGAATTTTCCCCAATATAATGTATATTTATCCCAATTTCCTTCAATTTTAATGATATAAATGAAGTATAGTTTTCAGAACTAGAAGATGTAATAGATTTCTTTATTTTTAAGTTTCCAATATGAAATTGTATTTCATGTATCATATCAAACCAATGCATTTTTTCAACTATGCTCTGTTTTATTTTCGCCGCTGATTCTTTTAATTCATCTTCCACTTTGAAATTATTATTATTCATTTCAGAAACAAATGAGTCGACTTTATCATTAAAAAAACAACTTAAATCACTGTTATCCATAAATTCATCAAGAGGTAATATAAATTTCCCACATTTTAATGAACATTTTACACTCTTTATCATACAATCTAGTTTTCCTTGAACGTTAATCAAAACTTTATCTATTAATTCTGATGACGTCCCTTTTTTTGATATAAAAAGTATAGAATCCACTATATTTATCATTTCAAATGTCTTTTCATCGTATAAAAATTTAGGAAATTTACCACTATAAATTTCTGATGTTGTACCATGATAAAATGCATTATTAAAACATATATTAAATCTACCAATAAAAAATTTTCCATAATCTTCAATATTAATGCTGGTATCCGTTATCACTATATCAATCCAATCCTTAATCTTAAAAATAATTGATGATTTTAAGATTTTAAGCATAAAATAAACACCTTTTTGGGCATATTTCTTAAAAAAATCTAAGGATTTTCTTTTTTTTGAAATTTCTTGGCGTTTTTTGCAAGATTTACATATGTTCATGGAAATCCCTTTAATACAAAAACTAACCCATGTTCTTGTTGCCAATGTTGGTCTATGAAAATGCATCTTAACCGACTCCACATATAAACGACCATATTCCTCATTATAACAAAGCTCAATCCCATGAATAGAAAAATATCCAAAACGCCGTATATGCACTCCTCCAATCCTCTTAATTACTCCCAAAAGTATATGCGTTAAAACAACATAGCTTAAACAAATAATAACAATCCATAAGACTATCTTCTCCACAAATATTTCCATTTAATCCTGTCCTCCTGATAACTCTTATTCATTTAACTATGATTCCTTAATATTTCTGCTACAAAATATGAGGTTTTTATTAGAAATTAGAGTCCTGGATTGGCCTTTTATAAAGGTCATATATTAGCTGCTTATATGCAAGACCGCATACAACCCGTGAATATATATAATTTTTAATAATTAAGAGAATGAATAAAGAAAACATAGTGTTTTGTTTGAATTTACTATAAAACTATATTGTTTTTGCATTAAACGTGTAAAAAATATGAACCCTCATACATTATTAGTGAGGGCAGGGAGAAGGGTCAAATACAAAAATATATAAATATTGATAAACAAATGGAAATTTGTCTTTAAACTAGGAATACATATGCATTGAAAGGCTATTCAAGTGTTTTTTTATTAATTTTCAATATTTCAGCCTTTATTTCATATAAAGCGTGTATATGAACAAAATGAAGCAGCCCATAGTGCTCTATAAGGAGTGATTATTGAGCGGGATGGATCTGGATCAATGTAAATTTAGAAGAATTAAGGCTAAACTATGAATTTATTAATAACTATTGAATATTTAAAAGAACAATCAAGAGATTTTTTAAGAATTTTTAACAGGGCTTAAGTTTTTTAGCAAAATCAACAGGATTTTATTAGAAATATTAGCAAAAACAGATTTTCAGGGCGTTATTTTTAGAAATGTCTTGAAAACAGGTTATTTTTAGAGGAGACGAGGTTAACGATGTTAGTTTTAATCAATAAAAATCTATAAAAAACCAAAAATTTATTAAAAAGCTTAGAAAAAAGTCAAGAAGCATTAAAATTTAGTAGTTAAACAGGTCATTATTAAGAGTCTATATTTAGGGAGAAATGGGTGAGTTATTTTTTTAAGGGTATATTTTTAATATTAATAAACAGGGCCAAAAAAGGTGAGAAATTGATTTAAAGAGGAGCTTTATTTGTGATTTTTCTAATGCAAATGGGTTTAGAATAAGAGAGAGAAATTGAGTTTAAGTGATTTTTTGAGTGGTTCAAACTGGGCAGATGAGATGGAGGATACGCCGATTGCACGTATTTATAATCTAGAAAATATATGTTTATAGAGGAGATTTAATGTGCCTTAGCTTTAGAAGAGAAAGAAACGAAAACAAGTTACTATAGTCGTGATTATAGTAATGGAGGGCCTAAAAAAGATAATGGTATTTCATATAAACATGGTATTTTTTTTGAATTTTTTGGAGTATATGAATATTATTAGATATTTCGTCAAGTAGACAGCAAATACCATTGCCTACGGAACCTCCATATACGGCGCATTTGGGTAATCTTTCTTTTAATATTACAGAGTCAGAAATTTCGGATTTTTTTGGAGAGCCTTTTATTACTAATATAAGACTTATGCGTGATCGAATAGATGATAGGCCTAAAGGGTTCGGATATGTTGAATTTACAGATTTGCAAGCACTTATTAATGCAATATCTTTAAATGGAAAAACATTAAGTGGTAGAGCGATAAAAATTAGTGTTGCAGAACCTCGTATATATTAAAAATCTACTTTTTTTTTTCTTAATTTTTTTTACAAATAATAGCTCGAAAAGGGTATATAGATCGAGATCCTATTGAAGATAGAACAGCAGGGGAATGGAGACGTTCAACATCTCTTCCTCTTTCCGAACCTTCATATGAAAAACGATTTTCATATGAACGAAGAGGTACTCTTGGAAATAACGATAACCCTAGAGATTTTTCAAATTGGAAATCCAAAGGACCATTACAAGATTTACCAGAGTTAGATTCATTTACGAAAAAAAGAAGTTATCTAAGTTCTGATAGAAGGAATGGAGATAAATTTAGAAATTCTGGCTTTGGCGATCGTAGTTATGGAAGTAATAATGTTTCTTGATTTATTTATCAAAGTATCTAATTCCTTTTAGATAATTTTAATAGTACCGCGACGACTAATATAGGTGAACGTCCAAAATTAGTTCTTAAGCCTAGAGGAGAGAAATTGGAAGATCCTCCTCAAACATTAAAACCTTCAACAAAACCTAACCCATTCGGTGATGCGCTTCCTGTTGATTCAGATGCTCGTATTCGAGAAATCGAAGAAAAGGAACAAAAAAGAAAGGAAGAAAGACTGGCATCCGAAGAACAAAAGGGTTTTGGATGGGAAAAAATACCAAAAGAACCTTCCTATAAATCTGATAGGACTGATAAAAAAGAAGCAAATAGAAGAAATCATTCATTAGACTTTAAATGCGATAAAACTGATAAAAATAAAGAACATAAAGGACAAAACAATAAATCACAGTCAATCAATTCCTTAAAACCTACTAATACTACTATTACACTTGAAACTGAAATCAACATAGATGGCTGGTCCACCGTCAACAAGCTATCTAGGAAACGATGATTTCCGTTTCATTCTTTTCATGGGTTTAAAAAACATTAATAAAAATCATTTTTATATATCTTTTAACTTTATTTATATATTTATTTCTGGGTTTAGCCCTATTATACAAGTCACTCGATTTTCTTGCGACTTCACAGCTAACTTCAAAGAAAATGGTTTCTTCAAAAACACACTTGGTTATTGTGAAAAAGCGAAGGAAACGCTTTACAAGGCATCAGTCAGGTATATTTCATATATTTTATTTTTTTTTTTTCCATGAGAATTAGGCTGATATTTTATTTTTCTAGATAAATATAAATGTATCTCACCATCATGGAGGAAACCTAAAGGTATTGATAATAGAGGTAATATTGATTATAAGTACGTTTGATATGGTTATGGATATTTTATAGTTCGACGTCGTTTTAAAGGACAAATACCTATGCCTAATATTGGATATGGATCAGATAGAAGAACTCGTCATATGCGGTAAATAAAACAGAATATAAATTAAGGCTTTTAATGCTTTAGACCTAATGGTTATTATACGTTTCTTATTAGGAATGAATCTGATATTGATCTTTTATTGATGCATAATGATACATATATTGGAGAAATTGCGTCGAATATTTCATCTAAGAAAAGGATAAATATTGTTGAAAAAGCTAGAAAACTGGGTGTAAGATTAACTAATGGTTTTTCGCGTGTCAAATCTCAGGAATAAATATATAAATTTTGTTATTTTATAAAATCAAGAAATTATATAATAAATGAGAATTGATATTAGTACATGATTTATTAATGTATTAAATCCATGTAATCATGATAATGTATAATATTTTATATAAATTTATACATGAAACTCTTTAAATACAAGTATCTTAAATATTTTCTATAATTTTTATAATAAGCGATTGATTTTTAAATAGAATATATTATATTTGATAGATATTTAAGAATATCAAAGACATTATTTCCTTGGAATTGTTTGAAAAAGGAATAGAATTATAATTAGTATAAATTTATTTTATACTACCTAAATGCTGGTATTTCTTATAAAATTTTAACAATCTAATCACAATGCAAAATACAAAAAATACATATATTATATACATAGAATTATCATTTAATTATGATTATAATGAACATAGACATTATTCAGCCCAACCCCATTCCCAACGTTTTCCTTCATTCCAACCTCTGATATTTTCTGCTTCATCATTCTGACCTTGTCTCCAAATTCTACAGCTAG
Source organism: Pneumocystis carinii B80 (assembly GCF_001477545.1). NCBI lineage: Eukaryota > Fungi > Ascomycota > Pneumocystomycetes > Pneumocystales > Pneumocystaceae > Pneumocystis > Pneumocystis carinii. The sequence goes on from NW_017264716.1 coordinate 52,403, forward strand.
TATCATCACTAATACTCGCAATACAATCATCATAGCTCCATGATATTCCAGTAATTTCTTTTTCACAGCCAGAAACTAATGCAACGCCAATATTTTTATTTTCAGTCATGCTAGTCGTATCTGCTATTATAACCTGACTATTACTACTTCCACATCCTAAAAATTGCCCGTCTTTTGAACATGAAATCTTAACGAAAAATGACTTTACCATAAGCTGTGGATGCGTAAAACTGCCAATGGGTTCTTCAGGATGTGTTGATGAATATGCATATATATAATTATCTCTACTAAGTCCGTAAAATCTTGATCCAGATGAAGGCATAGCAAGTGATGTAATACCATGATCCCTCTTATTTTTTATACTAACAGCAGGCTTTGATTCGTAAAGTTTTATAAATTTTTGAGAATAAAACCGAATATCCCAAATATTAATAAAACTAAACAATATTAACGAGTAATAAAACACTTTAATTAAAAACCTATTAGCATCACATGCACTTGCCAAAAGATTTTTCCTATGAAGCCATTGTATAGAAGTTATAGAATTGCTTATAGGCATCAATTTAGATCTTCTAGAATGTTGTTTTATTTTTCCATGTGCATTTAGAATAGAAACAACTGGCATTTGTGCTGATCCAAAAAAATCAATTCAATTTTAAAAATCTAAAATGATTACCTGAAGATTCCACTCCGTGTGATCGAAGATCCCAAATCAATATCTTTCCATTACGAGAACAGGTCGCCAAAATATCTAAGAAACATAAGACTTAAATATTGATAAAAAATAATTTACTAGGATCATCTTTTTGAAATGACACTTGTTTTAAAGTACTAGAAATACATTTAGAAAGAATTGCAACAAATTTCTGGCTAGATATATCAAGTACACGAGCAGTCTGATCTCCTGATGACGATGCCTATAAAATTTAGAATTATACACAAACAATTCTACAATTCTACCAAAAGTTTGTCATCATAAGACCATGAAATATCAAATATAGCGTTATCATGACATTTTAGTTTTAAAAACTCATCTAAACCATTTATTAATCAAATCTTCGATCGACACACACGTTACAACCAATTCGCTTCTCTTTTTTCGCCGTATCAATAAAATGTATATATCCCGATTCATCCGAAACCCCCAAAACAGAATGATCTACCCATATAAACACCTTTTCTCCATAAAATCTCACATACTATTTGAAAATGATACTGCAAACGGAACATCTAATGTATCTTCGTTCTCAATCAAAAAACGATCAAACGGACGACTATAAAACGATCTCATCAACTTTCTCCTGACTATTAAACAATTAAAAACTCATTCTTCTCCCTGCAATTCCTTCACTTGGTACTGATAAATCATAAACACTCTTTCCCGACAAATTCCTCTCCAAAACTGACAATGGAAACTTATATAATACAGATCCTCCTGAATGACGTTTTACGCTCATTTCCACTCAGTTTCATGTCAAAATAGACGATTCTCTATCTTTAATCTCTTATTCTCGCTATTTCTCTTGTTTTTGGCCGTTTTTCTCCGTTCAAAAAACCACAAAACTCAATTAACACCGCTCAATTCAAAAATATTACTTACGTCTTCGTTTTCTCCCGTTTTCTATCGCTATTTTCCTAAAAATCCCTCTCAATCATATACAATAATGGTGGTCAACAACACGACGTTCAAGCACGTTTATATATTAACGTGGAGATCAATCACGTGACTCGGCGAACCTCATCAAAAATTGATATTCAGCGGGAGAAAAAAAAGGCGAAAAAAGACGGTTTATTTGTGGAAAAATGAGGTTAAAAAGTACACAGAACGTTAGAAAAAGGAAAAGATATAAAAGTAGGTTTTTTTCCGGTTTTTTTTTGTCAATTGGCGGCGGAAATCGGGAAGTTTTTTTTTTTAGCAGAATATGTTGATTAAAATTAGAGTTATTAAAGGAATTGAACCATCTTCTATTGAAATATAATATTTCAGATAAGATAAAACTTGAGGAGTTTTCTGTTTGTCATATGATTCGGTTATATGAGGCTCTTTATCATACGAAATTTCCGTTTGCTGATGAGAAGAATGAATCGAGGAAAACACAGGTTAAATACGTTAAATTCCTTCTTGGAACTATTTCACATGAGTCATTGAGGATAGATCTTAGTTATATTGACCCGGTTTTGGTGATTAAACGAGATATGAAGTCTATGATGAATATTGTAGAAATACTTGTGATAGCAGGACATTTGCAGCGTTTGAAGGAGAGAATTGCAGCTAAACAGGATGTAAATGTTGAGGACGAGGGCTCGGGAGAGAGTGATTCATTTATTTCGGATGAAATATTGGATTGCGAAGAAGAAGAAGAGAAGGAGGAAGAAGAAGAAGAGAAGGAGGAGGAGGAAGAAGAAGATTTAGAAAATAATGAGGGATCTGTTTGTAATTGTTTAAAAGAATCGCAAGATGTAGTCCATACGCCAAATTCTTTAGTTTCATCTGGATCAGTTATGTCTTATTTTACGAATCGTGCAAATAAGGTATTTAATAGGATTCGTTCTTTAAATCTAGATACAACACAGCCTAAATGTGTCAATGAAACATTTAAAAGGAATTTAAAAGAAAACACAAAGGATCAAAAAAAGCAGGGGATCATTAAAAATAAAAATCATAAAAAAAATAAAATATCTAAACATTGTCGATCTATTGGAACACAAACATTATTACCTTATTTTTCTGAAACACCGAATTCTCAAATTTCACCACTATCATCATCACCAGATGAATCATATCAATGTTCTTCTAAAATAAGAACATGTTCTATAAAAAAAATGATGCAAAAAGTTTCATTAAATACATGGGAATCTCAAACTTCAGAAGATGAATCGTTAGAGTTTGATCTTTCCGGCAAAGAAAATATAAAAACATCTATAAATAAAGAAATAACAGACATACATAATTTTCAACAAGGATCTTTAAAAAGAAACGAATATTATAATCAACCTTTGAATGATAAAATAATACCAAATAATAACGAAAATATGCATTATCATCTTCTTCATACTTCACATAAAGTTACACCATTACGTCTTAGGCAAAATATATCGCAGGAATCCTCGCCTAATAGTGATTCTACAAATATAGAATTTTTTAAACAAAAATTTCATAAAGGAATATTGACAACAGATTCACCATATACATTGTATTTACGAAAACGAAGAAAAAATGCTTTAAATGCATTATACGCACAACGTTCTTGTTTAGAACAGAATTTAAAATTATCTAACAAAAATAACAGAAAAATATCTGCTAATCATTCAAAAACAAAAATAAAAAATATTCCTCATAGAGAATTATATAATCGACCTTTAAGCGATATTTCATTCTATTCTCCATCAGAACTTAAATCTCAAACATCTTTTTTTTCTAATTATGATAATTCTATTACGGATCTTGAAAAACAGCTTCAATCTACTAAAAAACTTTATTCTAAAGAATCATAAATTCTATTAAGGCATTTCTTGGTAATATTTACATTTATTATATATTTTTACATTTATATACCATTTTACATTATACCAAGATAGCTACGGCCATACCTCAGAGAATATACCGTATCCCGTCCGATCTGCGAAGTCAAGCTCTGAAGGGCGTCGTCAGTACTATAGTGGGTGACCATATGGGAATACGACGTGCTGTAGCTTTTCTCAACATTATAAATATTGATTTTTTATATTTTAATTAAATCTTTTAAATTTCATTTAAATTTTTTAAATTTTTATTAATTATGATATAATAAAAGTCTATATACATTATAAATATTAAAAATTTATTTAAAATTTGAAACATATTCAATAGCACGTTGCTTTACATTTTCAACACTTTCATCAGTACCATGATTTTTTTCATATATAATCCACTTTTTAAAAAAGAAACTTGCTTTTTTACTTGAAATTTTTACAGACAAAATCCTCTGAAATAGTTTTCTAACATTATCTTGTTGACCATATTTAATTTCATAATCCAAAAAAACAGACCATAAATCAGTAAATTTAGGATAATTACTTATAAGATTTTCAAAAAGTGTTCTACCTCTTTCTGGATCACCATATTTAAATTCTAATTGTGCAAACTTGCTTTTAGCTTTAAGAACTATATATATATTAGTAAATACTAAAATGAATAAATTAATTACAATCTGATTCTGGTAAACTTTTGAAGCTAAGAGAAAATAATTCTCTTGAAGCATCATGATTATTATTTTCCATTAAAAATGAAGCATAATTTACCCATACATCAAGAGACTTGTTAAACTTTTTGATCATGAGTTGAAACAATTCATTTGCTTTCTAAAATTTTAAATCAATTTTCTCATAATTAAGAATTGTATAAATACCTCAATTTTTTTTGATCGTATAAATATGCTGCACAAGTTTTCCATTATAAACTTTGGATCATTGAATTGACATGCCTTTTTAAAGATATCATTAAGAGATTCTTCAGTACCAAAAGTATTTTCTAAATTCATAAGAGCAATCCAAATATTAGATTTCTCTTTCTCATTTCGATAATTTATAGACTTAAGAGCACGTTCACCAATTTCTCTTGCTTTATCAAACTCAGAAAGTTCTACATGAAATGCCATAAATTTAATCCAAATATATGAAGAATCTGGAGAGCCTAACAAAAGACGTTCAAAATCTATAGGAGCCTTGGGTTCCGATTCATTAAGAATAGCAGTTTTATCCTCTGAAAAATCAATACCCTTATCTCTTTTTTTTGATAAAACATGATTGTTTGTAATTTCTTGCGTAGCAATTATGTTATTATTATCAAACCCAGCATTTCCTGTCCAATCAAATTTTCCAATAGATAAACCATCAATAAAATCATCCATTTCTTCTATTTGAATATTAGAATCTCCATTTTGCATTTGATTGTTATTTGATATAACAGATGAATTATTAGTATTTTCTGTTAATTCCTATAAATCTATTAGTATTGAAGATCTTTCAAAAAAGAATTATAAACATTATCAGGAATTTCTTCAACTTTATCATCAGACGATTCTGATGATGATTCTGTCGTTTCTGTCTCATCAAAAAAATGTTGCTTTGTTCCAAGATAAGAACTTTTAAGAGTCAATGAAATCCGACGTTTTTCATAATCAACATCTAATACATATGATTTTAACATATCTCCCTCAACATATATTTTATTAATATCTTTTACTTTAGAATCAGCAATCTTCATTGATGTTATAATATGAAAAAATTAATAAGTAAAGTTTACCTGAGATATATGACATAATCCACTAACGTTATTATAACCTACAAGATTTATATATATCCCAAAATCTGTAATTTTTCTAACAACACCTTCAATTATCTGTCCTTTAGAAACTTCTGAAAATTCTAATAAAGGTTCTAATGATTTTAATTTACTTTTTTTTAGAGTCATTTCAATTCTTTTATTCTCATCTATTGAAATAATTTTTCCTTCAATAAGATCATACAAATGGAAATTTGACTTCCAATCCTGAATAAATTGATCCGATATTTCATCAATTCTAACTCTACCAACAAGATTTCTACTCAGACTTATAAATAATCCTTTTTCAGCAATATTCTTAATAAAACCCCGAAAAAGTGCACCAATTTTAAGATCTTCTAGTGAAATGATTTCTGGATCACGTTGTTTAAATGTTGATGATATAACTCGAGAATTTCTTGATGAGAATGCAATATTTTTATTATGAATATCCACATCTAAAACATAAACTTTAATAATTTGATTCTTCTGGTATTTCTTAGTTAAATCCGTACTATATTCATCATCAATGTCAGTTAAATAGATTTTTCCTATAACGTTTTCACTAATTTGAACTATAAAGCCTGTTTCTATTGTCTTTATGATTTTACCAGGAATTATAGAGCCAATTATCACAGAATTATAGTCATATATATAATCTGAATTTAACGCTCGAATTGATAAACCTAGATAATTCATTTCAGTATTAGATTTGACAACCTTGCAACGAATTGCTGAACCAATGTGTATATGTTTTGGAATATTTTGAAGAATATCAATATTATCACTAATATCTAATATATTTATTCTTCCTCTAATATTAGGTGATATGTTAACCCATATACAATCCCGAAATATATTATTTACAAATGCAAGATGCACTGAACCGATGTTAATATCATTTAAAGATAATAAAGGATTTGTTTTTTCTTTTAAATCACTTGGTCTTGCTGTAAGTTCAAATATTTTATGAATATTTGAAGATCGATGAGTAATAGCTAAAAAGCGATGATTTCGTATGTCATGATATCCAATTACTTTCGCATCAATTTTTTCATTAACCTTAAATTTTTTAAAAGGATTTTGAGGATCATCAATTTCTTCGTAAGAATCAAATACTTGAGTTATATCAATTCGTCCATGATATTTTCCAAATATTTCAACGTTAAGTTGAGTTTCTTTAACAGAAATTATTTTAACTTGAATTATTTTTTCAATAATATCATCTAAATTTAAATTTGATTTAAAATCTTGTATAGTTAGCTTTTGAGGTGCATTCTTTGAAATATCTATCTGTCCTATTGAAAGTTGTAATCTTTCTTTTTCTAAATCAATATCCATTACTGTACATGATATAGTTTGGTTTAAAAAAAATGTTAAATTTAAATTAACTAAATATTGATCTGATATATTCTAGAAATAAGTTATATTTGAATGATAAATATTAATTAAAAATACTTGTTTTAGTGCAAGACCTGTCAAATTACCAAGAAATCCTACAAAAACCCCGTAATCTTGTATACTTTTTATATATCCAGAAAGACAAGAACCAACTTTTACTTGAGACAACATTGATGGGAAATTTCCCTTTTCTAATAATTCAATAAAACTCGACTTAATACTAAGAGTTATAACTCGTTGACTTTCTTTTTTATTTAAAACAATTAACTTTTTTAAATGGGTTCCATGATTCATTTTTGAAATTAACACTTTACATTTATCAAGAGTTTCATCAGAAACATGTCCTAATTCAATAATTCCAGTTAAAAGACTCGAATCTATAGAAACAACAACAATATCATTAGAATTATTTATAACAGTACCAGATACAAATGATCCTATTTCCAATTTATTAAACTTCTCTGATTTATCTTTATCCCATAATGCTGGATCTCTACAGCTTACTTTTATTTTTTGTGAATCGATATCTACAGAAACAATATATACATTAACTGTCTGCCCAATCTTGAAATGCTCTCGTGGATCACTAATATACACTTCACTCATTTCAGAAACAGGAAGAAATGACTTAATTCCATTATAGAATTCTACAATAGCACCATTATCCAATATATTTTGTAAAACGCCAGTGGTTTTTGTATTAATTTTTATATCATTATAATTAGTTATTTCTGGATATTTAGTATTAATTAAAGACTTTTTTAATGTCAATATTAATTTTCTTTTTTCTATATCTTTCCTAAGTACCTATATTTAATGAATAAAAATGATTTGAAACTTTAAGAAATAAATTTACTTTACATAAAACATTATCACCTTCTTTAAATTTTCTTTCTGGATGAAGTAAAAAAACATCAGATATATGTGAAGTAGGAACAATTCCAGTAATTCCTTCTGTAATATGTATTAAAATTCCCTGAGGTATAATTTTCCCAACAGTCCCAGATACTAACTCTGCAATATTGAAATCTTCAAGTCTTAAATGAGATTGATTATATATACTGCTTTGCATAGATAATATATAAATGCTATCAATGTTTGAAAATCCTATTACTCTTGCCTGATGAGAGGAACCAATCTTATAATTGCCTGTTATAGGTGATATAGATTTTACTTCATTGTCTGATAAACGAGATATCTTAAAGTTTTAGCAATAATTTTCTTAAAAAAAAGGAAAATATACATGAACAAATCCAAGTATATTTTTAAATCCGATATCACAAAATACACCTATTCCAGGTTCAGTTTTTCTAATAATCGCATTTTCTATCTTAAATCCTATTGGAATAGAAGACAATGGATCAATCTCTAATTGTTTTTCTTGAATAATGGTTGAAAAATTTACTATATGATCAAGAAGAGATATAGCAACTTTTTTAGGTTCAGAGTCAATAAAATTAAAAATAATTCTTGCTTTAACCTATAATATAATCAGAATTTCATGTTTTTTTTCAGAAATAAGAAATTATAAAATACAATTTTCCCAACTTCATATTTGGTATGTATATTAGATAAAACATCTCCAGAATGAAATATATCTGCAGTAGCATTTAGAAGACCCATAATTTTTCCACAAATACCATGAGGATAGATCTTTGAAATCATAACCTTTACAAGATTTCCTGGAGAAAAAACAGTGATATCAGATGCCTTTGATATTGGTGTTTTTGCTATTTTAGAAAGATCAGTAGACAATTGAACAATACGTCCTTGTGACACATTTTTCATCATATAACATAAAAGAACCTGTCCTTCATATAATTCAGAATATTGTGTATTTTCTTTCTTAATAAATCCAGAAATTCCTTTGATACCGATATCTACTATATACCCATGATCTTCAATACTAACAATTGAAGCTTGCAGAACTAAGGGACCACTTAATGAATCAACATTTAAGTTTCCATTTGTATATACTGGGTCAAGATTTAGTTCTATTTTCTTTTTTTGCTTAACATCTTTTAATGTTATCGAATTGTTTTCCGGCCATTCTGTAGCAGATGTAGCAATAACATATACCTTAACCCACTGACCCTTATGAAACAATCTCTCTAACGATAATATATTATCTACATCATTCTCAATTGATTTTTTAAGATATGTCGAAAATGTTTTTGATATATTTTCTACAGAAACATATCCAACCAGATTATTAGGAAGAGAAACAGTAAGTACTGATGATTCTACTCTTTCAATTTGCCCTAATATAATCATACCTTTTGCAATTGTCTAATTATTTTTAAATATTTGTTAAAAAATCATTCAAAATTACTTTAAATGTAAGACTTTCAATCTTCAAATTCTCATACACAATATTATCCCCAATATTCACTGTTTTTAATCGTCTTTTCCTTGTATTATCTGCTTTTGTTCTTTTTATATGGGTTTCTTCCTATTAAAAATTAATTTTTCATATTTTACCAAAAAAAAGGCAGATTTAACATCAAAAAGAGCCCCTCTTTTAATACCCCCGCTATAATCATCTATTTCAGTAGTATTTAAGTCATTTCCACCCCTTGGGAAATCCTTATCTGCTTTTAACGACAATTCAGATTGATATATTTTGTTTTCTTTATGATTCTTATTAAAATCTTCCTTTATATAAGAAATATTCCTTTATTTATTCTTAATTACCATGGGATTCTCTATTTTTTATGTTATTTAAGGTGCTTTTTGATCTATTTTCTTTAGATCTTTGCATTTTATAGCTTTAAAAGATAAAATTAAGATTTAAACGATTTTATATTAAAAATAGTTAAATATTATTTAAGAATAGTTTAATAAATTAAACAAAAAATATGTTTAAATATATTTTTATTTTAAGAAATAATTTAAATATCTTTAGTATTAATGTATTTTATTTTTTTTTTAAAAAATAAAATTTAGTCATCTTTTGATGAAATTGCCTTTATAAAGTCATTTTCCCAATCACCATTTTGAAATTTTGACCAATCTATTGTATTTTGATTTAATATGTATTTTCCTTGACGACATCGTATAAGTTCTACTATATGTGCAGCAGAATCTAAAGATATAGCGAGATCATGAATAAGTGATCGAATATATGTACCAGAAGATGCAACAATTCTGAATTTAACTGCTGGCGCTTTTTTTTTTGTAGATAAAATTGTATTAGACGATTTTTCTTCTTTACTATCAATATCATTAAATAAATTATCAGATATTTTAATTTCGTCAGTAGATTTAGACAAATTGCATTTTTCATCTTTGTTATCCATAGCTTCTTGTTCCTGTAATATATTGCTAGAAATATCTATATTATTATCATCATCATCACATGGTTCTTTCCAATTATGATCATGTGTCCATTTTATGATATTAAATGAATCAACAACAACTGGACGATATTTAATTTCTTCCGGAAGTTCAATTCCTTCTCTTGAATATTCATATAACCGTTTTCCTCTCATATGCAAAGCAGAATACCTTGAAAAATTATATAAATTTAAATAATTGATTTATTCCTACATTGGAGGTTTCTGTAATATATTACCCCTAAAATTCTCAAGTGCTTTTTCAACTTTATCTTGTGTTAAATGAGACCATGGCATACGTTTTAAAATTTTTCCATTAGAATCATATGTATCTGTAGAATAACCGAATAAAGCTGTTGCTTCATATTCCTTACATAATTAACTTGGTTTTCTTTTTCAAAAAATATTACTTTAGTGCAGTTTAAAAATTCCTTAAGTCTCTTTGTGCTCTTTCCAATACCTATTACTTAAAAATAGTTATAAATTATACCAATATTTAAAAAATAATGTACCAAGTATACCACTTGCTAATGGATCTAAAGTTCCTCCATGTCCAAGCTAAGTTTAATCTTAATAAAGCTCAAATTAAAGTAAGAACTTACTTTAATTTTCTTAAATTTCAAATCTCTGGATTTTCTATGACGTTTATATACTTGTTCTTGAGAAATATCAACAAGTTGATCATAAAGATAAGAATTCCTTAATATTTTTTCTAATTCTAGAAGAATGATTTCTTTTTTGCTGTATAAATCTTAATTACCATTCAAAATATGTGTACAGATCCATCCAGATGGCTTGTTAATTGCTATAATACCTCCTTTGTTCATAGAATCTTAATTTTTATAGATTTCTAAGGTAATCTTATAAAAAAAGAAGAGTTTCAATTATTTTAAGCCTTTAAATAAAGATATTATTTATAAAAAGTTGAGAATTTTAGATTATATAATAATATAATATAATATAATATAGATAAGATTAGATTAGATTAGATTGATTTTTAATCTAAATAAAATGGTTATTTGATAAGAAATTGGAAGTTTTAGAGCTAATTTTTCAATAATATCATTATTCTAATCAGACTTATCTTAGATATATAACTTTGAAAATTATTATTATTTTAATTGGTGACTAAGAGACGTTATTGATATAAATAAATAGTTATCAAAAAAAAATGATAATGTTAAGAATGAATATATCTAATGTAATTATATGTAAAAAGGAGTACAAAAATAAATGACATACGATTTTCTATTGTATCATAATAAACATGTTGATTTTTTATCATTATTACCTATTTCTCATTCATATTATAACCCATTTATTTTGTACTATTTTTTGTTAGATTTTAATTTAAAAAAAATAAATAAACTTGCATTTTCAATATTTCCAGATTTGTATTCTACATTCACAATTTTTAAGTTAGTAATTTCGGTAGGATTGGATGGTAATAGAGCCAAAAGACTTTTTAATTGCGTTTCTTTGAAAAAATCATTAGGAGGGAATTCAACAACAACTTCAAGATATAAATCTCCATTTTCATTACTATCTGAGTCCTTAGGCATCCCTTCTCCTTGTATAACTAATATTTGTCCTGGGTACATTATTTTCCCAGGAGGATGTGTCATATAAAGACCTCTTCCATCTAATGTTTCTAAAACTACTCTAGAAAATCCACATAAAGCCTCAGATAATGTAATATTTAAATTAGATTTTAAATTGCATCCTGATCGCTCGAATCTATCATGCTTTCTTTGCTTAATAATAATAATTAAATCGCCTGTTTCCATTCCAGGCTAATTTATTAATTTTTTAGAAAATTAGAAAAACAAAAAAAATACCTCTTGATCTGCTTCGCCATAAAAAACTATTTTTTCTCCATCTTGTGTTCCTTTGTCTATATTGATTTGATAAAAATTTTTTTCTGTAATAGTTTTAATTCCTTTACATTTTCTACATCTATCTTTTTCCTGAATAGTTTCTCCTGTTCCTTCACATTTCTTGCATTCAAATTCTTGCTGTACAATCATTCCTGGTCTTATTTGCTTTAATACTGTCATTACTCCTTTTCCATCACAAAATACACATTTTTTGCTATCACAATACGCTTTTCTTCCTGAACTAAAAATATATAAGACCCAATTATTAAAATATCTTATTCTTTATGAAACCCTTTACAGGTTGGACATATAATATTCCTCGTACCCGCCATTTTAACATTTTTTCCTCGATAAAGCTCTTCTAATGTTATTTCATAATCATAATACACATCTTTCTTTCTATTTTTAAACGATTCCTCCTGCATCGTTTCTCTTCCTAATTCATTAATACTCATTTCCTCAAACATTTGCGAATAAATATCTTCCATCATAACATTATTACAATCTTGAACTCCATCTAATCCATATGTATCATAAATACTCCTTGTCTCTGGATCCCTTAAAATATCATATGCATCTTGTGCTTCTCGAAATCGAATTGATGCTTCTTCTCGCTCCGATTCCTGGACTTTATCTGGATGATTATGAAGTGCTACCTAATCCTTATAAGTTCCTCTAAATATATAATCTTATAGTTTCTTATACTTTATGGAATGCCTTCTTAATCTCCACCTGGCTTGCCTCTGGGTTAACCCCAAGAATATCATAAAAATGTGTATCTAAAACCACTATTTTTAACAATAAGTAAGAATTCTATTAAATTTAAATAATTTACTCTTAATTCTTAATAAAAATCTGTAATTTTTAAGTCCATTTTAACTATAAAATTAAGGTTTTATTAAGATTTTGTGCGTTTTATTTATTTTTAACGAGACCAACGTCCAAATTATATGTAAAAAATAGAATGAGTAAAAAGAGGAGATAAAGGGATTATAATGAGGAGATATATAAGAATAAAGAACGGGGAGGATGTGTTTATTAAGATTAGGAAAAAGAACGGTCGAAAATACTGCATTTTATCAAGAGTTAGAACAAGATTTGCACCATCGCCTACAGGGCAGATGCACCTTGGATCATTAAGGACAGCACTGTATAATTACCTTTTTGCTAAGAAGATGAATGGGGATTTTATTTTACGTATTGAAGATACGGACAAAGTAGTTTATTTTTTGGTTAAAATAGAGCCTAAGGATTTAATATTTGAAAAGGCGCGAATTGTTAAAAATTCAGAGGAAAATATATATAAGATGCTTAAATGTGTTGGAATTGATTGGGACGAAGGGCCTATTGTATATAAATATATATATATTATATTATATGTGATTGATATGGGTCTAGGTTGGAGGAAAACATTATCCGTATAAACAGGTGAATTTGATTAGATAAATGTATTATTACTGAAAAATTAGTCGCAAAGGATAAATATATATTTAAAATATGCTAATTTACTTCTTGAGGTATTTTTTATGTAAATTTAATTATTATATGAAATAAGTAGTCAGGCAAAGCATATAGATGTTTTTGTTCAGTAGATCGTCTTGAAAAATTAAAAAAAATGTCTAAAATTCAAGGGCTTTCAGGAACGTATGATAGAAATTGTATGTCGATTCATATAGAAGAATCGAATGAAAGAGCGTTAAAAGGGAATAAATTTGTATTTCGTTTTAAAGTAAAAAAGCAAAAATATAATTATAATATTAATTATGACAGGTTCCTGAAAAATACCCAGTAGTTCATGATATTGTTTATGGAGATATTGATTTTTCTGGTCCGATTAATATACAAAAAAAAGTATATGATGATCCAATAATTATAAAGTCAGATACATTTCCTACATATCATTTTGCTAGTGTAGTTGATGACTATCTTATGAATATAACACATGTAATTAGAGGAGAGGTAATAGTTTTATTGAAGATTGCACTTATATTGATCTTTTTTAGGAGTGGTTATCATCAACATCAAAACATCTTGCCATTTATCAAGCTTTTGGATGGACACCGCCTAGATTTGCTCATGTATCACTGTTAGTAAATCCAGATGGTTCAAAAATAAGCAAAAGATGTAAAGATACCCATATTCAACATTATATTGATGAAGGATATTCTTCAGACGCTTTATTAAATTATGTTGCTCTTATTGGATGGTCGCCAAAAACATCGAATGATGTATTCACTATGCAAGAGTTGATTGATAGGGTATATAAATAATTAGAAAAATATATCAATGTAATCATTTTAGTTTTCACTTGACAATCTTACTAAAGGAACTGCAATAGTTATGCCAGAAAAGCTTAATTTTCTTAATAAAGAACATTTTCTTCTCTCTACTGATAATGAAGATGGAATTAAAAAAATTATCAAAAAAATCAAGCCTAAAATTCTATCATTATATAAAAAAAAGTATCAATCCAAATTTTTATTTTTTTTTTAATATTATTAGGATTTTAGAAGATAATAATATGGAGCGTCTTGAAGACGAATATATTTATAAAGTTATTGTAGCACTTAGAAAAAAAGTACAAAATATAAATCAATTGATTGAGTCGAGTAATTATTTTTTTGTCGAGCCACACTATAATGAACATATTCTTAATGAATTTAAATTAACATCAAAAGATTTAGGTATATTATTTTTAGTTATTAATGTTTGATATGTAGCATATTTATTAACTTATTTAGAATTAACTTTAAAAATAATTCAAGAATTAAACAAGATTAATCTATGGAATCCTGATGAGATTATTTCTACTGTTACAGAAATTGCAACTGCTGAAAATATTAAAATAAAAAAAATAAAGATGATATTACGATTTTGTTGTACTGCTACAATTGTTGGTGCAGATATCATTCAAATTTTGTATATATTAGGTAAAAAATCTATAATATCAAGAATCAACAAAGCTATGGAATGGAATAAAAGCATCTATCACGAATAATATATTATTTTCTACAAAAAATGTTAATGAATTATATATTTTGAATCAAAGCTATTATCTATAATTATAGATTCATAATACATTAAATAAATTGTTTTTTAAAATCTGTGTCGATATTCTATGAATTTCTTTATTATCAAGATCATTTCTAATATTTTTAAATATTTTTCTCGAAATATAGTTATATTACATATGATTAATTATCTTATTTAAAATATCATCCTTTTTTTCTTCATGTACGCAAGATTTCTGAGCCTAGAAATGTGATGTAGAAGAGAAGTCTTCAGATTCGTTTTTCTCCAGCAATTACTGAATAGAATTTATTCTCTCTGATAAATTTAATAGTTTAGAAGATAAATACACTTTATTCCATAAAGTTAAATAATTATTAAAATAATTATTTTATATACTATAAATGATGAAGAGAGAGTTAGTGTTTTAAACCAACATTTACTTAAAAATAACCATATAAGACAAGAATCCAATGATGATTTAAAATAATTCGTCTCAAAAGCATAATATCTATAATTTTTTATGCAATTTCTAATACTATAAATAACATTGCTTATGTGAATGAACGCTAAAGTCCTCTATTTTGCAGAAGATATAACTTTGTGATAATTTTTTTACAAAATATCTTGTTTATGATTTACTGGACAAGTTCTAAGCACGTTTAAGTCAATTTTTCTCGTCAAAACAGTATGTATTAGATCAATCCAATTTAATATAAACTTTTTCAAAAAACCCTCGTTTTTCTTTAAAAAATAGATACCATAATAACTAGAAATAGATCTTAATATTGTTGATTTTGAAGCTATATTTCAATATCAATTCTCAAAAGCCTTGAAAATTCGATATATAAAAAATACACAAATAACACATAAACTTGCCAAGATCCATATCCTAAATGAAAGCAATTCCATTCTATAATATTTTCTGATCGATTCGTCTGCTCAATTACATCCTAATATATACCCATATATTCATATGTCTCTGCTTGAACACTTACTCAAGTTTCTGTTCCTTCACACAGAAAACAAAACACATCCACAATAATCATCTGATATTTGGAATTCTTTCCCTGTATAAGTCCTTTTAAAGATAAAACAAGATTTTATCATATAATACTATTTCACATCTACCCATCACTTCAATTGATTTTTAGACCAACAACCCATTATCTTTATCAAAGAAGTCAAAGAAACATAGATTGGCTTAAAATAACAAGAATTGATATTTTCTTTTGGCTAAAAATAGAGGGTCTTCCAAAATCTATCTCTGTTTCATTCTTTTTTTCATGTATTTTTATTTATTTGCCTTTTATAAGGCCTTTTATCATAAATATAGATAAATTCGTTTAAGAAGAGGGCTTCTGAGGGTAGTTTTCCTGTATAAATTAAGGGAGTATTGTGGATCTCTATAAACTAGAAAAAAGTGTTGTTGCGAGGTGGGTGACCAACCTCTTAAAAAGTGAAATTAAGATGAGTCTTAAAAAGAGAAAAAAGGACAAGAATTTGGACTTAGAAGAACGAAATATTGAAAAGAGGGCCAAAGAAATATCTATGAAATCTTTTTTTGGGGTAAAAAACGGCCATTGTAAGACAATTGAGAGCAAATTTAATAAAGAGGCATGGGTTAATGGGCTCAAGGAAAATGAGCGAGAATTACTAAAGTATTAATATGTATTTCTAATGGTATCTTATGGGTTTAGGGTTGAGATTGAGTTTTTGGAGGAAAGCTGGCTTAAAGTTTTGAAGGATGAGCTTACAAAGCCGTATTTTTTGAAGGGAAGAAAGTGGAGTGTCTAAGCTTAATCTTATTAGTTTAGCTCAAGAATTTCTTAAATACGGAGAAAAAATCACATAAGATCTTTCCTCCAGGTATTTAAGTTGATAATTTTGTTTTGGTGATTCAAATTTTAATAGACAAGGATATTTATTCATGGTCATATTATACGCCATTGAATATGGTTAAGGTTGTAATTTTGGGACAAGATCCTTATCATAACTATAATCAAGCACATGGACTTTGTTTTTCAGTAAGGCCACCGACATTGCCGCCTCCATCTCTTAAAAATATATTTATTGCACTTCAGAACGATTATCCATCTTTTAAAATCCCGAAAACTGGGCTACTAACGCCATGGGCTAAACAAGGTGTTCTTCTTTTAAATTCATCTTTAACAGTGCGTGCACATCAAGCAGGAAGTCATGCACAAAAGGGATGGGAGGAATTTACTAGTAAAGTTATTCAAGTTGTACAAAAACATCGAACGAAGGGGGTTGTTTTTCTTGCATGGGGTTCACCTGCTACTAAAAGGGTTGAAAATGTTGATGTATAATTTTTTTTATGTTTAATCATATCTGAGTTTTTTATTAGAAAAACATTCATCTTATTTTAAAGAGCGTCCATCCTAGTCCATTGTCTGCAAGTAGAGGATTTTTTAATTGTGGGCATTTTAAAAAAACAAATGAATGGCTTTCTCAAAAATATGGAGAAGATGCTATAATTAATTGGAATTGTCTTGATACAAACGAAACTATTGATTTTTCTAAAACAAATGCCATTGTATCAGAAAGCTGTACTAAACCAGAAACTGCCTCCCTAAAAATACCATCGCATTTTAAAAACGAAGAGATAAATCAGGCAACCGACATAATCAGTCTTTCTCAAGAAGAGTTAATTGCAATGGAATCTAGTATCACACTAGAAGAACTTGATGGTAGTATATCAAGTAGTTCTGAATCTAATAAAGAATAATTATTATATATTTTTGTATTTTCAAAAAAGTTTCATTACATAAATTATTTTAGAATTATAAAACATATCATACTAAAGTTTTTATATATTTTGAAATAAATCCTAGAACAATTTATCTTCTTCTTTTAGCTATACGTTTTGCTGCTCTTAGTTCTTTTTTCATTCGAGGGTCAACTAATAATATTTAAAAAAACATTATTTAAATTATAGAATTTACCAAATTTATATCTCCCTTTTACTCCTTTCGGTCTTCCTTTAATCCCCTTATTTACACCTTTTGCAACCACTATTTTTACTTTATTCCTATTTTTGAATTTTACGGACTTTTTTAAAAGTTTTTTAATGCTTTCAGTTTTTTCTTTTTCGCTCATATCATTGGTTTGGATTATTGAACCTGCTTTTTCTTGTATTCGTTTCAATCTTCTCATTGCTTTCATTTTTTTACGTGCTTTAGCTTCTAATACTTTTTTAATAGGACGTGCATTCATAGCTTTAAGTTTTTCTCGAATAGCCATAACAGCTTCTTTAGAAATAGGAATATTTCTTTTATTATGTTTTCTTTCATCATCCAAAAACCATTCAGGGAGGTTTTTATTATCTTGAAAAGACCATTTATTATAAGAATCATCAATAATATCTTCTTTAGATTTTTCCTTAGATGCTATACTTCGGGCCAATGTCATTTCCTCTGGTGTTGTGATGTCTATTTTTATATATTCTGTTAATTTTGTTCAAAATAAAATACAATAAAATAACCTAATTTATTTTTATTTCCTTTAATTAAATTAGTTTGATTTTTTTTAGTTGTTTCATGTAGTATTTTGATATTATCATCCAATTCGTCATTATGAGTTTTGCAAGATGGTTTAGACTGATTTTTATGAGTTTTTAATAATTTATTTTCTACAGTTTTAGTATTATCCAAATCTTCGAAATAATTATTATGAATTTTAAAAATATCATTATCAAAAAATAGTTTTGCTTTTTGTGTTAATTCGCCTTTCTCTTCTGAATCTATAAATTCCAAGCTATCTGAGTCACTTTCAAAAGTACTACTCTGGTTTTCATCTTTAAGATCAAAATCTATATGTTTTTCCGATTTATAATCACTTTCAATAGTATTTAATTCGTCATTATTAGTTTCATTAAAATTATCATTAATTTTTGATTTAAATTCTTTTTTTTTTAACCGATAATGTTCATACCTTATGTATATTAAAATATTAAAATCAATTGATATAGACTTACATTAGATCAAGTTCTTTTTCCATCTTATCTAAATCATCTTCACTATCCTCAAATTCTGTCTCAGGTTCTGTTGCATCAATATCATCTTCAGAAATTAAATCCATTTCTGCATTTTCAGCTTCTAATTTATTAAGTTCTTTAAAAGGTATTTCAAAAATAGGGTCTTCTGAAATAGTTTCAGATTGTTCCAAACCAATATCGAAAGGTTCAATCATTCCCAAACGTAAACGAAGAATGCTTTTTCGTTTTGATTCTAACATTCGTCGCTTTTCTCTTTTTTTCCTCATAATTTCCTGATTATTTAATTTATTCATCTATAATCTTTATTAATTGGGTTTGTAAAATTAAAAAAAAAACCTCTTGTTCGATTTCTTCTTCTTCATTTAATGGCACTATTTCAACTTTTTCTTGCAAATTAGTTTCTTTCTTTTCAGATAAACCTAGCTTTTCCCTAACAAGTATCCTCCATTTAAGTAAACCACGGAAATCCTTTCTTCCAAGAACTTTAAGATCTTTACAACATTGAATAATTTCTTCTGTAGTAATATCGAAATCCTTAATTCCCTTGTAATTTTCTAAATCTCTATCATCAAGACTGATTGCACTAGCAATACTTAAAATTTCGATCGGGTTATTAGAGTTCAAAAATTCCTCAGCAGTTACTGTTTTATGTTGAGTATAATTTCCATCTTCATACCCTTCTCTTTGACGCTTTATTTTCTTGATAAATTAATATTTAAAGATAATCATATGATTTAAGATATATACCAAAGGATTAAATATTCTTGTTACATGATCCGGAGCTGGGCAAGGTAAATCCTCAAAAACATATTTTGGATCCAAAAATTTAGGATCAATTTTATCAGGTGCTTTATATTGTTGACAAACTACAAATATTTCTGCTGAAACATCCCTTTTTTATATCACTTTTAATATAACTTTTACTATTAGGTCACTACCTTGAAGCTAAGGGCTTAGTTGCCTCAACTTTTTTAAATAATTGATTAAAAACCCATAATAAACTATTATAATCTTTTGACCGAAAAATTTTAGTAATAAATGTACCTAATATATTAAATTTCATGAAATAAAATAACATACAATACCATTAGAAATTAAAAATTCGGTAACTATTTTTAATGAAGCTAAAACAAGCTCTGCTTGAGAATATGCATCATGAATCCATGCTACTCCTACATTTGGTGCTCCATCATGAAGAATACTATTCCAAAATTAATAACAAAATAAAAATTCAATTAACATACGTATCTGCTTTCCATGTTTTTAAATATTGTCGAAGTTTTTCACGACATTTATCAGTAGTAATATCTTGTACAAATGTTTCGACATTCGGAATTGGTTTTATTGGAACTAAATCAATACCACATATTAAGGACCCTGCCATACAATATTTAGAAGCTACTTGAAGCCATCCCCCTGGTGCTGCACATAAATCAATCAAGACTTTAGTTTTTTCTAAAAAATGGTACTTTTTATTCAACTGAATAAGCTTAAATGATGAACGTGACCGATATCCTTGTTCTTTTGCAAGATGGTACCATTTATCTCCTTGTTTCCTCTGTTTTCCTCTTGATTTCCCCATTATTTATAAATTTTAAATCTTGATTTCACTATTCCATTAATTTATATACTTATTAATGTCTTAAAAAATATCATAAATTTATATAAAAAAGAAGAAAAATATGTGTATAATAAGAGAAAATAAAGCGTCTCCTTATATAACTTTAAATAATATTAATTAATTGATTGTATAACCAAAAATTTCTAAAATTTTGCTGATTTTAAAGTTTTAAAAATCTATATAAAAAGTTAATATTTTTTGTTTTTATTTTTAAAACTACCTTAAAATTATAAAATAATGAAAGATATTAATAATATATCTATTATTTATGTATAAAATTAATAAAGCTTTAGATCTATTTAAAAACTAATTTTTTACGTTGGAGTCGATAAATTATGGAGTAAATAAAATCTATGAAGAATATTATTAGTTGCATAATTTTTTAAGGCTTCTGTTTAAGATATTAACTATATAATCATCTTTTTTCTATAGTTTTTTTTTATTTTGAATCAATATTTATTTTTAATTATAATTTTTTTGATATTTTATTTATCTATTATATTAAATAATATTAAGCTTTAAGATAAATTATTTAAGAATTTTTTAAAAAATTAAGACATTGTTTTTTCATAGAATATCTTAAAGTTGTTTATATATAGTTTTTGAAAAAAATACTTTTATTTTTGATTTTTTTAAGTACAAGTTTTTAATTTAAATTAGATCAATTATATTAGCTTTTTTTTTTTTTGAATGAGTCATAAATTTTAAAAATTCTTGAAATATTCAATCTTTATATTAAGAATAGATTGACTGACTTGGTTTTTTTCTTAAAAAGTTAATTTTTACTATTATTTTTTTATAATCAATATAAAATTAAATAATAAAATATATTTGTAAGTATTTTATTATAAATTTAAAACTATATAAATCATATTAATAAAAATATAATGGTAGTGTTAATCATAAATAATAATTTAGTTTTGATCTATTTAGTTTTAATATATTTATTTTAATAACATATAAAATTTGTTCAATCCCGCTTTTATTAATTATTTAATAGAATATGTATTTATAATACATGTAATATATTTTCTAATTCACTGTTTTTATCAAAAATATTAATACGTCTTTATATATTATAAATCGTATTTTTTTAAAAAATAAGCTAAGATTTTCTAACTTGTTTTGCATTAGTTTTCTTATTTAGATATTCAAAACTTTTATCTTTAAAAGTCATATTTTCTTTAAGATTGAATCTAATCTTTTATAAATATTTTTTAATCTAAATAATTCATAATTTATTTGGAATACATTTCTTCTCAGATAAATAATCTATAAAATAAAATATTCATTCTTTTTAAATTATTATTTTTTAAATAACATTATATTCTTTATTATGATATAATTATTTTTTATTTAAAAGCTTCCAATTTTACAGACTATAAATATTAATTATATTTTATATATTTTATATATTTTTTATATTTTATTTATTATCATTATAAATCAACTTTACTATTTCAATTTTATTATAATACTTTAAAATAATTCAACTATTAATAAAAACTGTTTAATATCTCCCTAAATTTTTCTTAAAAATTTATAATTTTACGACATGATTCTTTATAAAGATTTGATTCATAAATTCATTTTATAAATATTTTTTTCAATTTTAAAATAAAAACAAAAAAAATCATAACAAATATTCAAATACTTTAAATTCTTCTTAAAAATTATTCTAAATATTACAATTCTAAATATTTAATATAACTTTCAAAATATTTAACATTATTCATATTTTCCTTTCATTTATTCTTCTTTTCATCAAACAAATTTTTAAAACTTTCAATAATATTAATAAATCTATTTTAACATAAAATAATATTTACAAAAACTCTTCTTCCTTAAAATAACCTTATTTTTTATCAATTATAACATTCGATACCTTTTATCTCATTTTTCATTATCCATTTTAAAAATAATTAATCATCATAAACAATTTCATTATTTAGAATAAATAATCCTATAATTTAACAATACTATTCATCTAAATTCTAAATCCCTCTCCTCCTCCTCTCCCCCTCTCCCCTCCCCATCTTATACCATCCTCACACTTACTTGCGTTGCCATGACAACCACAACATCTAAAGATTTTATAAAGCTCTTTTAATAAAAATTTTTTAAAAATATTTACTATTTACATAAAAATACTATCTCTATAATCTTAATATTTTATATCTCCATCATAACTCCAATCTTACATCCACTTCCTGTATCGGTTTCCATAACAACCCTTACGCGCTATTGCTTAAATAAACGCGTTTGCATAAATTTCACGTGACTAATAAAAAGCAATTAACAAATATATAAAGCCAAGGCGACCCAGAAAAAATCCAAAACTTTATTTATCACTAAACGTAAATAAAGTTAATAAAAAGAGAAGGAAACATAATATTTGAGAGAGAATCGGTATAAATGGAGCATGAATTGACGCCATCTAAGAAGGTAAGATCAAGAATAACAAAAGACACGTCAAAGAGATCATTTGATTAAATAAACACGCGAAACTAATATGATAAATAGGTTGCAGAGGGTATTTTTGAGTTGAATCTGACAAAGGAAGAACTGGAAGCAGCAAAAAATGCGAAAGAAACGCTTATTAAGCTAAAGATCAAAGCTAGAACAAATAATAGTGATATAAATGAAACAGATCAGGAGGAAAATGCACCTAATGTGGTGGAAGAAGAGCCATTATTAATGGAGAATAAGAAGCGATTTGTTCTTTTCCCTATTAAATATAATGAGGTTAAAATTAAATGGAGAAAATATTTTCTTATGTTTATTAGATTTGGCAAATGTATAAAAAAGCAGAAGCATCTTTTTGGACAACAGAAGAAATAGATCTATCGAAGGATCTGTATGATTGGGACAAAAAATTGAATGATGATGAGAGATTTTTTATTTCTCATGTTCTTGCTTTTTTTGCAGCATCAGATGGGATTGTGAATGAGAATCTTTTGGAACGTTTTAGTAATGAAGTTCAAGTTCCGGAAGCGCGTTGTTTCTATGGATTTCAGATTATGATGGAAAACATTCATTCTGAAACATATTCACTCTTAATCGAAACGTATATTAGAGACCCAGATCAAAAAAATTTTCTTTTTGATGCAATTGAAACGAGTATATATGGTTTATAATTATCTTTCTACATTACTAATGTATTTTAGTTCCAAGTATCAAATTAAAAGCGGACTGGGCACTTAGATGGATTGCAGATGAACATTCAACTTTTGCAGAACGTTTGGTTGCGTTTGCAGCGGTTGAAGGTATTTTCTTTAGCGGTTCTTTTGCATCCATTTTCTGGCTTAAGAAACGTGGATTGATGCCTGGATTAACCTTTTCAAACGAGCTTATTTCACGTGACGAAGGTCTTCATACAGATTTTGCATGTTTACTTTTCAGCCATCTTCGCAAGCGACCATCAAAAGAAACAATTCAAGCTATCATTGTAGAGGCTGTTAGTATTGAGCAGGATTTTCTTACGTCTTCTCTACCCTGCCCTCTACTTGGAATCAATGCTAGGCTTATGAAACAGTATATCGAGGTAAATCAATTCTTTTATATAAATAATTTCTATATACTTATTTTTAAGTTCGTTGCTGATAGACTTTTGGTTGCACTTGGCAATAATAAGTATTACAATGCTACAAACCCTTTTGACTTTATGGAAAACATTTCATTACAAGGTAAAACAAACTTCTTTGAAAAACGAGTATCCGATTATCAAAAATCCGGAGTTATGGCTAGCATTAAAAAGCAGTGTGATTCAGATCTTATTGATGGACATGTTTTTTCAGTTGATGAAGAATTCTAATATATTGTCTTTTAATTGTTAGGGGTATTTGCATGCTTTTTCTTGTTTTTTTTTTTTTTTCATATCTTTATCTTGCGCTTTACCATTTTTTGTATATTATTATCCTGTATTTAGAAAAATCAATTTTCTTCTGCATTTCATTTCTCATATCTTTGTCGCTTGCTCTTTTTCTTATGTTTCTTTCCTGGTTCTATTGCCTTTTGTTCTGTCAAATTTGCCATTTGCTCCAAAATCTGCTCCAATGATACTGATGTTTTACCAATAAATATATAATATATAAAATAACCAACCATTTATATTTGCCATAACATGTCCCAGCCTAGATTTACCTAAAAAAAGACGACTAACATCAACTGCTTGGTTCGTTCTAAATCGAATACAAATTCCAGAAACTGGGTCATATGTTTTTACTGTTAAAAACCCTCTAGACTCTTGGTCAACATGATATTTTGTTGAAATCCGAGTCTAAAGACGAACTTGTTAAATATAAAAATAAAAAAGTTAAATTAAGTACTGTCACCGGCGAAGCTTGAAGAAGCGAGTAAGAAAGGTTAAGAAAAGTGTCGATTGTTTTAACCAAAGGCATTAAAAATTTTTAAACGAAATATTAAAAAATAATCGAAAGATTAACTTCTTAAGAAATATATATTTAGAAGCGGTTTTTTTTTAAGAAAATATAGAGAAATTAATAAAAAATAATTAAATAAATTAAAAAAAAAAAGTTAAAATTATTTTTAAAAATTTATATTATTTTTAGTATTTTCTGAACTTTTTTCAAATACTAATTTCTAATAAAAATTATTTGTTGTTTTTTTTCTTTAATTTAAATGTATTTTCTATTCTTCTATTATGAGTTGATCCTTTAATTTTTTTTCTGCTAATTCTTGATTTGATTTATGCATTTGTGGTATAAAAAATTCTAGTCGCTTAAAAACTAAATTTCAGTAAGCTATATATATTAAATAGATTATAAAAATACGAGGAGTTGGTTCAGGACGTTTAATTATAGGTTTAACAGGCAATTTAGTTGATTGAGAGGATGTTTTTTTTTCAGAATAATTAAGTAATAATCCTTATAAAATATTAACAAAAAAAACTAAAGAATAATAAAAGGATTTTACTTTTTTCAAGAGGTAAAACCTCATCAAACTCAAGTTTTTGCATAAAATATAAAAATATATGAAAAAATATCGATTTCGAAACAGAGTTATATTTGATAAAGATTAAGAGTTTTTTAAAAAGATATTGACAAAGAATGTAAATAAATAATATAAGAAATTTGAAATATTAAGGTATACCAATTGGTTTAGAAGTCCATTTACCATGCCATTTTTTCCATCGACCGTTAGCCAAAATAAGAGGATCTTCTTCTATAGAATTAGAATCATCAAGTTTTCTTGTTAATGAATGAAAACGCTTTTTAAAAATATTAACTTCAGTTTCTATATCATCTAGAATATGTTTTTTTTGAGGAAAAGTAGTAGTATTTAAACGTAAGGAGATAAGAGTTTGATAAGATTTTAAAAGATGTTGATCTAATAATACAACATTTTTTAAAAATTGAGCAGTGCTAAATAAATAAGTGTTACAATAAATAGATAAAAATAATTACTTACTAGGAATCAGTTTGTAATAAACAAGCATGAATTATTTTATGAATAGATAATTGAGGAAAAAGAGGTTTTGCAGAAATATCGTCTTGATACTTTTCATTTAAGAGATTTTGAAGCCATAACAATAAAATATCACAGACATCATTTATATCATTTTTTAAAGGACTTTTTAATGCAGAAAGAGAAAAGATCGGTAAAGTATCAATCATATAATCTAAAAAAATCAATTTATAAGTTATAAAATAAAGAAACATACTATTTTTTGGATCAATAGAACCTAATTTTGAAATAATTTTTAAAGCAAAATATTGTACTAAATTAGAAATAAATGAAACTTTTTTAATAAATGGTAACCAAATTGCATATGATTTGTTAAAAAAATCTTCTTTTCTACTCATAATTAAAAATTATAAAACAAATTTTAAAAATATTACTTGATATTTTTAGGTAATGTCATAATTTTTTCTAAAAGATAATTCGTCATCATTTCAACTCCATCAGAACTATTACATAAAATAATAGATTCTTTAATTATTGTAGACATTTCTTTAGCGTTATCTTTAGTTTTTGATCCCTTATCAAGGTTTTTTTCTTGAAATATTTCCCATTTTTTAATAATGTCTTGGATTTTTCTTTCATCCAGTTCTTGTACATCCTCACAATAAGATTTAGACCAATATTTATCTAATAACCATTCTAACGCACGATTTGTCATAGAACGTAAAACCACCAATGAAGGAAGCTGTTCATGTGTAGCTGCATGTCGAATCTCAACAAATGACAACGGAAGATCAATATTCCGTGCAAGTGTTTGCATCGGTATAATATATTGACCCTGTTGTTCTGGATCTACAAATCCATTTACAAATCTTATATATAATCAAAAAAATAGCCATTTAAAAGCTTCATCTGCGACCTTATTAACGCCATTGCGTATGATAAACGTAATCCAAGAGGATCACAGAAACCACGTTCCTCTTCAACCAAAACACATATCAAATTTGCTGTAGATTCAACTGCATGTGGAAGCCCTCCACGTACTCGCCATGCGTTTACCTACAAATATTCAATATTCACCCTATCCTTTTCATAAATATAATAAATATAGACTCTTGAAAGCCCTTTTTTTAATGTTTCCTGGTTTCTATCCCCTCCAAAGAACCAATCCCGAACCTGATTAAACTCTGCCCGAGATCTCCATGGAACAATACGAAAACAATGACTCATCTTAGATTATTAAACGATTTTATACTTCTAACATAGATTTTCCGAAAAACTTGATAAATTCTTAATTTAAATAAATAATTTAGATTAAAAATTCTTAACTTGTTTTAAGAAAATTAATAAAGAGTTAATAAAAAGTTAATAAAAAATAATAAGAATTAATAAAAAATTATAAAAGTTAATAAAAAGAAGTTAAAAGTTGATAATAAAAAGTTGATAATAAGGAGTTAATAAATTAATAATAATTAAATAATAAATTAATAATAATTATTAATAAAAAGTTAATAGTAAATTAATAATAATTATTATTAATGGCAGAAAGGAAAAGAATAAGACCAAGAAATTCATTTAATTCAGATTCATTAGAAAAAGAAGGATTTAAAGAAAAAGATAAAAATAAAGAATATTTTATTGAAAATAAAAATCAAAAGAAAAAAACAAGTTTAAATGATAAAATTGAGGATTTAGAAACAAGATTAATAGAATCTCATAATAGAAAAAAAGATTTTGATATGATATTTAATACAGAAAAGGGTTTAGTAAGATATTATTTTTTATAAATTGAAGATAATTTAATTTTTAAAGAAAAGTCTAGGTATTGAGGATTTATTTAATATTTAAAGTTATATTTTATGGTAGATGATGTACGTATTATCCTTGATATTGGAAACATTATTATTATTACTAAAGCACATGATAAATCTCTTGTTTTATTAACTCGTAAACTAGTGATATGGCTTTTATCATATCAATCTAATCATGAAAAAAAATACAATGTGTATGAGGATTTATATTAAATATGAAGTCAATAATTTTGAATAGATATGTAGAATCGACTTTTAAAGATTCATGTGATTTTGATTCTAAAAATATTATAAAGCTGAATCCATCTTTTGAAAATTATTTAAAATATTGGACATTTGAGTTTTGCAATGAATATTCATCATTATTTGATTTTGTTATTACGGTATAATAAAAACAGTAATATTTATACATATAATTTTATAGCTTGGTGGAGATGGGACTGTATTATTTGGTAGCTGGCTGTTTCAAAAGACAGTCCCTCCTGTTCTTTCTTTCTCACTTGGTTCATTGGGATTTTTAACGTAAATAAAGATTGAAGTTTTATAAAATAGTAATATTTAAAGAATGTTTGATTTTTCAACTTTTGATACTACATTGGACAATTTATTTTGTAATGGAGTTATTATTAGTTTAAGAATGAGGCTTCAATGTACTATAATGAGAGTTAAAGTTGATGATAATGGGGAACCAATTGATAAAACAAGAGATTTAGATCGTTCTATATTGAATGATAAAAATTGTGGAACAAGTTTAACTCATGAACCTAAAGAATCATTTTCAGTATTAAATGATCTTGTTGTTGTAAGAAATTTTCATTTTATAACCATATTTTACAATTTTAGGATCGTGGTCCAAATCCATTTTTAAGTTCTATAGAACTTTATGGTATTTAATCAATGATTTATTTTTATTTAATCAATAACATAGGTGATTATGAACATTTTACCTCTGTACAGGCAGATGGAATTTGTATTTCTACACCTACAGGCTCTACAGCATATTCAGTAAATCATTTCAATAAATTAATATTAATTTAACACAATTTAGCTTTCTGCGGGTGGATCTCTTTGTCATCCAGATATACCAGCTATACTTATAAGTCCAATATGTAAAATTGATCTTTTATATATTAATTTCTAATTTTAAAAAGGTCCTCATACATTATCATTTAGACCTTTATTGGTACACGATTCTATGATTTTGCATGTCGCTATCCCATATGATTCTAGAAGCACATCTGTAAATATTTTATACATATTTGCTATTAAAAAAAGTAATATTTATAGTGGGTTAGCTTTGATGGAAGAAATAGAGTGGAAATTAAACGTTTGTTTCTCATTTTATTAATATTTCTATGATAAATTACTAATATTTCGGTTTTAGAAGGCGATTATGTAACTATTTCAGCATCCAAATTTCATTTCCCCATTGTCCTTCGATCTAAACAAAATTCTAACTGGTTTACCAGTCTTGCTACTAGACTTGGATGGAATGAACGCACAATAAAACTTAAACCTTTGTCAAATTAAAATAATTACAAATCATATCTTAGTATATTAAAATACAAGAAAATTATTTATTATAATTATTCTTAATCTATACTCAATCCTTAGATTTTACTTCTTTTTAATTATCATATATATACAATAACTAATTTATTATTTCTAAATCGTCTTTTTAGATAAATTTTATATTTTTTAAAAGTAAAACATAGATAAGCTCATAAATTACTGATCTATACTTTCAATAACAAAATATGAGAATTATTCCACTAGAGATCCTGAGAACCAGTAATTATAGTTATATTATTATATGTAATAAGACTCTAGGTAAAATATTATCTTTAAAAAAAATAGAAAAATACATAACACATTTCAGAAGCAGCAATAGTAGATCCAGCAGATCCAGTAACGTTAAAAATATTTTTTATTTGTTTTTTTTTTTAAATATCATCAGAATACTACCATATCTAGAGAAACTTAATAATGAAAAAATACATCTTAAATCTATTATAACAACACATCATCATTGGTTTATATCTTAAGAAGAGCTACTGACATTTTTTAATTTCATTAGGGATCATGCAGGTGGAAATAAAAGGATGGTAATTGAATTTTATATATAAAAATGAAAATAAACAAATAAATACAGCTTAAAAGCTATCCAGATGTAAAAATATATGGAGGGAAGGATTCGGAAGCAGTTAATCATTATGTTAAGGATAAAGAAGTCTTCAAAATTGGAGAAATTTTAGTCAAAAGTCTTCATACACCCTGTCATACAGTATAAAAACATAATATAAAGACAAAACTTAAATTTTTAGAGAGATTCTGTGTGTTATTATATGGAAGATGGAACAGAGAGGGCAGTGTTTACGGGAGATACACTTTTTAATGGAGGATGTGGTAAATTTTTTGAAGGTATATTAAAAAATAATTATTATTATACTTATAATTAGGAACACCTGAAGAAATGTATAAAAATCTAAATGAAATTCTTGGATCACTTCCTGGAGATACAAAGATTTATGTAAGGTTTAATTTTGATAAAACTTAATTAACTCTTTTTTTTTAAAAAAAGCCTGGTCATGAATACACAAAATCTAACTTAAAATTTGCAAAAACGATATTCAGCTCAGATAAATTATTTGAAGTTTCCAAATTTGCCGATACCAATAGAATTACATGTGGAAAATTTACTATTAATGACGAAAAAACATATAATCCTTTTATGATGGTTAATGTTTGTTAATATTTTTTTATATTATACATTTTGTTAATTTATAGTCAATCTGTATTCAAAAGGTTATAGGAGAAACAGATCCGGTGAAAGTTATGAAACAATTAAGGGAAATGAAAAACAGGTTTTAGATTATATAAGTTTTTATAATCAAAAGATGTTTTATAATAAAAAACAATATTTCATAGGATTTGGTGTAAATATTAGATAATAAAAATACTTTAATCATTTAAGTATAATAAATTGGACCAAGAATTAAATATTTCTTCACTTAATAAAATTAATGAGTTAAAATTTTGATAAATTTATATAATATTATTAGTAAAAAGCTGGTAACTAAACCCTATAATTAAAAAGAAAACAATTATAAGATGTTTATAAAAAAATTCAAATTAATAATTTATATATAAATTCATTAACATGCACAACCAGGCTTTTCAGAATCAAGATTAATTTGAATAGGATCAGGAAATTCAGAAACATAATCTTCTTCATTTTCCATAGAAAGTGCAATTCTTGCTATAAGCAAAAATGCCTCGTCTATATTTGTGCATTCTTTCGCACTTGTTTCAAAATATGGAATATTTCCCTTTGATTGGCAGTAAGAAACAACACGTTCATGTGAAACCTGTCTTAAATTACCATTCCTTCTTTCTATATACTAATAAATATTATATACCATTTTTTTATTTTCTTCAATATCACATTTATTTCCAATACAAACAAATGGAAAACATGATGGATCACGGGGACTCGCCTGTATAAAAAACTCATCTCTCCATGAATCAAGCGCTTCAAATGACCTAGAACTCCCAAGATCAAAGACAAGAACACAACAATCCGCTCCTCTATAAAAAGCCACTCCTAACGACTGAAATCGCTCCTGACCCGCCGTATCCCATAGCTTTTCATGATATTAAACAAAAATAATGTCATTAACTACCTACTTGCATAGTTACTATCCGATCATCTACCATCACCTCTTTTGTAAGAAAATCTGCACCAATAGTTGCTTTATACTGATTACTAAACTTCTTATTGACATATTGATTTAAAAGAGACGTCTTCCCAGCACTAAATAACTATAAAATTATTCAAAAATATTCAAAACTCCTAACCCACTGTCTCCTAGAATAATCACCTATTATTCATTAGTTATTATTCCTCTAAAATACCCAAAAATTAACCTTTAAAAGAACTTTTTTTCGGGAAGACATATTCTATCCTATCCTCCCTTTGTATCTAAGAAAATCTTAGGGTCTTATAGCTCTTTAATCCTGCTTTTATCAAATTTTTGTTTTTTTTCAAACGTTGGACGTTAGATTTGGCCCCAGTTAACCTCTGTTTTTATTAAGTCCTCTGTATTAAAGATATTTTTTATTATAAAAAACTATAAATAAAGGCTAATTTTAAGAAACAAATGTAATATTTATAGAGGGTTATGTATTTAAAAGATCAAATTTTTAAAATTTTAAATGGGCAGATTTATATTGGAAGTCAATAGTGAATTATGAAAAAATAACAAAAAGTTAAAGAAAATAAAAAAATAGGGTGGAATAAGATTTGGACTTATAAAAAAGTTGGGTTAATAAGGAAGATATTTTTTTTTAGAAAGAGTTTTGGATAGATTAAGAAATAAAAAAAACAGAAATATTAATAGAAACAAGGACAAATAAGCAGTATATTTGTTATAAATTAAGGAATTATAGAGAGATTTGAAATCAGGAATTATTAGGGAAAAATATTGGAAAATTTGAAATTGAAGATATATAGTAGGAAAATAATTATTTGAAAAAAAATGAATGGAAACACATTAATAAACGAGAATCCAATAGTTTATGAGAGAAATGAGAGGTCTCTGAAGAGCTGGGTGAATTTTTTTGAAGAAATAAGAGATAAAAGAGAAGAAAAGGAAGAAAAAGAAAATATTATTGATAAACAAGAGATATATGGTATAATTATTATGAAAATGAAATATTGGCTATAAATTGCTAGATCTATTGGCAAATATTATGGATCCAGAGCATCCTTTGACACTTGAACAACTTGCAGTGGTTAATTTTGATGATATATATTTAGAAAAGGAAGAAATAAACAAAATGACATATTTAACAGTAGAAATAACGCCTACTATTCCTCATTGTTCTATGGCAACGCTTATTGGTTTATGCATTCGAGTACGTCTTGAACGATGTTTACCATCAAGATTTCGTGTTAGTGTAAAAATTAAGAAAAGTACACATCAAAATGAAAAACAAATAAACAAACAACTAAGGGATAAGGAACGTGTGGCAGCTGCTTTAGGTATATATTTTGAATTTTTGAATAATTTTTAATAATATAGAAAATCAACAACTAGCAAATGTTATTCATGGAATGATGGCGTTTTGTGCATAAAAAATGCATTAAAACATTCCTTATCATTCCGAAATTTAACTAAAATGTTTTTTGTTGATGATTTGGATTTTTGAGATTTTAAAACAAAAATCAAAACAATCAATATCAAAAATACAAAAATAATACAAAAGAAATATAATTTTCGTATTAATAATTATATTTCATGGAAATATCTACAAGAAAATTCAATACTATTATATAATTTTGATATATTTTCTTAAAATTATGTCATAATCATTATGATACAAACAAAACAAATACAATTGATGAACACATATTCTGAAAAAAATCAATTTCTTCATTTTAACAAATTTTACTACAGGTAACTACTATATAAAAAATATAATCATTAAAAAAACTGAAATATATTATTAGATCTTTAATAAATAATTTTATACTGAAAAAAAAAACATATAAAGAAAATTAAAGGACATATTTCATAAAAATATCCAAAAACATGTATTACAATTATTTAAGAAATATGTGAAAATCAAAATTTACATATTTTTTATAAACAAACCATATTAATACATTTGTTTATTAATATTACATTATAATATTTTTCCTAAATATAAGCTATTTATAAAGCTATTATATATATATTTGATTTATACTCATCTTCAACGTCTACCTTAATATATTTCAAAAATCTTATATCTTTTAATAAAATGAGAACTTAATCTCTTAAAGATGTTAGATATTATATATTATGAGAGAAGATCAAGCCTTTAGACCTCTTAAACAAGGAACTATAGATGATTTACCGCAATGCGAGTTGGCTTATGTATATATTACACGGCATGCTTATTCAAGATTAAAAATAGAGGAAAAAGATGAACCAGAAGATATATTTGATGCAATAGAAAGAGGACCCTTTGTTGTTACAGGCGTAATTCGTATAATTAAGGATAAGCAGTGTATTTTATAATATTTTAAAATACAGAAAAAATAAACAATTATTTAGCACAATATAGATATAATTCAGAGAAGATAGTCTTTATTAAGCTTATGAATGTGTATCTTTACAAAATTGAACGTCTTTCTAACAATTTATTATTGATATGGATCATTGGACAACGTGCATTATATGTTATTCAAAGTGTTTGTGATGAATACAAAGAAACATATAATATTGTTACGGAAAAGGCAGATCTTTATTGTATAGAATGTATAGAAGGGGGTTTTTCTAATTTTAGTAGCAGATCTAAGAATTATTCGAGAAAATGAAACAAAAAAATGTAAATTTACATTTCATGAGTATTTGGAACAAGTAAATTTTATAATAAATAGATTTAGCTATTAATATGGATAGATTTCGTATGTATGGGAAGAAGAAAAATCAAAAATTAAAGATAAAATTATTAAATATTCCAAATTTTTATTTTTTATGATGTTAGATGATACTATATTAGATTGGCCGAAATCATTGTTTTTCAAAGATCTTGTAGAATTATGTAGTGTAAAACCCTGAATTATTTCAAACTATTTCACTGATATTTATAGGATTCATTTGAACTTGCAAAATTGAATAAAAAAAAAGCAGAAATTCTTCGTAATAATGCAATTGATATATTAGAACTTACGAATGGCTTCTCAAATACTAAGGATAGCTTGTAATTATTCAATTCGTTTGTTAATTACATGAATTAATATATTTTAGTACGGAAAACCATGATCAAGAATTAGATAATTTTCAGTTACAAAATAATTTTTTCAATATTAATTTTTCATTAAAAGAATTACAAAACGACACATTAACATATCCATTTCCACGTACAAATGCAGAAGGAAGGAAATTATATAATGATTTAAAAAAAGCTTTAATGCATGTTTCTTTTAAACCTAAAGATCTTGACATTGATATGGCTGCTATCTTCCTTGGAAATGATTTAAATTCAGTCAATGATATGAAGGAAAAAATAAAAAGTCATGCAGAAGGGTTAATTGACTTAATCAAAATGTCTAAAAAATGGGAAAAAAGTAATTTATTTAAACAACTTAGTAATATAACTAAAGTAAACATATCTACAAATATATCTTATTAGTGAATAATAATATTTCTTAGGGAATTGATATACCTCTTAAGAAAACTAAATCTATGCTTTTAAAAAATGAAAATCAGAAAAAAGGTTTATATAAACGAAAAAATAGAAGAATGTATAACACATCATTCAAAAAAATTGATAAAGAAATGTCATTGTTTCATTTAATAGATAATTCTTCATCAGAAGGCAGCAGTAATACAACTTTTCAGAGAAATATACTTTCTAAAAAAGAATTTCTTCAAAAAATTATGAGTATGTTCTTGAAAATTTGCATTGAATTTAATAAATTTTAGATCAACTTGTTTCAGAGCTTATTGAATCACAAAAATATGCAAAAAGGTACAATTTAAAAATATTTATACACAATGTAAGTATCAATTACTATTATCTAAATTCTAAAATCTTCAAGATGACCAATATTTTTAAAATCTCATATAAAACTACATTAAAATTTATTCTGGAAAATATAGAATCTTTTATTGGTTTAGTTACGCAAAAACATACTGAAATTTATAAGGATTTAGAAAATATGTTAATAGTATGAAATTATTAACCATAGAGCATATCTAATTATTTGAAGTTTAAGTCAGAATTTTTAAACAATTCTAAAGCAAAGCCATCAAATAAAAAACATAAAGATTCCTCATACTCATATAATTTACTAAAATCAAATATTTTAGATTCTATTGAAGACTCCTCTTTTAAGAATAAAAATGAATCAAGCAAGAAAAGTGTCACAACAGATAATACTTGCGAATCTTTAGATTCTAAAGCTGCATTGGAATCTAATACAATATCTACTGAAAACAAAATATCAGACTCATTAAATAATCTTTATGAATCTCCAAATATGGAATTGAATATTCAAAAGTTTGACAACGCATTAATAAATCTTAGAAAAACTGAAAAACGTTTAAAGGAGGCTATTTCTCACAATTCTTCCAAGTCGCTTTTTAATACAAATTCCACATTTAATAATAAAAAAGGTATATTAGCATTAAATTAAAAAAACTAAGATTTTAGAAAATGAAAAAGAATATCATAATAATTCTAAATCAGATGTAATGAACATATCTTCATCTGATACAAATCTGAAGGATAATTCGTAAGTGTTTATTTTTTAAAAAAATATAAAATAATTATTATTAATAGATTATCTAATAATATTATAAATACATCTAATCATGAAACAAAATCTCATGATTCAGATGAAATGTCAGATAAATCACTTGTCCTAAGCAAAAAAAATATAACCAATTCCTCTAACTCTAATAAAAATAATGATAAAAACATTTATCTCAATAAAAAGGATGAATCAAACGATCCTGTTATAAATGATAATTATACATTCAATCAATTTAAAAAATCATTGTTTGAATTTAATTTAATTCAGCCTGGACGAGGTAAACCAATGTTACAGATAATACAACTTCCTTCAACTCAACCTTCTCAGAACTCAAAACTATGGTTTTGTCCTCTTAAAAACTGCAATTATTTTTCAGAAACATTAGTACCCAATAAATATTTTAAGGCAATTATTAAACATTTAAAATATCATAAAGACAATTTTTCATCAAAACATGGACATAAAAATTTCAATCAACCACAAAATAATATGGTTAGAGATTTTGTTGAAAAGCTTGAAACTATTGCCGAATCATGGAAACCATAGTTTGATGAAGCCTAACTATAAACTCTAATGAATCATTATGACAAATTCAAAAAAAATACAATATTTATTTGAATTAGTATTTTAAAGTGAAATCAGAAAACTCCAGCTCTTTTCATAATATTTTCAAACTCAACAATACCTACATATCCAGAGGGTGATGCTTCATCAATCATTTCTATTAATTCTTCATCAGATACTTTTTCTCCAATATCATTGGCTACACGTCTAAGATCTTCAAGGGTAATTTTTCCCTTAGAATCTTTATCAAATAATGAGAATGCCTTATATATTTATTATTTCAAATACCGAAAAATCGATATTACCTTGATAATACTCAAATTCGGATCATTATCCTTTATTTTCAATATTATCATCTCTTTAAAAGGCTCATATTCGATCCATCCAGTACGTTCATTATCCAGAATATTCTTTAATTCATTTAACTCATTTTTATCAATTTTGATGTCAAGTTCATGTATAATAAGAGGTAAGTCTTTTGTTTTGATTTTTCCTATATGTTTTTTATCAAAAATATCAAATTTATCCTTTATTTGTTTTAGTTGATAATCCTCTATAGGATTTTCTTCCATCTTAGATTTTAATTATTAAAAGATAATAATTAAATCGAAGATATCTATTTTTTCCTTATAAAAAACCTTAATTTCTCTTATCTTTTAAAAATATTTTTAATTTTTTATAGATTTACTAAGTTTAAGAAAAAGATATATGTAAATCAAATGAAAAATATTAGATATCCTCTACATGGAGTGTAAGTCTATGATACATGCTTTTTATAACTATAATCTTGAAAAAGTATTAAAATAATTTATTTTAAATTTACTTTTTCTTCATTTGTTTCATGAAACTGTCCATCATCAATGGAAAACATACGTTCAGATGCGGTAGAATTCTTTTTCATTTTATTTGATGGCTTTTTAATATCATTGAAAAATTCCTGAGATGCTTTATTTGAACTATTTGGAGAAGAATTTCCAGTTCCACTAAAATCTAAATCATCAACTTCAAAATCATCATCTTGAACAACCTAAAACTATAAATATTTTCTTTTTTTAATTAAGAAAAATACTTCATCACTTATAGCAAGTCTGATATTACTAATAGCAGGTCTCCATAAAACAATAATTGTAATAAAAACAATTAAATATAATATATCTAGAAAACCATATAATACAAGCGATCTAATTCTCCAATATAATGGTGCAAATAATTTAAGATTTTCACGATAAATAAATATAGACTTAATAATAGTGTAAATACTTATTAAAATAATAGTAAAAACTAAGGATATCCGCAATTTCTTATATATAAAACCTTTAGTGTATTGTTTACGATGATCCAAATCAATTATAGTTTGATTTAAAGAAAATATTGTCCATAAATAAAATGTGATAAATGTAAGAGTTGATAAAGATAATGATGTAATTATAATTGGGAGAAAATTTATCCAATGATAAAAAGACGATACTATTATATTAATAGCAGAAAATAGAAAATGAAATACCGCTAATAATTTGCATTTTATCATTGTAGGTCCCAAAGTTGGTCTTAATTTATTTTAGTTATATATAAAAAAAATTATCATTTAATACTTGACTATACTATAACCCATAGAAACAATAAGAAGTATAAAAAATGATAATGAACTACGAGTTGCTGTGATAAGTGCAATGGCTGAAAGATAAATAAAAGACCCAGAATCATATCCATTAATATTCACATATTTATAATATCCTAATATAATAATTATTTACTATAAAAAAATTATCATCTATCTTACCCCATAACACCATCATTTCAATTATAAGAATAATAATAATACCTGTAATATATTTCTAAAAATTAACATTAATTTATAAACTTTTAAAAAAATACTTGAACTGAAAGAATATTTTTTCTATGTTTAATACACAAAATTCCCCAAAAAATTCCAATAAACAAATATATTCCTGAAAGAAAACCATACATAACCAATTTAGGATATTCTGGCGCTGGAAGTTTACCATAATAATTATTCCAATTAATTGTAGCATAATATTTAGAAAATGGTATTGGTATCAAACCAACACAATAATACCCTGTATATTTTACATCATATTTTACTCTCGTTGTATTCTTAATATCAATCTTCTTCATAAAAATCGTCGGTATATTCTTCATTTCTGTATTTACAAGAAATGAATTATTATCTTTTTCTTCACATAATCCATTCGATATAGCATATTCATCACATATAAAAACCGTCTATAAAATAATACATCATCTTTCCTTTTAACCCTTTTATTCATCTCTTTACCTTATTATTTGGTAATTTTTTTCCAAAATATCTTATATCTTCCCATTCAAATATAACAATATAGACTCCTTCATATTCCTTTTGAGTCTTACTAAATAAAACTAACTTCTAGTAAATATTTATCTTCTTTATTATCAATTTAAACCCTCAATAGATGACGGCTTCTTGTTAACCTTATTTCTCCCATACTAACTCAAAATAAAAACCTCAAAAAACTTTATATACTTATATTTACCATTCCAGAACATTGTTTACGGCTTTCTATTAAGTTTCCCTAATAAATTCATGTTAATTATTCATTTATATATTTATATATTATTTAGATCTAAATCTAATCTTTTTTTTTCCTTTAAAAACTTACCATAGTAAAATCATACCCTTTATATGCAAAAATAACTCGAAAAACTACGAAAATTATTAATAAAAACACTCTTTTCATCATTTTTTTTCTTTTAATTTATAATTTATCTACTTCAACGTCACCTTTAAATAATACCTTAAAATACTCTTATTTTATTTATAAAAATACCCTTCAATTATGAACATAAGAGCTATTATTCCTTGTTTTTCTTCTTTATTTAATCCTTCTTTATTGGTTCCTCATTTAATTATTAATAATTTCTCTCAAATTCCTATCAATATTTCTCAGACTTTAAAACTTCATTTTACTCATCTTTCTGATTCTGATATTAATATTAAGGCTTTAATCTTAGATAAGGATAATTGTATAACTATTCCTGGCGATCTTAATCTTTATTCTTCTTATAACGTCTTCTTTTCTTCTTTCTTCTTCTTTCTTAACTTTTTTTTAGGAAAAATGGCTTCAATTAAAGAGAAACTATGACTATATATTAATCGTCAGTAATTCCTCTGGTATTTATACTAAAAAATATCAAGATGAAGTATCTTTTTTTTTCATCTTTTTAATACATAATTAACTTTATTAAAGGCTATTATATTAGAACAGAATCTGGGCGTTTCTGTTTTTCGTCATAAAAAAAAGGTTTTTATCTTCTTCTTTTATCTTCTTTTATCTTCTTCTTTTTATTAACATTCATCATCATATAGAAACCTCATTGCGCTTCTGATCTTTTAAACTTCTTATCTAATATGAATATTTCTCCTAATCAAATCGTCGTTATTGGTGATCGTCTTTTTACTGATATTTTATTGGGTAATTTAATGGGTACTTGGACAATTTGGATTAAACATGGTATATCAAAAAAATTTAATATGGTATTTCTTTCATCATTCATCATTCATCATTCATCATTCACTCATTCTCTCCTCTCCCCCCTCTCCCCCCTCTCTTTCTTCTCTCCCCCCCCCTCTACTAACTCTCGACTTAGTTTTTATACATCGAAATCCTTATATACAAAATCATCAGGTCCCTCAAATTTTCACCTCTTTCACCTCTTTCTTCTCAAAAAATACCCCAAAAAAATCCTTAACTCCATTCTTTCACTTCGTTCTTCTTATTATACCCATTAAAATATCCTATTTCTACATATATTTTTCTCTTTCTTAAAAACAGCCCTTCTCTTTTCCCTCTTTTCCCCATCTTCCTCTCTCGATTAAAAAAGATTTTCATGAGAGAATCTAACTATTGTTCACCGTCTCAAAACAAAGCTTCTATAGGCATAACATCCGCTGTTTATGACAGAAGAGCTCTTGATTGTACAGCAGTATTGCCTTTAGTTAATTCATTATCACATCTATCATTTCTTACATCAACATCATCACGTATTAGAGAGATCTTAATAGAAGATGAAGGATTAGAACGGCTGGTTCGTATTCTTAAAGAAGGGGGATTTAAGAGCCGGTTAGATATGTGGAAATGGCAGTTGGCATTTCAGTGTGTAGTTAATGTTGGGATCAGAGGATCTGAGAGAGTACGTACACGAGTCGTGGAGGCAGAGATGGTACCGGTTATAGTTAGTATATTAGAAGGGTTTCTAGAGAGAGCAGAAAGAGATCATGAGATGGAATCAGGAGGAGAAATAAGAAGAATGGGATATTCATTTTTAAGGCCTATGATTGGATATGGTATGATGGTAGAAGGGATGGGAAGGAATGGAAGGAGAAGATGGGAGATGAATGAAGGAGGGGTTAATGAGGGTGTAGAAGGAGGGGAAAGGGATAGTAGAAGAAGGGATATAAGGGAAGGAAGATTATCGGTAGTAGAACTTGAAGAATCGGTGAGAGAAAGTATGACAAGATTTTCATCGATGAATGAATATGTGAGAGGGGAATTTCTTGGAGAAGGGTATGAGCTTGAGGAGGGAGTGGAGATAGAAGAGGGGAATTCTGGGGAATTAGTGTCAAGTCGGGAGAGAAATGTTTTTGGAGGGGGAGGAGGAGGAGAAAGAGAAGGGATGGAAGGGATGGAAGAGGATAATGGGGTTATAAATGAGGTATATGGTATTAATAGAGTGGAAGAAGGGGGGGAAAATGGGGTAGAAATGATGAATGAAAGGAATTCGGAGATAAGAAGACGAGAATCGGTACAACAGGCGATATTTTTTGATTCGAGAC
Organism: Pneumocystis carinii B80; assembly: GCF_001477545.1. NCBI lineage: Eukaryota > Fungi > Ascomycota > Pneumocystomycetes > Pneumocystales > Pneumocystaceae > Pneumocystis > Pneumocystis carinii. The sequence goes on from NW_017264716.1 coordinate 93,904, forward strand.
ATTTTTTCTTCAGAAATGAAGACAATGTTATTTTTTGTTTACAGCTATTGGCATATATATCAAAATATCCTCAACTTAGATCATATTTTCAAAAATCTCATGATATCCCGAGACTTCGTTATTGTAATACAGGAGAAATCGATGAAGAAAAGGTGACACCGATTAATGTATTTGCCCTAGTGGAAAGATTTACATTGCGTATTCATCCGGTTGAAGTACAATATTGGGCAGGCGTTATTATGAGGAATGCTTGTCGAAAAGATGAATCAAGAGGAGGTATTCGTCAATGTGCATATATAGATTGTGGAAGATGGGAGACATTTAATAGACAATTTGCAAAGTGTAGAAGATGCAGGTATTTATTTTATAAAAAAAGTTTTAAGAGAGAAAGAATTAAGATATTATAGAAGAACGAAATATTGTAGCAAGCAATGCCAATCAAGAGCATGGCCAGGGCATAGATGGTGGTGCAGAGAACGGGCAAGTAACTGAAAAAAAAAAGAATTTTTATTACAAGTTTGATAAGTTATAAATTCCTAGTTTGATAGAACTGTATTGCATGTTTGTATATATCATTTTTGATTTTTTATTGTTTTAAGACCTTTATACGCTTTATGTTTTTTATATCGCATTGTCATATAGCTATATGGTTTATTTATGTAAATGTTTTTAAATTCGTTCTTGTAACCAGTTATTTGCCTTTAAGAATCTATCGGATTCTACTTTATCGACTACACCTAATATATCCGCTACTTTTATTCCATAAACAATCTTAAAGAAAAGAATTAGACAATATCAATTTTAATATTTATAGACCCTACAGAATTCCATAAATATCTGAATTTTACAATATCCTCTTCAATATTTTCAGCACTTATAAAAGTGGATTTTAAATATTCAATCGCCTTTTTTTTAGAATCCTCACTTGTAGGGTTTTCATAAGTAATTATTTTCTCTAAATATGTTTTTATTACAACACCCATTGTAATATCATATTCATTATTAAACGGAAGACTTTTAAATATTAGCTAAAAAATATGATTAAAAAAAAATATTTACAGTCTAGTAAATTCTAACCAATCATCTCGTTCTCTATTCGCATCTTGATTCATAAATAAAGAAGCTGTTATCATTTCTACCAAACTTCTAATTGTCTGTAAAAGCATTTTTATGAAAGAATTAAAAACAAACAATTCTTGACTCAAAGGACCCGTCCATGCTATATCTTTTTTATGCAAAACAGACAAACATGCCACTCGTGATATTAGTGCTATAAAAGACATTTCTTCTAGAAGAAAATTAATCTGTTTAAACTTGTACATAATACAATTTACCAGTTTTTTTAGATAGTTCTCCTTGATATGTAGCAGATAAATTGCCATGCCTAAAAGTTTTTAATCGTAATAACTCAAATATCAAAACGACTGAATTTTGCTGACTTTCATGACATATTTTTAATGTATCCAACAAAGCTAAACCCCATGCAGAAAGGGAATGATCATTATTTATAAAGGATCTTAATTGAAAAAACTTTCCATAAATGCTAGATAATATTTGTTCATGACTTTGCATTATCTAATAAAAATTAGTATATATAAAAAAAATGTTAATATTACATTGTTGTCTGTTTTTTCAGAAACAGACTCCTTATATATTTTGGAATCTGAAAGATATTTAAAAAAACTTAAGAAGTTTATTTTTTTTTCCTTGAAAATTAATAATAAATTATAATAAAAATTAACTTACAGGTATAGTCATCTTTATTTGATTAACAATATCTTCTTTAATCATCCATGTTTTTACTAATTCGTAAATACTTGGTGTCATTTTGTGGAGCATTTTATGTTCCTGATCTGGGTCAAACCAATAATAAGCTGACTAGATATTATAAATTTTAAAGTATAATGTTAAATAAGCAACTCACTATATTTTTTGCTTGATAAAATCGATGAAGAGGTTGAGTAAGAAGATTTAAAGATTGAGTTTGTATTACAAATATATTATCCAAAAAATCTTTATATTCTTGAGTATCATTGCTATCCATAGGAGCATTTTCTACTAATATGCCTGATATAAGAATATTTATGATATAAGGTCCAATTATTCCTCTTGAAAGATAAAAATATATTTCTTCTGGAAGTCTTGTGCTAATAAATTCATGAATATCGTTTGGCGCATCTGATTCATTAAGTGGTAATAATTTACCATTTTCCATAAGAACAATATGATATTTAATTATACAAACAGCCTTAAAAAAAGATTCCAAATAATCTGAATATTTTGTTACAAAGGTATGACGATAATTTAAAATAGCGTTAATTCCAGATTTAAATATCTTAATGGTATCTTGCAAAAACCTAAAAACGTCTCCATTTACCTGGAAAATCATCTCAAGTGGAGGGAATGTGGGACAAAGATCTGATCCTAAAAGTATACATATATCCAAAAACTGCTCATTAGTAATTCCACCCAAACTTGAAAGAATAGTTTGTTTATTTAACCAAGAAAAAATTAAATAATCAAAATCAAAATTAATAATCAAACGATCAACATTGAACAATAATATGTTACTTGATCCAAAAATTGCATCAATATGCGATTGAGTCGTTTCTATCATATAAGCTAATTGAGCCCATGATAAATACGGTGCGACTAAAAACTCCATTTTCTTTTCCAAAAGAATATTAATCAATATCTTATATAAAGATGAAATTTCAATATTAGCTTTCCTATATTCAATATTTTCCATGTATAAATCATAATCTTACCTAATAACCCAAATTCATTAGATGCTTGTTGAAATTTACCCTCATTATAGCTTTTCCATGCATCTTCACACATCTTAGAATAATTCTCATCTGGAACCTTCTTAGTTTTAGATGTTAAACGTAGTCCATCAAAAACAAAAAAGGGCTCAATCTTATTTTGCTCTAAAATGCTAAGATCACGCAATATTCGCGTCTTTAAACCAACTGGAACTGACGCCGTTGCATGAATTAAAGGATCCTTAATAGGCAGATGATTTACAAGCTGTTTTAAATAATAACTTGCTTCAATACCAATACGACAATCTTTTAAAACACTTAATGGCTGATAATTAAAAAGCTTATATTCTGTAGTATATGATTCAATTGTTTTAACTAGAAATATAAGATATCTTAACAAAAAAACAAATTCTTACTGAGCATTCCTGGTTGTTTCTATTTTATAAGCACTTTTTTAATATTTATTTAGTTTTCTACAAAATTTCAAGGCTTATTAATAAATCTTATAGTTAAAATATAAAAATTTAAATAATTATTAAAAATATATTTAGTTAATAGACAAAACTTATGTAAATAATATTTATGACATATGTTTCTTATCTTTTTTATTTTTATTGACCTTTTTATATTTTTACTAAAATCTTATGGATAAATAAAAAATTAGTATGAGAAATAGAGATATAGATGTAATATATTGATAATATATTGGATAAATCAGTTTAATTCTTAAGAAAAGTTAAAAAATAATAGGTTTATCTAAAAAAAATGGGTTTTTTACAAGTATATATAATATTTTTATAAAAAAAACAAAAAATATATAAAACATTCTTATATTTTGAATATATACATTGTTTAAAAGACAGGATAATAAGAAATATAGTTTTATGATCTTTTGAACTATATAAAGAACTGGATTCTATCTTTTCTTTGAAATAAACATAAAATATTAATTGATTGGAGTAAAATCGGGTATAAACAAGTAGAAATGGGCACGGTAGTTGTTTCTGAACAAATTCTTTCATCTCTTCGGCCTTCTAAGGGCTTTAAGAATCATCAAGAAGGAACAGCAATAACATGTATAGATTTTGATGATACAGGAGAATGGCTGATTACATCTGGTGAAGATGAATCACTTCAGCTTTATGACTGTGTTTTGGGGAAGTCAGTCGCTTTTTTCCCCATTTTTTTTAAGTTAAGGAATATAGACATAAAAAAACACTTTATAGCAAAAAATATGGAGTAGATCTGGCACGATTTACACATCGTTCTACAAATGTAATATATTCATCAACAAAAGATGATGGTATGGTCGTTTTTATGGAAGAAAAGGACCCATTTTATACATTTTATAGATACATTAAGATATTTATCATTACATGATAATGTTTATATTCGATATTTTCGTGGACATAAGAAAAGAGTGATTTCTCTAGATATGTCACCCTTAGATGATCAATTCATATCAGGAGGTCTTGATAATTCAGTGAGATTATGGGATTTACGGTCTTCTACATGTCAAGTGTGTTTTTTTTCAGAAATTTATCATTATATTGATTGTCTTAGGGATTACTTAATATTTCTACACCATGTTTAGCAGTATTTGACCCTACTGGAATTATATTTGCAGTTGCATCACATCCATTATCATCAATTTTACTTTATGACTTGCGTAATTATGATAAGGAACCATTTTCAACATTTAGTCTTAATGATGATGGATTTCTTTCAAAAATTTCATATCCTCCTAGAATGCCTGATTGGATCAAGCTAGATTTTTCAAATGATGGAAAATTAATATTAATAGGTACACGTGGTGAAGGACATTATCTTTTAGATGCATTTAGTGGAGAATTACAATCTCGTTTAACAGGACATGTTCCTGTTAATGGTGATCCAAAATCAATAACATCAGGTGATGTATGTTTTACACCTGATGGACGATATATAATTGGTGGTAATGTAATATTTTATTCAATTCTTTGCTATTAAAATATATAGCATCTGGAGATAAAAACATAGTAATATGGGATACTAAACAAATTAATAGAAATAAATCTTTGACTCCTGTTCAAATTTTGAATTCAGGCAATATTGGTCCTGCTAAAGTTGTAACTTTTAATCCGAGAAAAATGATGCTAGTTACAGCAAATAACAGTTTGGTTTGCAAATTATTCCTACATTTATTATATATTGATATAAAAAGGCATTTTGGCTTTCTGAAAACTATTAAACATACAGAAAAATCATATTCTGTTAAACAAAAATATTTGTATGCAAATTATATATATAGTATTATCTTTCTTAAATATCATAACTTAAAATTGATTTATATTAGATTTTATAAGAGTAGATATTCTAAAAATTTAAAACGTCTTTTCAAATCATACTGAAAAATTAATAAGTATAAATTATAAACCAAAGATTATATTGCATTTAGCCAATAACTGGTTTTTTTAATCTCATGTATATATTATAAACAATCAAAATGACTATTAACAAAAAAGAAATAACAATCGTTATTATTTTTTAAACATATGCCCTAGTGATATTGATTCAAAATTGTTAATTTTATCAATTGAAAAAGTTTACTAAAAATATTTAATTAAAAACATTAGTTTTGTGTATGATTAAACCAATTAGTAATAGCGATAATACCCAAGAATATCAATATTTAATTTGAAAATTGTGTAGAGTTTTTTTTAAATAAACTAAGCAATTTATATTTTTTTATAGACTTTTCACTTATTGCATCCATTTCTCGATATACAGGCGCACAATCATATCTAAATATTTTTATTTTCCCACTATAATCAGCACATATAACAATATCTCCATGTTCATGTTCAGAATTTTCGTTTAAGCTCCCCAATTTCTCACTAATAGGTTTATTTATAAAGAAATTTTCGAATTGACAGTTTGATACAATAGATATATTGTTATTGTAATTATTAGAAGTCTGTCTAAAATTCATACAAGAACTATAAATAGGATCACCAGATGCAATCAATAAATCTTTACTTTTTATAGGTGCAAATATTGCGACAGTTATAATGTTAGAATCAACTTTTTAATCATTAGCATTTAATAAAATATAGATAATGAAGACATATTACCTTCAAAATGCTGTAAACTTTGTTCATTTTTTTTTATAATAGAGTCATTATCCAATTTCCATATATATACTTGTTTATCTTCACTTCCACATATAACATGTTTAGCGTCATCACTAAATGTAGCACGAATTTGACTACATGTATTTTGATTACCCTTAAGTTTAAACTCTAAACTTTTATCACGCATATTATAAATTCGAATTCGAGAATCATTGCTAGTAATTAATAATTTGATATCGTCAGTATTATTTGGCACATTACTGACTGTCTCAATTCCAGTAATTTTACTTCCTTTAGAATTCTTTCCCCTAGAACTTTTGATATGAATTTGAGTATGATATCGTAAACCTTTTGTTTCATAAAACATGCATAATCCATTAAAACTTCCTGCTATAGCCATACGCCCATCAGGTGAAAATGCAACAGCAGTGATCAATTCTGGAAGTTCATTCCAAAAAAGTATATTTTTCTCTTTAATATTCCAAAAACGCAACTTGCAATCTAAAGACCCAGAAAGAAAATATCTATCATCTAAAGGATGAAAAGCAATTGATGTTACAAAATCGTTATGCTCAAAACAACAAAGACATTCTTTTCGAGAAACATGCCAAAGTCGAACAGTTTTATCCATTGATGATGATAAAAGGAAATTGTTTTTGCTCCAACTTAGATCTAGAACGTCCAATTTATGACCCACATATTCATGCACTGGATCCGGAAAAAAAACAGGTGCTGGCAATTCTTTATAAGCTGAATAATCTTCATCAATAGAAATTGTTTTTGGCTTTTGATTTTTCTTCTTATTATCTAAAGTACCATTTGCACCTATAACCATCCAAACTCTTAAAATCATATCTTGCCCACCAGTAGCTAAATATTTTCCATCCTTACTAAATTTCATAACCCAAATAGCACCAGGTTTGTGAGATGGAATTCTCATAGGAACCTCAGAACCAAATTCAGAAAAAGATAAAGATTCCTTCAATGACATATTTTTAAGTGAAGGATTATAAAGTTCTTGTGCAAGAAAGAGTTTATAATAGTTATGTTTAGATTTGTAATTGGTCTTTACCTAAATGAATTAGATTTAAATTAAATAATAATAATTATTATTAACTTTAATATATTTTAAAAAAGGTGATCGTAAAGAATTCTGTTTTTTCAATTGAGTTGATGTTTTCGTAAGGAATCCTTGCATTTTTTGCGATGATAACTGACATTTTTTACTATTTTTTTCTGAATCTTTATTGTTTTTAAATAATAATGATGATCCACTTTTCTTGTTTTTAAAACCTTTCCCATGAAAAAAAATATCATTCAAAAAACTACATGACCGTTTTAAAGACATTCCTGAATATTCTATAATCTTTTTTCCTTTTTTTCTAATCCCATTTATTAAATCAACCTTTGATGCTAAAATATGCAATGAAACCGGATCCATTCTTATATTTACTTTCTTAATATGCTAAAAAACTATAATGACCTATATAAATATAATTTCTATTCAATTCTGTTCTTTTTAGGCCCTTTTCCTTAAATTCATTCAATATATAAATATATATTTTTATAAATATTACTCCGCATCCTATTAATTAATAGTAATAATTATCTGAATTGCTCATAATTATGTCTAAAATATTAAAAAAATCTCTTAATTTCTTAATTTTTTATTAAAATATATTAATATTTATTGATAAATCTTATCGATCGCCCTCATAAATATAAATATATGACAATTCAGGAACATATTAAAAACAAATGTCTATTTGTGCTTCTTAAATAGCTATTTTACATTGTTTGTTTCTATTTTTTAGAATTAAGATGTATATAATATTCATGTTTAAATATAGAAAATATCATATATTTTTTATAACTTGAAAATCAAAATTTCTAGTTAAGCTTTTAATATTTATAGATAACATCTATATAATTCATAAGAATTACTTTGTTTAAAGGGTTAATTTGAATTTTTTGATCATCAAAAGTTCATGTTAAACAGCTATAAAAACAAAAAGTCGATATTAATTACTAAATATACATATTGTCTATCAAAATTTTTAAATTATATATAAAGCTATGTATATTTTTTAAATATATTTAATTCAGCAAAAATTGTAGCTTATAAATCTCTATTATCAAGACTCGACTTTTAAGAGGAGATTTTCATATAAAATGAAGGACCCCACAGAAGGTAAGTATTAAAGCAATATGAGTCTTTAAACTTATAGATTATTAGGATGGATGCAGTTATTTAAGAATAAGTTTTATCAAAAAGTATATTTAATGAAATAAAAAGAAGTGTTTTATTTTATATAGATTGAATTTTCAGAGATGCTTTGGAAGGATATCCAGCTGTCAGAATATGTAGTAGCAGGTGCAAAATGTGGTGGAGCTATAGGTTGAAAAAAAAAACAAGAAATACGTTTTTTTTTACATGTTTTAGCATTGGTTAAAGATGATAAAGTTATACATAAATATATGGGGCCTACAAATACTAAATTAAATATTCAAATCTATAATTCATATGGATCATTTATTTCAGAGATAAATGTAGTTTTTTTCATTTAAAGGATATATATTGAATAGTAGAATAGTGGGAGCTAGAAAAAATCAGAGGAATGGGCTGGACTGATTCTGAGAGATTAATTATTGTTACGGAAGATGGAGTAGTTAGAAATTATAATATGCAAGGGGAATTTACACAATTTTCACTTGGAAAAGTAGATCAATTTATATATATATATTTTGTTTATCTATATATCAGGAAGCAAATGAACATTTAGTTGTTAATTGTCAATTTTGGGGCACTGGATTTGTAGCTTTATTAGGAAACAATACATTTATTTCAGTCAATCAATATAGTGAACCACGTCCTAAATTACTTTGCGTTCCGAAATTTGAAGATGTAATTCATAGTTGGGCAATTATTGCACCTCAATTTTCATCAACATTTCATGTAGAAGTCCTTGTTTCTACGAAATCTACAATATATTTAATAGATGAAGCTGAAAATAGAGATCAATATTTGCAGCAGGGCCCTTTTTTGAATATACGTGTATCACCAAATGGTCAATTTCTTGCATTACATACATTTAAAAATAAAATATGGGTTGTATCAACATGTTTTCAAAAAACCATGTCCGAATTTTCTCTAGCTGATAATGAAAAACCATTACAAATGGATTGGTGTGGGAATGATTCTGTTGTTGTAGCTTATAATACAATGATCCTTATAATAGGTCCATTTGGAGGATTTCTAAGGTATGAATAGAAACCAATTTTTCATTTATTTATTAATTTGTTGAAGCTTTCCATGCAATGGCCCTTCTGTATTAATCTCTGAAATAGATGGTGTTCATATAATTACTAATGATAAATGCGAATTTCTGCAAAAAGTCCCAGGTTTCCTTTAAATTTTAAAATATTTATAATTTCTAATATACAGATGTTCTTGAAAACATATATGGAAAAGGCAAAAATTCATATGGTGCTATCTTATTAGAATCTATTGAACATTTTGAAAAAAAGTCTTCAAAAGCGAATGAAAATATACAATCAATCAAACCATATTTAGCAGAAGCTGTTGATGAATGTATAAATGCAGCAGGTTATGAATTTGATCATTTGTGGCAAAAAAGATTATTAAAAGTTAATAATAAGTATTATTTAAATGATTAACTAAATGTTTTAGGCAGCATCATTTGGAAAAAGTTATCTTAATTTTTACAATCCAGAAGAATTTGTAGAAATGTGTCAAACATTGAGAGTTTTAAATTCAATGCGTTTTTATGATATTGGGATACCATTAACTTTTAAGGAGTATGCTTTTTATTGTATTTTTCTTTTTTTATATAATATATAGGTATTTTCATTTAACACCAGAAGGTTTAATAGAGAGACTTATAGCTCGTCAAAAACATTTTCTTGCTCTAAAAATATCTGAATATTTAAGGTTATCACCTGATAAAGTATATATACATTGGGCATGTATGAAGGTAAATATTTTATAATTCTTAACGTTTAATATATATATATATTCGTATTAGATAAAGTTTTCTTCTGATGATGAAGAATGTATTTATAGAACAATAATTGAAAAACTTTCTTCAAAGAAGGGAATTTCTTTTGAGGAGATCGCTAAAACTGCTTGTGATGAGGGAAAACAAAAACTTGCTGTTAAAGTGTTTTAATTTTACATTATTTCATTTCTAATATATACAAGCTTCTCGATTGTACATTAAAGACTAATAATAAAATATCACTTTTACTTAATATTGAAGAAAATGAAGCTGCTTTAAATAAAGCTGTAGAAAGTGGAGATACAGATCTTGGTATAATTAAATATGTATACATATATATATCATTGATAAATCATAGTATTATATGTTATATTATATCTAAGAGACAAGCTATCACTTGCTCATTTTTTCCAAATTATTCGTGATAAAGCTGTTGCTGTTTCTATTTTAGAGGCATATGCAAAAGATAATGACCCGGAGCTTTTAAAAGATTTCTATTATCAAGATGATCGCAGATCTGACAGTGCTAACGTAATTTTACTTGAAAGCCTTAAAACATGTGTAAGTTTTTAATTTTTTTAATCATCCAAAGTCATTTTATAGAATATAGATCTTAAAATAGAAAAATTAAAATTATCTTTAGGACTTTATAAAGAGTATAAAGAATTTTCATTTGAAATAAAGGTAATAAATATGTAAACCATTTTGAAAATTTTAACAATTATATAGAATCTTGAAGAACAAATCAAATTACTTGACTTACAAAAAGGTTTTGAAAAGGAATTGCATGATTCATTTATTGGTCTATCAATTAACGAGACTGTCTTTAAACTAATAAAACTGAATCAAATGATAGCAGCTTTAAAAATAAAAACTGAATTCAAAATACCTATTAAAAGATTTTGGTGGCTTAAATTACGAGCATTGGTTGCTATTAGAGATTGGGCACAAATAGAAGATTGGGTTAATAAGTCTAAAAAGTCTCCTATTGGATTTGAAGTAATTTTTATTTGCTTTACTATTTATTACTAATATTATATTAGCCTTTCGTATCTGAATGTCTTGCTGCTGGTAATAAAAAAGTCGCTGCTTCTTTTATTCCAAAATGCTTTGAATTGGCTCCAGCTTTTCGTACTGAATTATGGGTAAAAGTTGGTGATTGGATATCAGCAGGAAATGAAGCTTTAAAATTAAAAGATTTAAAATTATTAGAGGAGCTCAAATCAAAAGCCCCTGCAAATATAGTAAGAGAATTAGAAAAATTGTCATTGGATTTAAATCGTTCTAAATAATATTTGGGTTATAAACTTGCTACTTTTTTGGACTTAAACAGAAATATTCTTTATTTTTTTAGGCTTGATTTATAATTTTACATACAAAACTTGGAATTCTACAATAAATCATTCATCTCTAGATTCAAATAACATTCTTAATATTTATTATTGGATTTAATATGTATCTATAATTCGATAAAATATTATACATCTATATTTTATAAAAAATGACAAGACGTTGAAGCCTAATAACTATTGAAATTAATATATATATATGAATCTTATTAACGCCTTTTCTCTTATAAAAGATAAGAAGGGCTCTAAAAGTTGTAAAAGAAGGAAAACATCTTCAAAACATTTATTTAGAAGAAAACGTGATAAAAATCAATCAATATTACCATTTTATAAGGAAAAAAATGCAGATATTATAATCAATTCGGATGAAGATGGGCCTATACATAGTAGAAATAGCGGAAATTTATTCTCTAATGGTTTATTAAGCCATTCAGCCTTCTCAAATAATTGTTTAAAACTTGAAAATCAGAATTTATTTAAAATATATGAATGTAATACAGAAAACATAGTTGATTTAGTAAAAGAAAAAGAATATGATGAGGAAATTGAATTGATAGATGATTCTGAACAAGAATATTGTCAAAACATATCAAATATATCAGATAAATCAGAGTTTTATAAAAATGATCTAAAAGATTATGAAAATAATTCAAAAAAAGAATCTAATTCAGATTCAGATGAGAGTAATATTAAAGATTATTGTATAAATATGTCACATTCTCATTGGGAAAATAAAACAATGGATAAAAATATAAAAAAAAAAATAAAACATGAATTTGAATCAGATGCATTGGGAAGTTCAGAAGATGAACAAGAATGTTCTTTTATGATACCAAAAATGAAGCAACGAAAAATTATTTTTTCTGATGATAGTGAAGATTCTCAATTAGAGATAGAAGAAGATTTAAATAATTTAAACGAAAAAGATATATTAGAAGAAAGAACTAGAGGATCTAAGAGAAATGTAAAAAAAAGAGTATTTCAACGGCAACTTGAAAGGCTTAAACAAAGAAAAAATAAAAACATGAAGAAAAATTCTGAAGAAGATTCAGACGATCTAGAAATAATACACAATCCTAGGATTCGTTCAAAACATAATTCATATCCTATATTTTCTGATAGTGAAACAAGTCTAAATACAGAAGAATCTGTTTCTTTGGACGATTTTATAATAAGTGATAATGAACCTATTGGAACACCACATTCTCAAATCCCTGTTGAATTCACAGTATTTAGTTATCAAGGAATTTCATCTCATTTTAGAATTTTTCTTCATCACAAAATACATAAACTTTTAAATCCAGATTTTATTAATGAATCAAATCATTTTATATTTTCTCAAAAATATTTAGAAAGAAGATTCAATTCTTTGAGGGATTCTGTTCTTTCATCATCAGCATGGAAACAACCATTTATTAATTCGATTTCTTCTCTACCAATAATAAAATCAGGAACATGTGAATCACGTTTTAAATGTGATGCATGCCATATATCTGGAAGGTAAAAATCAGACAAATTATCTATTTTTCATATATATAGGACTTCATCCTTCTGGATTCGCTTTATTAATTTAAAATATGATCCAGAAACATTAGAAATATATGAAACTAAGGAATCAGAAGAGTCATTAGAAGACAGAACAGACAATTCTGATAGAATATGGTATCTTGGAAGATTCTGTTTCTCACGAGCAAAAATTGCACATAGTTTTTGGCATTGGCATTTTAATTTAAATGAGGATTTAAAAAGAATACTTAAGAAAAGTGGAAAACTTGATTTTTTCAAAAAAAAACTGCTTACTATGAATATCTCTCAACGCACTAAGAAAATTGATGAAGTAATAAGGGAATTAGATAATTCTGGAAAAACAAACGAAATATGGGAAAATTTTAACAATATTTTAAAAAAAGGCGAAAACTTCATGACTGCACCTAATAGATTTAAAAATGATCATTAATATCCAAATAATAATAATATTTCATAATATATAGAAAATATTTCTTATATTTTTTATATTTTATTTACATTATAACTTTTCTCGCAAAAAAATTCTCTCTAAATATCATGATTTATAATCCCATTTATTTCAAATTATCCATTTTAAATTAAAGACCCTGATCGTTGAGGAACAGGCGGCGAAAACGCCGCACTTGATGTACCCGGTGCAAGAACCTAATTCATAATCAATTCAATTTTACCCTTTTCAAAACCAATTCACCTCATGTGCCTTTTGTTGCATCTTAAATTCCTTATCATATGCAATCATTTTCTCTTCTTCTTCAATTGCAAGAACTAAGGGTGTTCCAAGTAATAAAACACTTGTTGCTAAAACCCATAATGTTTTCCCTCCAAAACGTAAAATCGATCGAATAGCTGATACAAATGATGTTACTTTCTGATAAATCTTTGCACGAAAAACCCCCGGAATAATGTCCTTTAAAGCCTGAACACGTTCTAAAAATGATTCATCTAATATTGACTCATCTTCTGAGCAAAAATCCGATAAATCAGTAGATGTTTCTGAAACATCTTCACTCAATTGTGCATCTGTAACTTCCTCTAAAAGCATTCTTTTTATTCAATAAAAATCTCTTAGAAAAGCTTGTTCTTGATTTATATTTAAGAATAACCCGCCAAAAATTAACCTTTTTTAACCGTTCAAAAGACAATATTATGAAACTTAACTCTGCAAAGAAGATGGTTTAAGAAATAACTAATTTCTAGGCATTTTTTACCCAAATTTTTATAAAATCTTTCTTAACTTTTTTTTTAGGTTGATCTTTAACAGAAAGGTTATAACCCTTTTTAATAGAATCAGGGTTATGCCCTGACCTAAATAAGAAGATCAACCCTATACAATAATAAGGGTTAATCCCTCGTTTGTAAAGGGGTTTAACCCTAATTAATAAATAGGGTTAACACCTTGTTTATAATTAGGGTTAAACCCGCGTTTATAAAGGAGGGTTAGGCCCTCGTGTACAGATTCTTCGGGGTTAGGGTTAACCCTTAATTAATACTCAGTCTTTAAATCTTTGACAATCTTCAACCTCATAAAAATGAATTTTATATTTTTTCCAGTTTTTCTTAGTATTCTTAGTATTATTAGAGCAAAAGTTCTTGAATTGACAGATGAGACGTTTGACAATGTTGTTGGAGGAGATAGACCGGTTTTAGTTAAGTTCTACGCACCTTGGTAATTTTTGTATATTTTTTGATATTATATTTATGAATAGGTGCACACATTGTAAGAGATTGGAGCCTATATATGAAGAGCTTTCTACGTTATATCATGGGAGTTAGTTTTTTAGGGGTTTAAATGAAAATTCTGAGAGGTTTTATGTAGAGAGAGTTCTTATAGCACGTGTAAACGCAGATATTCATCATGAACTTGGGAAGAGATTTGGAATAAAGGGATTTCCTACTATCAAGGTAGAATTGATAGTTTGAAGGAATATTTTTGTATATTTAATAAAATTATAAGTGGTTTAGTGCTAAATCTAAAAATGGAAAACTCTATAATAGTGATCGAAGTCTCAGCTCTTTTATAGATTTCATTGAGAAAAGAACAGGGATTAGGCCTCATGGAGCAGTTTCATCAGAAAAAGTTCTTGAATTAATACCAGAAACGTTTAATGAAGTTGTTCTTAATCCAGAAAAAGATGGTATTGTGAAAAATGATATTTTTAACTTGAATTAATACAATTGATAGTTCTTGTAGATTTTTATGCACCTTGGTTGGTTATATATATATATATGTATATTTAAAATTTTATTTTATTTTATAGGTGTGGACACTGTAAGAATTTGGAACCTATTTATGAAAGGGTATTTCTTTGTTTAAGAGAACTATTTGCTTATATTTTTCAAGGTTCATAGATGTTTTTTATCTGATCAACATATTTCAATTGTAAAATTTAATGCAGATTTATATAAAGATTTTGCTAAGGATTACAATATTGAAGGATTCCCTACTCTTAAACGTTTTTTATAAATATTTGTTTATTTAATAATTATCTTATAAATATTAGTTTTTCTCAAGGGCTCTTCAGGGAAAACTATATTGGACTATAATGGACCAAATACAGAATCAGCAATTATCTCTTTTATTAACGAGAATACTGGTACTTTTCGAGTACCTGGAGGTGATCTTAATACTATGGTTAATCATTATATACATTTCCAAGGCATATGCTTATTAAACTAGGCTGGCCGTATAAATGAATTTGACACTGTTCTCGAAGAATATAAACATTCTAATCGAAATGATATTCTATTAAAATTAAAAGAGCTGGCTTCAAAATCAAATAACAAGTATGTTAATATTAGTTTTTTATAAAACTAATCGACAGTTACGGATTATATTATGTAAAAGTATTAGAAAAAGTAATTGAATCCGCTGATTATGTCGAGAATGAATATAAACGACTCGAAAAACTTCTCGTAAATGTTCATGAACGCAAAACGTATATTTTTTAAATATATAACTTTAACTATCTTATAATAAAAATAGGCGCGATGACATTCAAATTCGAAAAAATATATTAACAGTATTTAAAAGTAAAAGCAGACCAATCTCTGACGAACTCTAAATACACTAAATTATACTTAATTTTTTGTTTATTTCACCATTATATATATTTATATTATTTTGATTATTTACTAACATTTCTTTTTCATTACTTAAATAAATTCAAATTTCTTCTTCTTATAACTCTTCTTTCTCTTTACTTTCTGCTATCATCTGATTTATTGATATTTCCATTGTATCCAACTGCTCCGTTATTTTATTAACTATTTTAACATTTATACATAATAAACATAAACAAATAATATACTTTTCATAAAAATCTCCTCTGAAAGTATTTCAAATTTATTTTTCTTAACTAATATCAATATTTATTAAATTATTATCATTTTACATACTAATTCTTCTAAAAGTGAATCTACCTTCAAAAATTAATTATAATCAAAATATATTATAAATAATACTAATGGAACAATATCATATGCTGAATCTACTATTTCCTTTTCTTTTGATTCTTCTTCTAAGTTTTTAGATATTTCTGATTCGTTGATTTCTTTTATTTCTTCTGAAGAAAACTTAGCTGATGGTTCTCCTGAGCCTTTACTGTCTGTACACTGCATTATAATAGCTGATCTTTATATTTTACTTATTAAATAATATATTTATAAGCAACGATAGAGATATTAAAATAAAATAAAGTTAATAATTAATAGGAATTTAAGGATAAAACATGATATTTTATGAAGAAATAAACATAAACTTAAAGTAGAGAATAATATTTAATGAAATTAGCAAAAAAAACGGATTTAAAAGGCCCATTTAAGGCAGAAAAAAAGGATTTAGATGATGATATGGTTGATCATCATAAAAAATTATCTATTAAGGAGAAAGAACATAATAATAAGGATATATTTCAAGAAGAAGAAGGTCTAAAAGAAGAATCTTTGGAAGAAGAAGTTTTGCTTTCAGAAATTGAATCTCTTAGTGAATTTGATGGACCAATCCATCAGAAACTAACTATTAATAACAAGGAGGCATTAAATACAGCATTAGAATCGATTATTATTAGGAATGTAGAGTTTAGTGAGAATCAAGTAATAACATCAAAAGAATCAATTAAGATTGAAAATATTCATGATGATTTTTCAAGGGAATTAGCATTTTATAAACAAGGACTTGATGCAGCTATACAAGGGCGTCAAGCTATTCTTGATAAGAATGGAATTTTTTCTCGTCCTTGTGATTATTTTGCAGAAATGTTAAAATCAGATGAACATATGCAAAAGGTTATATATTATATGTATATTTTGATGATTGATTAAATTTAAGACAGATCAAGGATAAACTAGTTGAAAAGGAAGCGGAAAAGAAAGCAATAGAATCAGCAAAACGGCAACGTGAACTGAAAAAAATAGGAAAAAAGGTACAGATAGAGAAAATTAATCAACGTCATCAAGAAAAGAAAGAAATGTTAGATAAAATTAAAAATCTTAGAAAAAGTACTCTTTTAATTTCTTGATCTGTTTCATATTAATTTTTTTTTAGAAAGAAAATATGATCAAGAGTTTACAACAGATGATGATTTTGATGTTGAATTGGAAAAAATAGATTCAGATTCTAAAAGACAAAAAACAAATAAAAGACAAAAAACAAGTAAACGACAAAGAAAAGATAAAAATTATGGTTTTGGAGGCAAAAAGAAATATAAAAAATCTAATAATACAAAAAGTACAAACATGTTTGAATTTTCAGCTAAAAAAATGAAACAACCTTACGAAAATTATTCAAATATACAAAAGAAATATAAAAAATAGAGAATACTACATTTAATATTTATTAATTAATACTATATGTATATATTTTGAATCTAATCATAAATAATATTTATCAATTTACAAATTAAAAAAATAATTCAAAATTTATAATCTTTATATAAATACTTAATTACATAATATTTCTTGCTGATATTAAGCATATTTGTGCTTATGACTTAGAATCTTAAAGCTTTTTGTCACTTATTTTTATTGATAAAAAAGATGAATATCAACCAACATTCTTTTCACTGTAATAAAAGCCAAATATCCAAAGATCAAAGTCAAAGGAATAAGGATCCTATAGAAATACTCGAATCATGTGTTAATAATTATGATACTATTAAAAAAAATCCATCTAATATTGATAACAAACAAACATCTGATCTATTAGTAATAATAACTATTTTAAAGAGATAAAAATTAACATTTCATAGAATAATAAGTTAAAAAAATCGGATGAATATGGTTTTATGTATTCATTTCCAGATAAAACGACTAATTTTCAATATACACTATTATTTATATCAAAGATTAGAAGTATTTTAAAAAATACATCAAAAAAACAAAAAAACTGTTTAATTCTGTGTTTTTGTCATTTTATTATTGCATTCTTAATATGGAATTTTAAGTATGCACCATTTTCTTTAACAACATTAGGATCTATTATTATATATGATGCTATTAATATGCTGTTTATATTTTTCTTAAATATTTATGAAAAGTATGAAGCATGGCATGAGAATACAATAAAACATCCTTTTGGGTTTTTATAAAACCATCCTTATTTCGAGTTAATTGTATCTTAGTTTAAAAAGACTCGAAGTTCTTGGGAAATTTTCAATGGCAATATTTTCATTATATATGAGTATAAACTCTTTTAAAAACATTATGGAACATAGTATTATAGATTTATTTTCAGAAAGAAATATTTTAAAAAGATCAGAATTTAGGTAAATATTACCAATTTTTTATATTAAGAAGAATTTTAATAAGATCTAGTCAAATGACATGGACTTTTTCCTTCATGGTTATTGTAATTTCTATTATTATAACTACTATTTCAGCTATATATTTTAATAATCGCTTTTATTTGACTAAAGGTAAATTATTTTTTTATATTAACATAATAATAACATATAAAACCTTAGGTATCTTTTCATTATCAACGGTTTTTCCTGCACTTTTAGATCTTTTTTATTTAAAGTCTATTATACCATTATTTATTTTTCTTTTTATGATTCTGGTTTCACCTTCTACAATAAATACCTTTGATAAATATATGTCACTATTATTTGAAATACCAATGTGTATTTTAAGATATATTGTTATTAAAAAATCGGTAGGAATATTAATACTGTCATTTCCTGAAGAAAATCTTCAAACTTGTATCAAAGAGGTAATTAAAATAAGGATTTAATGTTAACCAACTTATTAAATTAGCTTGAAAAAGAAACATTAATTCATTCAGTAAAATTGGCATATATTTTACAGCCATATTTTTCATTTTATATTGCAAGTTTTAACATATCAACTAAATGTGATGAAAGTATGAACTTTAAAATTCAAGAATTCATAAATAATATTCTCTACCGAAATTTTAAGGAACTAATTAATAATTATGAGGATGAGAATATATTGGAAATCAATGTTTCTATTGAAAGGATATCTATTTAAGTTTTAAAAAATAATAAAATAATTCAATATTTAAATAATCCTAATTTTTTATTTAAAAAAAGGTTTGTGGGAAATACATAAATTATTGCATTTATTGAAATATTTAAAACGTATTTATTCTACATTTTTGAGATTAAATTATATGGTTTAGAATTATAAATTCAAAAAAATAAAAATAATTAAATATTATAGAATATGCAATTTATAATATAATAATTTAATCATAAACACATTAGACAATGTCATTTGTTTAGATCATTACCAATATATTAAATACCATTTTGAAATTTTTCAAATATTTTATAATCAATATGAATAAAATATAGTTTATGAAAAACATTGAAATTCAAAACCGAAGGATTTTAAGATAGATAAATGCGAATTCAAATCAAAAATTGCACCAAAACTACAAAGAAGACCTTTATAGCGCCATTCCCATAAAATTTTAATATTTTTTCTTGATCCTGTAGATAATTTGATAATATTAGTTCTTGGATTTAAAGGTACAGCAAGATCTGAAGATAAAGGAATTTGAGAAAGTGATGATTCTGGCAATTGAGAACGTTTCCATAGTTCAAACCCTAGATCCAATGTACTTTCATATGAAAATATATTAAAATTAAATCTGCTAGACAATGAAAAATCATTTCCTGCTTTAATTGAATAAGCCGTAGATATATGTCCCATAACTGGATTCAATGTTAATGTCATTGTAAACGGATTCTTTATATATGAAGGAAGCGTTGTAAATCGAAGAGCAGTAGATACTATTTATAAGTTATAAAAAATCATTAAATATAAACTTTACATCCTCCTATTTTATGGAATATTCCATAATATACTTCTGTACCTATACTAAGTTGTCCATTATTAGATAAAGAAACTGATTCTTCATTTTGTTTTTCATTTATTGATATTCTTTTTGGAACTTCTCCAAAATTCCATAACCCTCTAAATCCAAACATTGAATCATCTGTACTATATGTATATTCTGTAGACCATTTGCTCGTATTATGTTGAAATTGTGCAGTTAACTTGAAAAATTAAAAGAAAAAAAATAAATTTAATAACATAATAATAAACTTACACTCATTCCATCATTCCTTTCAGGATTATTAAAATATGATAAAATAAATTGCTTTGTAGGTGATATTTTTTTAGCATAAAGACCTTCCAATAAAAGTTCTGGAAAATACATCCTTCCATAAAATAAATAATCTCCATAATTAAAACAATTCAACCCTTCAATTTACCATTACCTTTTCCTCCTGAATCTTTTTTTTGATTCCATCCTTTTCTTGGATCTTTATATTCCTGGATCTGATGATATACTTGACAAATCCTATGAATAGGAATAGTATGACTATTTTTAGGTCCTTCAAAAGGAAATGATGATACTATATATCCAATAGACCCATTAAGACCCGGAAATAATGATAAACAATACGTTAATCCAAAATTATCACTGGGTGACGATGAAATACTAAAATTTAACCCTTTTGAAACATGGAAATCAAGAATATCTGTCAATTATCACTTATTTCCTCTATATCTTCTCTTGAAATACTCTTTGAGCTCTCACAAAGATATGAATACAGATTATCACTGTTCCAGCACGTATTTTCAAAAAATAAACGGGTAATATACTCTTTATACTCAATCATTCCCTTATATTCACATAAAACACTTATAATTCTTGTATATTTCTAGAAAAAATACTGTTTCTCTCTGAACAGCTATACTTAAGATTTCTTGACGTTGACGTCAAGTGCTGAGAGCCAGGCAACGTCAAAAAAATTTATACTCAATATTCAGGATAATATTGAGGATAAATAGCAGAAAATGCCTAAGTCAAAGAGATCTAGAATAGGTTTTTATAATATATAAGAGGAATTGGATATATTTAAGCTAATTTATAATAGTTTCTCTGACAAAAACCAAGAAAAAAGATTATGAACATAAGAAAAAGTTATTTCAGGATATTCGGGATTATATTGATAAATATGAATACGTATATGATATTTATGAGTGTATTTCAATGTCTAAGATGATAGATCTGGGTTTTTTGTATAGAAAATATGAGAAATATACATTTAAAAGAGGTTCGAAATGAATGGAAAAATAGCAGGTTAGTTTTTAGGATATTTGGATGAAAATCTTATTATTATGGGTAAAGAATGATTGTAGGACGTATAAAAGTGATTGCGAAGTCATTAGGATTAACAAAAGATGAAGAATATCGAGAAAATTTGAGTAAACTTGCAAAAGTCAAAATTTTTGTTTTTTGATTCGAGTCTAAAGGTTTATAGATGCTTACAGGGGAAGTAGGAGTTTTATTTACGTCAGAACCAGTATCATTTGTTGTAAATTTTTTTTCAAAGTTTAGTCGGATGGATTTTGCACGTTCAGGGTTTATGTCACCTTTTACCTTTACAGTACCAGCAGGGACGGTTTATTCTAAAGGAGGAAGAATTCCAATAGATAATGATAATCCTTTGCCACATACATTTGATTCTGTTCTTAGAGGATTAGGAATGCCGACTCTTTTGAAAAATGGATATGTTACTTTATTTAATGAGTATACTATATGTAAAGAGGGGGATATTTTGGACAGTCGACAAACAAGACTTCTTAAAATATTTGGAGTTATAATGTCGGAATTCAAAATTAAGCTTAAAGGTTATTGGTCATCTTTAGATAATGAAGTGAGATCTATGGATGATTATCTTGAACATTAGAAAATTATTTTTATTAATTATATATTTAATTGCATTATACTTGAAAAATCGATTTTAATTAGTTGATAATTAAAACGAATATTCTATAGATTTATGTCATTTTTATTTATAAAGAAATTAAATGGACGGGGTTTAATATATATATATATATAGCATATTTTTTAAAATTAATATCTTCTTCTTTTGGAAGATCGATCTCTTTCTTTTTCACGACTCTGATTATCATGGTCTCGCCTTCTATCATCACGACCATTATATTCATGTCTATAATCATGATCTGATTTATACCTGTCGCTTTCTTTGTAATCATGATGTCCGCTAGAATAATTGGTATTATTTGTATGTCTAGGATCATGATTTTCAAGACCCTTATAACGAGAAATATTTGAATTGCGTCCTGAAGGTCCTGTAGGTGTTCCTGGAGGAACATCTGGAAAGTGAGATCCATTTTGCTCAATTGAAGAGGACTCCTGGTATTCGCTTTTAAATGGATCTTTATCAGAGCCTTTATAGCCAATTCCTGCTTTCGATCCTTTTGGTTTATCATTAAATCCTTTCCATTCGTTTGAAGATGATTTAGGATTTCCATGAAAACCTCCAGAACGCTCTTTATAACTTGATCCACGAGATCCGCCTCCTCGATACTTATCTCTTCCTATACGATCACCATATCCCAAAGGACGAATCAATATTTCCTTTGTATAACCTCTTCCACCCAATCCTCCACCTAAACGTCGAGGTTTCCATCCATTTACGGTTCGACCTCTTTCGACATCGACGACCACTCGACGATCTTTAATACGTACACCATCCATTTCTCTGTACGCAGCTAAATATAATATTAATTCTTTTAAATATATATTAAATAAAAAAGAATCCAAAAATACCTTTCATATCTCTTTCCCTTTCAAATACAATAAAAGCATACCCCATTGGCTTATTATCTTTAATATTCGTTACCACACGAATCTAATATTTAGATAATAAAAAACAATTCCTCAATTATACCCTTTCAATTCTTCCATAGCGTCCAAATTCTCGCATTAAATCTTGTTCCGTCACTTTATAACTCAATCTTGATACAAATAATGTTTTATACGGATCTCCTTTGATATTTGGATCCTGACGAGGATGGTCTATCCTAATCAATACATATTCCCTCTTCTTTAATCTCCTCTTACACATCGCAAGACCTTTTCGTATCACTTCTTCTTGAGCTCTTCTTTTTTCCTCTCGTTTTCGCTCTCGTCGTTCTAACCATGATTCTGTTGGATGATAATCCTTATCATAATCCGCAAGCATATGAACATAACGTGCAACTCCTGAAATTCTAGGTGTTCTCCGCAATGATGGTGCAACATCACAAGGTGGAAGATATCGTAAAGGTGGTCTTGCTTGAAAAAGTGCTAATAAAGGCGGTGGAAGTTTATCCGTCATTCTATACCTTAAGCCCTTTTATACCCTTTAAAATACTTGTAAAGTGTATAAATATAAGTAATTTTAACTTTGTTTTTTTTGACGGTTTCTTAAGTTGTCTCGAGATCCTCAGATTTCCCTCAAAAAAAATAAAAAAATAAGAGAAATGCCCATCCAAGTTGTTCAACAAGTTTCAAAAGGAAGAAATGGCTTTGGTGCATATATTTTTCAAGTAAATCATCTATAATTCCATTATTTTTTTTTAATTTTTTCAAGTGTAAAAAAATCCAGTTCTGCTACTGTAATTGGGCAGGAAGTTCACGAGGTATGAAGTATGTTGAAAAATGTATAAATTTCCTTTATTAATAAAGGATTTGATAAGCCTTTTTCTTAAGAAGATGCTCTTGAAGTTTTCGAAAGATAATCCATATATTGAAATGATTGTTTCAAGAAGACCAGGAAAACATCCTATTATAAGAGGTGTCTATGGTAAAGAATAAAAGTGCTTTTTTCTTTATAAAGAAAGAAGTTATAGTTATAATTGATATTTAAGTGTGGTAGTGAATGGAAGAGAAAAGGTGATTTGTGTAAGAAATTTAGATCCTCAACAGATTTTGAAAAAAGCTGAATTATTAAAAAATTCGAGTGGTGCAAAACTGAAGAAAATTAAATGGCCCGTATCTAGTATGAATAAGAGTATCAGAGGAATTTGGAGTCCTTTTCATCAGCAAAATATCCTTTAATAACTTAAATTATAAAAGTCGAAATATTATATATTATATATAGAGAGAGAGAAAGAGAGAGAGAGAGAGTTTAATGAAAACACAAAAAATCGTTTCGTTCGAACTCAATTTTGATTCTTTGCTTTTAAAATGACATTTTCCAAATAACAAAGTAATTGTGCATCTAATTTCTCGGTAGTTGTACCATTTGTATTTGTAACAAAAGATGATGGTGATACTTTTGACAATAATGGTGTTTCAATATTTTTTAATCTATCTGGTTTATAAGCATTTCCGGAATGTTTATTCGTATTTATTTGTTTAATTGTTGTATCATTTTTTATATTTAAATTATTTTTTTGTAATGAATTTGCTCCTAAATCATTGACATGTTTTCCTAATAATGCCAAAAGTAACTTTTCTTTATTGCAATTATTCATATTGTAATTTGAACTTGTATTTTTTTCTTCTAAAGTATTTAAAGAAACCTGATTAAATATGCTTGTTGTATTTGTTAAAAAGTTTGAAGGAATTTCTGAAGGCGATGAAGGATAATTTCTATTTTTTCTCAATTTTTCTTCGAAAGAAAGAGCCTTATTATTTCTTTCATAAGATATATCCTTTTCATATACTTTATTTGCATTATTATTAATATTAAAGTGTAACAATTCCATAATTCTTTTAGCGCCCCTATTTTTTTCTTCTGAATCTTTTCTTTGAATATTAAATACAGTATCTTTGTCATATTTTGTATTAGATTTACGATTATTATCAGACATATTTTTATTTGAAAAAGTAACTTCTTCCTTAGATGAATGTGTAAAATCAACAGACATAGTAAAAGATGTTGTACTAATAGGAGAATATGATGATATTCCAAGAAGTGTCTTAAGTGTTTCAGAATTCTTTTTACAAACATTTTGATACGCTTCAAAATCTGAATCAATGTATTCTTTTATTATTTCTTCAGAATTCAAATAAGATTTCTTTCTCTTTCGAATCCATCCCAATAAAGGTCTTAAATTTATTAGTAATCATTCATCATAATTTCAATAAATTTACTCTAAAAATGGTGCTACTAAATAATATTTAGATTTTGATGTTTCTTTATCCTCATAATTATCCCTTTTCTTATATTTTGAATATGCTGGAAGATCTGAAAGTTTATGCCATTTTATTTTCTAATTGATTTATTTTTCAATCTTATAATAATTTCCAAATACGACTTACACTAATTTCTTTTCGAGTATGCGTTATAAAATTCGTATCACTAGGAACATCTGCTATTATATAAAGACGAATATTCTGTTCACAAAGCGTAATTTCTATATATTCTTTTGGCTGTATAAGCTTCGAAATATCAAATCCCGTTTCTTCAAATACCTAACCAATTAATTATAATTTCCATATTAATAAAATATACTTCTCGAATAGCACAATCCATATCTAATTCATCCTTGTTTATTTTCCCCTTTGGAAACCCCCATCCAGACGAATTTTTCCATCCTTTCACAAGAACACACTTATAAAATTAAATAATCTCATTAATCCCCATCATATAGATCTAATCACCTCTTCACACCTTTCATTCAATAAAATAGCTCCTCTAACAGGAACTCTTGTCTTATACTTTAGAAAATTATCATACGCTTTTTCATGTTCTTTATCCCACTTCCATAACAGCGGACAATGTGCAAATAACGTCAAACAAAAAGTTCGCAAATGCATAGATGGCAATTGAGGATTTAACTCCCTAATAAAATCCTCATAATACCAATGTGCCTGTTCAATTTGAAAACATATTCGTGGAACTGATCCAAGTTCTTCCTCCGGTAAATTAACTATAAATCTAACCGATAAATCATCCAAAATCTCCTCAAATGTTGCATTTCTAAATGATATCATGTCTTTTATACTGTTATTTATTAATTATCTCTCTAATATCCCTTGCTTACCTCCAATATTTAAGTTATCAAAAGCTCCAACGTCATCAGATTTTATCGAACTAGCTGATAATATATAAATGAATTATAGTAGAATTATTAAGGTAGAAATAAATACATGATTAAGAGGATTAATAGAGAATTAGTATGTTATTAGAGATAGAGATTTTGATAGGTAAAAGTAATAAAGAATTGAGAGAATATTTTAAAGAAAAAAAGTATTTTTGAGCGATTGGATCCATATGATAAAGAGATGAAAGAATATTTTGTTAGTTTATACAGGTATATGAGAAAGATTGATGAGAATTGAATTCAGGTAAAATATTGGGAGAAGAAAGAAGTGGAATTGGAGGGATTATCAAAAAAAGAAATAAAAATAATGAAAAAAGTATAGATAAGATAGTATAATAATAATAATTAATGTAAAATAAAAGACAAAAATAAGTGTATATAGACTTGATTATTCAGCGAAATTTATTTGTTGTGAGATGCGTTTTGGATGGTCAGCAATTATTGGTATGATACCGGTTATAGGGGATATAATCAATTTATATTTATCAATGAGAATTGTAAAAATTTACATGAAAGCAGGAATATCTAAGGCTATTGTGATTGAAATGTATATAAATATTATTATTGCATTTTCGGTAAGTTTTATGTATTTTTATTTAAAAAAAGGTATGAAATATATGTTAGATGGGACTAATTCCTATTATTGGAGATATGCTTTTTGCTTATTATAAATGTAATATCAGAAACTATATTATATTTGAAAAAGCATTAAAAGAACGCAAAAAAATAGATTAATATTTGCAATTATAATTTTTTATTTCAATATTAGAATTAATGAGTATTTACAAAACTTTTTATTTATACATTTATAATATTAACATTTATATAGATATGTTTTATATTGATACATATAATTAGCTATAAAGCTAATTATGATATTTTTTCAAGATATAAAATTAGCATGTATTAGAAATTTTAAAGATTATTATTGCTTTATTCTATAAGATATTTGCTTAAAACTTCATCTTTAGGGTTTCTTATACAATTAATGTTTCCTTTTTCAAAATACGGAAGAATAAGTTCACTTTTAGATCCTCTTAACATAACAAAACATCCATAACATACATCCTTTGTTTTATCAACATAATTCTCATAATCCTTATTTATTTCGATATTGGTAACATTTATTAGATCAGTTTTATTTACTGTTATTTTTTTAAGCCAATCATTGACATTATTTTCTTTTGGCATTTGACATATAAAACAAAATTTTGAATTAGAATATTCTTTTGTATCTTTTATTTCTGGAACCTGAAGTTTTGCTGAAGTTTTAGCAACAGTAAATAAAAAACTAGGATTATTTTTCTCAAGATCATCAAAATATTGATCCACTAATTCATCTATTGTAGTAGCTTTATGATAAAACTTCTTTATATTTTGAATCCCACTGATCTCTAAAAAATAATATGCTTCTTGTCTTAAAATATCTTTCATTGGTCTCAATAACCATATATCTCAAATATTTAGCTAGATTAAAGAAAAAATTTAATAAAAAATACCATATAAATGTTTTATTTTCCCTTGAGTTTCCCATGGTATAGAGTATCCTCGACCTTTTGCTATTTCTGAAATAATTTTAGATGCAATTGAAGAAACTGTATCCCCAAAAATAATAACATTGTATCCATTCTTCTTTGCAAAATCATAGATAATATTATTACGTATACATTTCATAATATCCATACGTGATGTTATAGAAGATAATGGAGATAAAAGATCATCCAATGAATCAAATGTATCTTTAGATATTCCAGAGCTTAATAACGTATCTGATCTCTTATCCCATATCAATTTAACATTTTCATCCGAGTTAAATACATAATTCTTCAAATTAACCAAAAAAAACATTGATCCTGGAACCATCTCTTTTATTTTTTCACAAATATACAGCGGACTTAACACTTCCTTCACAATACATTCTTCCTCAACATGTATAAAGTCAATCATACTAAAATATCCCCCAAATTTAACCTTATCTGACTTTTCTGATAAAAATTTTATAAGTGCTAGTGATGCTCCTCCAGAAACCGCAATTAAAGCCCTGTTACCCTTAAAAGTTATATCCCCCTTAAAAAAAGACTCTAATGTCTTATGAAACTTTCGTTTTATATAACTTACAAAGCACTCACTAAAAACTATTTAAATTTCTTTTAAAAAAACCTTATTTTATACCTACAAAAGCCCTCTGACTTAGAAAAAAACGACGATTCTCTTTCTTTACATCGTCCACATATATTAGAGGGTTTTGTACCACTTTCTCCTGTATATTTCTTCTCTTTATTACATCCATTCTGACAACCCATATCAATTTTCTGAAACAATCAAATTACCCTTTAAACCCGTCTTTTTTTCACCAAAAAAAAAGGAAGAAATAAAAACTCCTTATAAAATATACTTATATATCTTCTTATATCCGGTTTTATCCCACTATTTATAGCCTTTAAACTCTTTACTCTTTTTTATATCGATCAACTGACCTTAAAAAACCTGATGGGCACAATTGGTATTCCTTTAAAGCTTCTGCACGAATCAACAGGTATTAATAATAGATATTATGTTATTATTTACCAGGAACAGGCCATATTATTACTTGTGAGCTAGATGATGGCACAGTTTATCGTGGAAAGTTAACAGAAGGTTGGGAATGATAGATGAAAAGCATAATATAAACTAAGATTATTATGTCTAGCTGAGGATAATATGAATATCCAGCTAAGAGATATAACGGTTACAGCAAGAGATGGACGGGTTTCACATATGGATTATATATATATCCGTGGATCTCATGTAAGGTTTTTTGTAGTACCAGATATGTTAAGGTAAAGGATCGAAAAGGAATAAGAAGGAAAAGGAACTTAATGAGATTAGAAATGCACCGATGTTTCGGTCAAGAGCGGTACGTGGACGAGGGATTGGTTTAGCACGAGGTAGAGCAACAGTAGCACGTGCAAGGGGGCAACAAAGGAGATAAAAAATGTATGATATGTAAAAAGGATTTTATTTTTATTTAAAAAAAGTATATATGAAATCCTTTATAAGAATATTTTTGAGATTTTTTGTTATCTTAATAGATTAAGACTAGAAAATAAAAGAAAAAAAAGGATATAAATAAGCTTAAATAAGAAAAGAAAAGAATAATATTAAATTATTTAGATACATAAGAATAAGTTTTTTAGATATTTAAACATTAATAACCAAAAAATTTTTTCTTGTTGTTTTTGAATGGTTTCCAAGAAAATACTAGTTCTTGGAACACCAAACTCAGGAAAACTAACATTTCTTAAAGGTTTTATTGATTTATTTCCTTTTTTCTGCTTTTGAATGGCTTTTCTTTAGAATTAACTGGAATCTTACCAGATATCTCTTCAGAGACAAGAAATCATGCAGGAATTGTGCATCAGATAGAATTTAAGACAAAATATTATAATAAAACAGTAGATATTTGGATTGACGAGTTTAAATATGAAGAAATTGAGCAATGGATTAAGCCATATCTATCAGAAGAAGCATCTCAAGTAAGAGAAGTGCTAGGAGCCATTATTATTGTTTTTAAAGGAAGAAAAGAGCCCAAAATTAATGTATATTTAACATATAACATTGGGGGAATACGGTGATTTAGTTATTGTAGGAATATGTTATAAAACAAGTAAAAGAAATCAGACGAATAGTTGAAGCATGTGGACCTTTATGGGATGGGGTATTATTAGTAGTAAAAGTGCCAGAAAAAGATAAAACAGAGGGTAATTTAACTAAATATATTGAGGACGAGGCACTTTTAGATGCCTGTTATAATGAGGGATTTGAATATGTTGATCTTTTGCGTCAATCTACAAAAGAATCAAAAGGTATATATGAATGAGTAATAAGAGAGATTTTTTACAAGAAAAAGAAGGAATTGAGAGAGTTAGAGAAGCATTAGAGGCATATGTTTGGGATGAGAAGCTATCTGATTGTATAGAAGATTTTTTTAATGTATTAAATTAAATATATATGTTTTATTAAAATGATATAGGAAAATAATGATGAAAATAAGAATGAAAAAGGTAGTGAAAAGGATATTGAGGAATTTGAGAAGCTTGCATCAAAGATTATGGTACTTCGAGGTTTTAAAATATGTTTATAATAAATTTATAGTAATATATTGTTCTAGAACAAGCAAATTCACTTCCTCTTTCTGAACGACAGCGTTTTATTTTGAATGCGTTAAGGTAAATCATATAGAATTGAGGAAATAACATGTTTATTTCCTTCTTTGATGAATCATGTGCCTATACATGATATAAAAGCCTAAAAAAAAATAAAGTATTATTAATAACAGGAAAAAAATATACCTGGAATGTAAATCATAAGAATTCCTTTAAGAACTAAGGTATAAGCATGTTTTTCATGATTAATATATGCCAGTGTTTTCCAAATAAGTAGTATTTCACTAGATGTTCCTAAAGGATATAAAATATAAAAAAGATTATATCTTAGAATTAAACTATAAGTCATTTGTATAGGAGGAAAGACAATACCTAAGCCATACAAGTATAAAGGGTGCTTTTTTCTTTAAATTACTTGCATAATAGCTATAACGAACAATCTCTGTAATACTCCAAGCATAGCTCATGGAAAAAAATGCACTAGTTTTCAATACAATAGGAGGATATACATTCAAAATACCCCAACAAAGTAGAAGACGTGAAGAAACTTGTATAATTGTTGTAAAAACAGGTGATGAAGTTATACCTGCCAAATAAAAATGACTTGTATTATTGTAATTTTATATACCAAGACAAGCATTTACAATCTCCAAAACTGCAAATGTTTGGACATATTTAAGAAGAAATATCAGTTGTTTATAATGATGACTAATCAGTGAATTTTTCTGAATGAAAAATGTATATAAAAAGATAAGGATCCAACCAAAACAAGATAAAATATTATATAAAAAAAGATAATTTAAAAGTTCTTTAATTAATATTAGAAAGAATACAAACATTATCAAAAATTACTTTTATTTCTAGCTGTTTTCATATTATACAAATATTCGTTTTTCAAAAAATCTAATTTCTTTAAAAAAATATTAGAAATTGATAAAAAGTTCATAAGATATAAAAATCCAGATATAAAAAACAAGAGAATTCATGTACTCTTTTTATTAATTCTAATTTAAAATTATACGTAAATTTCCCGTAAATTATGATTTCCAGAAATCACTTTATTACAATGTTTAACAGGACATATAACTGATTGAGGACCTTTTGATTTCATTGATTTAAAAATTTTTGCACAACTACCACAATAAATATGACCACATTTCCCCATCCATATACTTCTTTTTATAAAATCATCTGAAACACCCAATTCATCAATACAATTTGGACATACTAGTTTTTGTGACTTATTTAATGATCTTGTAAATCCCTTCATCGCACTAGGTGCTTCTTTAAATGGACGTTGTGTTATCAATGCATCTTTTTTCGAAAATCTGTTAATATTAGATTGTTCTGTAAATATACTATATTCAATAGGTGTCGTTGTTGTTGAAATGTTTTGACGAGACGAAATATAATATGGATATGTTCTAGAATATCGAACTGATCCATTCCCTCTCCTTCTATTCGACGGCGTCATATGATTTATTAATGCTTGTAAAAAACTATCATTTCTTTCAAAAATTCGATTTTCCCATAAACGCATCTGATTCGCTGTTTGACGTGTAATTCTTCGTGTTGGTCCAAACGATCCTATATGACAATTTCTATTATTCTCCGATATAGATCCATTCAATACTAATATCTCTTCCAAATTTATACCCTCAAATGGATATCTTTCATAAACTTCTATTTCTCCTCTTGACGATTGACTTTCCGCAAGATTATCAACATCTATCACTTCCACCCCTTCAAATCTTCTTTTATTCCGTACATTACTCCCCATATTATCCCTTATATCATACGTTCTACTCCCTTCAACTGCCTCATATTCCCTATGAGTTGGTGTATCCACCGTCAAATCAATAACTGGAATTCCTCTTTGTACTATGCATTCCGTGCCTTGTCTAGGCCTATAACATGGAACTATAGATCAAATATTAACATAATAATTACTTATATGACGACAAACCCACGTTCAAGACCAATATCTTCTAATACTACCTCATTTATTCCTCTTGTTTTTCTGCCGTTATTTCTATTATTTAAAATAGTTAAAGTACTGGATGTCTCCATAGACTTATAGTTAATATATTTATTTATTTAAAAGTGCTAGAAATGTTAAAAATAGTGTTATTTTTGGTTAAAATAAACATTTAATATTCTTAATAAAATCCGGTAGATTAAGCAGTGTAGTTACGGACGATGAATCGTAATAAATATTCGAGGGAAGAGAGGGGAGAGAGGGAGGAGAAGGAGGAGAAGGAAATAAAAGAAGAAGAAGAAGAAGAAGATAAATAATAATAATAATATTATAGTTAAATTTCTAGTTAAATTTTTAGTTAGTTAAATTTTTAGTTATATTTCTAGTTATATTTAGTTAAATACAAGATATATTTTATTTAAAAAGAAAAAATAGAAAGAGTGGTGTTATCAGCGACATATAATGTAGCAGCACGAGAACCCCATAATAAATGAGAAGCAGAATTTTTAAAGTCATGAAGTAATGACCAAGATTTTGTAGATTTTGAATAAGACCATAAAGTAATAGTATTTTGGGAGCCTATAGCAAGGAATTGGCCGGTATAATCCCAATTGAGTGAAAGAATAGAATCGGTAGCCTGTAAAAATTGAGTTTGAGTGTTATTTCTGAGGTCCCAAATATGTACACGAGAATCATGAATAGAAGAAGCAGAAAGCCAATAACCGTTTTCAGAAAAAGAAAGAGAAGTGATGGAACCTTTCTGTGAATCGAAATTGGCGACGTTTTTACCGGTTTTGACGTTATAAATTTTGATTAAACCATCGATAGTACCGGAGGCGAATAAATAACCATCAGGATGAAACTTTGCACAGGTGAATTCTAAAAAAAAGAAAAGAGAATTAGAAATAAATAATTATAAAAATAAAATTACCCGTATTTTCACGATACTTGGCAACAGTTTGATCGCTTTTTAAATCATGTAATGCCCATTCACCATCAACAGTTGCGGAGGCAAGAAGATCGTTTGATGGATGTAAAGCCAAAGCAATAACTTTACTTTCGTGAGTAGAAATTTTTT
The DNA here is from genome assembly GCF_001477545.1 of Pneumocystis carinii B80. NCBI lineage: Eukaryota > Fungi > Ascomycota > Pneumocystomycetes > Pneumocystales > Pneumocystaceae > Pneumocystis > Pneumocystis carinii. Next base: position 127,255 of record NW_017264716.1, read on the forward strand.
TGTCATTACCATCCAAAGATGTATAAATATGAATAGTTCCGTCGGACTTTGCAACAGCAGGTAATTCTCCTATCCATAATGCACAAGTTATTTCTCCCTCGCCGCATTTTAAAGAATGTGCAGGCTTTTCGTCGGTAACATTATATATTTTTAGAGTATTTTTACTAGTAACTAAAATCATATTTCCAAGATCAGTAATAGCAATTGAAGTGATCTTAGATTTGAAAGGATGTATGTTCTTTGATAATTTAAATTCTTGTACTTGTTTAACAGTTGTCCAATCTGCCGGTATTTTTCTTTTTCTTCTATTCGATGACAATCTATATACCCAAATTAATAAATACACAATAAATCCATAACATTACGTTTTTTGAGTTTCATCAATCTTTTGAATCAGATATTCAGGAAGTACTTGAGCATCCACGTCCATTTGCTCATTATTAGTTACAGATTCCCTCGGAAATTCCGACGAAATTCTGACCTTTTTAAGAGCTTCTCTCGCTTCATCCCTTTCTTTTAAAAGTCGAGCAATAACTCGACATGCTGCATCATGCTGATAAAGTGCTGTACTTAATTCTTGACGTGCCTGATTCAGTTGCTGCTTTAAATTATATGTTTCCAGAGCTAAAGAATCCCATTCATTCTGGAAAATAGCAAGTAACGACGGTATAGACGTCGCCTGAGGTGGTCGTCCACGGATAGTCTTGGATGCTATTTTAAAAAATTAGAACTCTTTTTATTTCCGTTTTAAACCGCACTTTTTAATTCTACTAAATCATCAAGAGTCAACGGCTCTCCCGTCACTGGATCCTTCTCATTTTCTTGAATATACGCCTCAATCAACCTCTTTTCATACACATTTCCTATAATTCATTATATCCATCAGTTTTTCTTCGAATTTCACAAAAAATTATCCAAAAAATACCGCTCTTTTTCGAGACAACTCCTACATCTATTGATTCTCCTGATACTAGACATTAATTAGCCTTTTTATCCCGTTTATCTAGCCTTTCTTACATGCACAAAACATTTCCTGCTGGTCGTCGTAAAGATTTTCGATGTTTAAAAATCTCCAACGTCAGAAAAAATGTTAAGTACTACTGAGGATAATAAAATCTTATTTTTAGTTAAAATAACTCTAGAAAAACAATATAAACAATAGAAAACAATATAAAGCTTTTCTATATACTTTTAGAGCTTTTTTTCCGAGTTTTTTATGATTATTTTTGACTATTTAACATAATTTTTTTTTTTAGCGAATTGACGTGAGCAATCTTTTCATTTTCTCCCCTTAACCATTGAGTTTTACTGTGATATATCAATATATACTCAATGGGAAAAGATTTGCCCGTCGTTGTATGGCGATGTTTCTTTATCAACGTCATACTGGTTGAGTTCGCAACAATGAAATTATAAGACTTAGTAATAAAATATCTGAATTATATATGATATTTTAATATTGTCTTACATTCTATTTGAATTCTATTCCTTCTGAATCATTATTTATAAAGATTCTTTAAAATAACTTTTGAAAACAATAAATTTTTATTTTATTAATTAATCATCAATAAAACTCAAAAAAAAAAGGAATTGAAAACTAATTTTCAGATTTATCTACATATAAAAATGTTTCCTAAAGAAAACATTCAATTTTATACACTTTCTTATATATTTTTCTTTATTAAACAATTTGTCTAAGATTCTTAGATACTTTCGATAGACTATAAAATTTTAATATATTCGGCCAGCTGCTTAATATATAAAGTCTATTCTTAAAGATTTAGAAATGGCACAAGAATGTTCATTAAAATCAACTACAAAGCCTGAAGAAGCCCTTAAAACGGCAGAGTTTTCATTTTCTTTATCAAGTTTCCAGAACTCTACATCAACAAATTCAGATTTAACAAAAACAACAGATACAGATAAAGAAGAGAAAAAAGAACAAGTAGAAACTACAGATGGAGAAAAAAAAGAAGTTGGAATTGATACGGTTTATATTTTTAAAATAAAGTTGATTTTTAGGATCAAGAAGAGTCTCCGAAGACCGATGATGTACATTTTGAGCCTATAGTTCAATTGAGTAAAATAGAAACTAAGACAAATGAAGAAGAGGAAACAGTTACTTTTAAAATGTATAAACGTTTTATTAAGGGATTGCTGTATTTTTTTACATTTTCTAGGAGAGCCAAACTTTTTAGATTTGACAAAGGCGAATGGAAAGAACGTGGTACAGGAGATGTCAGATTTCTTAAACATAATGATACAGGAAGGATACGTTTAGTGATGCGAAGAGATAAGACACTTAAAATATGTGCTAATCATTACAGTATGTAATATATTATTATATATATATATTAAAAAAAAAAAAAGTTGATCCAAATATAAAATTAACATCAAATGTTGGGAGTGACAGAAGTTGGATCTGGAGCGTTGTTGCTGATATGAGTGACGGTGAACCAAATGCTGAAACACTTGCAATACGATTTGCAAATTCTGAAAGTATTAATCTCTTAAAAAAAATACATAATTTTAATATTTATAGACGCAAATCTCTTTAAAGAGAAATTCACTGATTCTCAAGAAGAAAATAAAAAGTTCTTTACAAAATATTAATTTTTTGATTTTTATTTATCTTTTAAAAACTTATTCTTCATATTAACATTACTTATATCTACTTCTAATTTTAAACAAATAATATCATTTTTTTGTAATAGATAATCATAGTTTTTAAATAAAATACTTGATTATATATATATAAATATAATCATTTTTTAAAGAATATTAGGGCTGATTAACGTCTATAAATTTATCAACTTTCCTTACAAATATAAACCTTATTTAACAATAAGAAAATATAACTATTATTTATAAAAGATAGTTCATGGTTGAGGTAGGTTATTATCTAAATATAAGCCCTTTATTCCAGGGCTAAAAGGGATTTTTATTGTAATTGGAGTTTAAAGACTTTTTACAGAGTTTATATATAGAAAAGATGCTAATATGAATTATACAGGTTAAGAGAACAGTTAAATTGATTACAATACAGGTTGTTTTTTTATATTTTAGAGGTTTTATTAAGTTAATATGTGAAAAGAATATTTTAAAGGATGTTCCACCAGCAGGAGAGGGATTTCCTATGAGAAAATGGTCAGTGAGTCTTGTAGCGCTTTCTGAGGATGGCCAGGAGCTTCCTGCGGCGTTTATTGATAAAGTTACGTATAAACTTCATCCCACATTTCAAAGTCCAAATAGAAGTTATAATAAGACAAATTATGATATTTTCTAAGCCTTTAAATAGGTTTTAAGAAGCCACCATTTAGAATTGAAGAGAAGGGATGGGGAGAATTTGAAATGGATGTGATTATTTTTTATGCAGACAAAGGTGGAGAAACAACATTAAAACATGACCTTAATTTTCAACAAAACAAATATGAAAATGAACATATATTGGTAAAATATATTGATATATTTAATAGACATTATTTAATAGTTAGACGATTACTAATCCTCGTCCAGCTCTGCAGCGTTTATTAGCAGAGTCAGGACCAGTACCAGGTTATGTTGAATTAGAAGATAAGAAAAAAGATAAGCGAAAATTTGATGGAACTGATAAAAACAAGAAGAAAGGGAAATTTTCTAAGCCAGTTTGAATATAATTGTTATTTTTGTAATTATGGTTAATTATCATAGGTGGATATGGATCGATTAGCAGATGGGTTACAAAAACTTGAAGAAGATGATCTTTTACAAGTGGTAAAGATGGTGAATGATAATAAAACACCAGAGATGTATGTCAAGAATGATGTTGAGGGTTTTTTTTTACTTTTTTTTTATTTTTTTTTTTAATATTTTAAAAGAAGGCGAATTTCATTTAGATTTATATACATTAAGTGATAACTTATTGACAATGTTGTGGAACTTTACTGCGAAAAGAGTATCCTTATAAGGAAAAAAGAATTAAATAACTGAAATTTTTATCAAATATAAATTATAAAAAAACATATATTTAATTTTTTGTATTTTATAATTTATATAAGGGATGAAGCTGAATAGGTTTAAATAATTTTCTATTGAACATTATATCTATTAATTATTCAAAAATTTTCTTTTTGGAATGAATTTTAAACACTTTTTATTATTTAATATTTTTCATAATATCTCTTGAAAATAAGCCATTAGGCAAAAAAAGATGAATTTCTATAAATGTAAGGAATAGGTTTAATTAGAAAAAACCAGATCACCCTACCTTATTAAAATTTCTTCTAGATCATCTGCTACAACATTTTTACCTGGACAAATTTCATCTATAACTCTTATCATATTTATAACAAGTTCACCATCTTGATATCCTAAAATCGCTGGTACACCTACTGAGTCCATTTCTACCTTCTCATGAAATATTTTTCTAAATTCTATAGATGTATAACGAGTCGCTATCTCTGAAAAACAATCTTCAATTATTTTACTTTCTTCAGACTTAAATATAGATAAATTACTATTAATACATTTGAAATAAATGAATTCTTACTTCATCATGTATTAATATAAGGACTTTTTTACAATTTTCTATTACTTCTAAAAGGCTTGTACAATCCAATTCTTCTATATTTCTTGGATTTGATTTTTCAAATAAATCATCTTTATTATTCAATCTATGATCTCCAATATTTATTCGGCTTTTTATAGATAATTGTTTAAATAATATTTCTTTTTCTAAAACATTACTAGGTTTAAGTTTTATTAATTATATTAGAAATCATGTACTTTCTTCTATTTCATTGGTTATTTTAAGCATTCTAGATGAATTGGCATCATGAATGACGCCCTTTGGCCCAGTATTAATAGATATTTTATGTAAACGGCGTGGTCTTGAAAATGAAGATATTTCAGTTGGATCTAAGGTGGTTTTATCATCAACAATTTCATAACTATTTTCTAAATTCTCTAAAGAATCCAATGTCATACTAAATAAATAAGCTATATAAAAGGAATAGAGATCCAGTAATTTTCTTTTTTAAGAAAAAATATAGAATTATACAAGTATATTATAGGGTTAACTCTACCCTGACATAGTAAGATATCAAATATTATACAAATTAGATAATATAAAAGAATTATTCTATCAAAAACCTGTAGTTTTTCGTTATTTTGAAAATCAGCAACAATAAAAACTTGATCAAAACATATGTTACTTATTGCAGATGTTTTTTAAAAATTAAATACTTAAACCAATTATTAATATAGTGTTTGTTAAAAAGAAATATAAATAATATGGAACAACTGTGATTGATGATTGAAAAAATAAAGGACACTTTTATGCCCAAATTTTTAGCTAATATTAATTTAAAAAATGAAAAAGAAGAAATAAGCAAACTTACTAATGAATCCCAGCTACCAGTGGCCAAACTTCGTCCATCCTTACTTACGCCTACACAACTTACACGATTATCATGGCCTTGAAGAATTCCCACACGATTTCCCCGTAAAACATCCCATACCTAAGAAAAATATGAGAATTAGTGTAAAAGGAAATATTTTAAATCCAACATTGCAATTAAAATCATCATATCCTGCAAAAAGAAGTCTTCCTGAATTAGAAAATGATATCGATGTAATGCCACACATAATATTAGCTGCCTAAAATAATTCAATAGTCAAAATTTTTCCCTTAAACATGATTTATCTCACTGAATATTGATTCAATTCTCGATCTGCACGAACATCAAATAGTCTACATGATGCATCATCTGAACCCGTAGCAAATGCGTTTCCATTCGGAAAATATCTAACCCTTATTAACCTTTATATTTTACATGAATCATTGACCCACTGAACCGCATTAATATCCGATTCATGTCCTGCAAACGTTTGAACTGATTTTCCTATTCGAATATCCCATATTTTTGCAAATGCATCACATGCTCCCGAAACAAAAAGATTTGGGTTTGTTGGATGGATACTTAAACTCATAACATCCCCCAAATGATCCAAAAACTCCTGGATTTTTGAACCCGTATTAATATCCCACAAAATACATGACATATCACCACTTGATGTTAAAATTTGTTCATCACTCAAAAACCGACAACAACTCAAGTACCCCGTATGTGCCATAAGCTCACGGGCAATCTTTGCATGCCCATCTTTCGACGATATATCATATATCGTACATACATTGTCTAATCCACCACATGATACAAAATTCCCACTCGGTGCATAAGCACACGTCATTACCCACGACGAACGGAGAGGGATTGCATGAGTTTTTCTCGTTGTATATGCGTCCCAAACGATCAGTTTCCCGTCCTGAGACGCTGATACAAGGTGTTTCTGGTCTGTTGACCAATGCATTGCATAAATCTTGGCCAAATGCCCTTTCAGCGTATAACGGACACGAATAGAAAGACGCTCAATCACATCTAATGTCTGTGCCATGGATCTCACTAAACATACTTCAGTACAGACCCCTTATATACACCATTCATGCATTTGTATGCGTATTGTATGCGTATTGTATGCGTAGTATATGCGTAGTATATGCGTCATGTATGCGCATTGTATGCACTTCGAACATGCAACACGCTCATTCAAATCTTATTCTCCCTGTTATACTTACAATTTGTATCTGCCAATTCATCTTTTTTCTTCTTAATCTTCTCCTTTAGGTACTCTGCTTCCTTGCAGGCCGCTGAAATCTTATCCTGAAGGTCTTTTATTGTCATCTTTCTTTAATTATAGTACCGCATCGCCTTATTATATAGTTACGAATCCCCAATCTTATTGAGCGGAATTATTGTCTCTTATATATCGAAATTCAAAAAAAATAATATTTCCATATAAATGACAGGTTTCACTTTAGAAAAAGGGTATGTTATGTATTAAAGAGAATTTAGTATAGAAACAGGAATGATTTGAGCAGGTCTAAGCTTCCTTTTGGGGTTTTTACGTATATTCCTTGTATTATATATAAGAGGAATGTTTTATTATTGAAGATGATATATAATTAGATGATAAGAATACATGTTCTTTTAAGGGAGAAGGGACGCCAGCAAAGGTTACGACGGAGGAATGGAAAGATTTAAGGGTTGTTTTATTTTCGGTGGAATTTTTGTATCGTATAGAAGCATATGTTAATAGATAGATAGATACCGGGAGCATTTACGCCTACGGTAATAGTTATTATGATAAAAGTTTTTTTTTTAATAAATGGAAGTGTTCTTCGAGACATGTACCGGAGGTTATTGAATTTTATGATGAACTTAAGGCCAAGAATGTAGATTTGGTAGTTTTTTTAGCAGCCAATGATCCTTTTGTTATGGCGTAAGAAAATTTTGTATTTTTGATAAATTAATAGGTGGAAGTGCATGGGGTGATTCATTAAATGCGAGGGAAAAAATTGCAGGGTTACTTTGTGTATAAAAAAAATATTAAAATATTCTTAGGTTTTCTTAACTGATACTAACGCGGAATTTTCGCATTCAATTGGCTTTTCTATAGATTTATCTGCCCATGGATTTGGTACTAGAACAGGTCGTTATGCTATTGTTGTTGACAAAGGCATTGTAACTTATGCGGGACTCGAAAAAGAACCAAATGCACTTACTGTTAGTGGTGTAAAGGCTGTTCTAGCTAATCTTTGAATGATTTCTACATTCAAATTTATATTATATAAAAATATAATCTTATATTATAGATATTTATATAGATATTAGTTATATTTTTAAATTTATATCTTTTGTATTTATTTTTTTTTATTAATCAAACTTATTTATTTTAAAACGATCATTTTTAAAACAAAAAACTTACTTGTAATAAATAATTTTCTGCTACAAATCGTGCTCTTCCATTTATAAATAGTTTCATTTCATTAATTTCTGCATCTACTTCTTCCATAAACTGTTTTTTTTTCTTATTAACTTTTTTTTTATTTAAAAAAAATATTAACCTGAATAATAAAATCAACAATTTTATGTTTCAACATCGCCTCTGTATGCTTATTCGTTATCAAAAATGATATTCCATACCCCTTAAAAATAATTAATCATATCTTCTTATTTTATCATTTAACTATCTATTATATACTTTGATAGGCTTTCTTCGTAAAATAATAAATGCCTCTGCACGTCCCATTAAAAACCGAGTAAATTTATTAACCAAAATTCGTTCAATTTCATCAATATATTTAATACAAATACTTATACGAATACTTTTCCCTCATTAACCCCCTCCCATATATAATTATTCCTTTTATATATATACCTATTAATACTCGATTCAATTAAAACTTGTTCATTTTCATTGCGAGAAATTAATAAAGGATTTAAAAGCGTTTCAACTGACGTTCTATAAAATCCATTCTATCAATATTCTTGTTTTATTTTTCTTATTTATTTTTACCCCGCTTCTACCTCTGGTTTATTATGTCTTTCAACAACTTGTGATGCAAAATCCTGAATACAAAGTGCTGCTGTTAATGTTGAACGAACACATTGAAGATATGATCTTAAGCTATTTGCCTGTTTTATTAAGAATTTTCTTAAGTTTTTCTTAAAGTTTCTTAAAAACTGCTTACCATAGTCTATCTTTATTAAACGTGACGTTAAGATCGCTTAGAAAAAACGTTAGATTTTTAAAATATACAGATAAATTGTTAAGAACTGCTTAAAACTTGGTTAAATGGCTACAATTCCAAGTAATCAAGGGTTTAATATATGTTTCTTAAGTAATAATGACTTAGTTTATGTGAAATGGCAAGGTAAACGCTTTAATTTGGAGGTTGAAAAGATGGAGACTATTTTGGTCTTAAAGTCTCAATTATATAGCTTAACAGGTTGATATTTTATATTGATAAGATAGGGTTCTAAATTATAAATAGGTGTTCCATGTGAAAGACAGAAAGTAGGAGGTTAAATGTCAAGATATTAAGAGATTTAATTAGAAAATAGATTCTTGGTTTAGGTTAATAGAAAAGAAGTAATAAATGATGGGGATTTATAAGGTTAGGAAGGAGACGAGTTGAAGATGAAGCGATTTTTCAAGAATTTAATGTTAAACCGTACTCAACAATTATGTTAATTGGAACGACGGAGGGAGAAAAAGAAATATGTTATGAAGAGGCGGTAATTTCGGAGAATAAGAGTGAAGAAGAGATAAAGGAGAAAGTATATTTGTTAAAAATTAAGATTATTTAGTTATTTATGTTTTTTTTATAGCGTTCATTACCATCAGGACTTAAAAATTTAGGGAATACGTGTTATATGAATTCTACACTACAAATACTTAAATGTATGCCAGAGCTTGAAATGGAATTAGAAAAGTTATTTTATTTTTTTATTTAGTTGTTTTTGTAATATTAATACATAGAATTTCTCAAGATAAGACACGAAAGTTAGATAAGTCAGCAACGATAATAGAATCACTTTCAGATGTTTTTCGAAATATGAATATATACAGTGATTTTTCACCGCTTATATTTTTAGGAGTAAATTGAATTTAATTTAATTAGAAAAGTATTTTTTTAAGAATTTTTTAGTGTCTTAGGGTGGTATTTCCTCAATTTGCAGAAAGAGACAATGTCCATGGTAGATTTTGTCAACAAGATGCAGAAGAATGTTTATCTCAATTAATTCAGAATTTAAGGACACATATGCCTATGAATGGGGATTCGCCATCTTTTGTTAATAAATATATGCTAGGAACTCTAATTAATGAAATAAAATGTTCCGAATGTGAAGAAGAACCTCCTATTATTTCTAATGAAGACTTTATAAAGTTGAATTGTCATATCGGGATGAATACGAATTATATGATTGATGGTTTAAAAGAAGGATTAAAAGAAACAATTACTAAACGCTCTGAAATTTTAAATAAAGAAGCTACATTTATAAAAACTTCAAAAATTTCTAGGCTTCCAAAGTATTTAATTGTAATATTTTTTTCATTTTTTTTATGTTTCTCTTACATTTATATAGATTAATTTTGTAAGGTTTTTTTGGAAATTGACTATTCGCAAAAAAGTAAAAATTTTGCGAAAAGTAAAGTTTCCTTTTGAGTTAGATATATGTGAATTCTGTGAAGACGATTTAAAATCTAAATTGATTCCAGTAAGGGATATTTTGCGCTGCATTAATAAGATCTTGGAAGATAAAGAAGCTAGAAAAAAAGTAAAAACTTCTCAAGAAGATGATACCTATGAATATTCAGGAAAATCTTTAGATGAAATGATTAAGGAATTATGGAATTTGGTCGATGTTAAATCTATTGATGAAGGCACAAATGTATCCGGTTTATATAATTTAATAGGGATTTTAACGCACTCTGGAGGTACAATTCCTTCTTTTTTTATATTTTTATAATTTTTTTAGCATCTGCTGATTCTGGACATTATCAAGCATGGATAAAAATACCTAATTCATCAGAATGGTGTCAATTTAATGACGATAATGTCACAATTGTACCTCGATCTAAAATAGAAACATTAGATGGTGGAAGTGAAAATGATAGTGCTTATATTGCTTTATATTCTGCTATGGAATTACCTACTTCTATCTAGCTATATAATATATGTTTCAAAACGTATATACATTCATATATAATCAGAATCATTTTCATCTTCATTAATATATATATAAAGCATCGGTTTTAATAAATTATCATTGATATTTATCGACAAACTCATCTTTTAATAAATCTACCTCTTTCCTAAACGCCTTAACTATTTCATCGCAATTAAGAGGTCTTCGTTCTATATATAATATTTAATATTAAAAATAAAAATATTAAAAAAAAAACCATTTTCTTTTAAACAATTAATAACTTCTTCCTTTTTTTTTAATAACTTCTCATTCATATCTCTTATCTGAAACATTCCCTTTGTATTTTCTTCTAATTTTAACATTTCGTCCTTTAAACTAAAGCTATTCAGCTTTTCTTGAGCTTTTTCTCTCTTTGCATTCTTTCTTGTTAGTTCCTTCTCAATTTCTATTAAAATATCTCTTTCTCTTGAACGTAGCCGCTCTATTTCTACTGCTACTCTTTCTTGAATATGTTCTTCTAGAGAGGCTGCTCTAATGGCATCTGACTCTACCTTTGAGTCTAGATGGTTTACTAAAGCACTAGAAAACTACAAATAAATACATGATAATTAATAAAAACCTATAAAAACCTGCAGAGGAAATCTAGATTCATTTTGAAATACAACATCTGATGATTTACTCTGTGTTTTACCCATGTTTAGAGGGTTGCCGCTAATCGGGCTATGGAAATAAGCTCAAAAAAGGATATTTAAGAAATACTAGTATTTTAATAAGGATTAGATGTTGTTATTCTTAATATCAAAGGGTTTTTCTTTAATTTTCATATTAAAAAAAAACATTAAAAATCTTAAAATATAAAGAAAATTAAACATTGTTATTAGTTTATAAGTAAGGTTAAACAGGTAAGTCTTTATCTTGTATAATTTCTTATTTTTTATTTAATGGAATACAGTTAAAGACATGTTAGTAGATATTTTAATAAAAGATATAAATATTAAATATATTAGAAATATTTATTTTAGTTAATAAATAGGAATTTATCTAGTTTTCTTGGAGGTAAAGCCGGTTTTTTTATGTTAAAAAGGCTTTGTTCAATCTTGTGAAAAGAAGATGCGTAATTTATATCTTTTAAAGGGAGAAAAAACAGTTTTATGCAATGAAAAAGAGGAAAAAAGATGTATTAATGAGCTATCATTTAATTCAAGTTGTTATTCAAGTGTTATTGTGTGTAGTTTGGGAGAAATAGATGAGTCGATTTTGATTGGAGAGATGAAAGTAAAAAGTGCTTTATTAATGTTAAATATGTTTAATAACGGCTGAAGAATGATCTAAAAGTCTTAACAATAGTTGATAAAAAAACGCTATGGGATTTATCTAGTTTTTTGAAGTTGGAAATAATTGATTTTCAATTTTTATCAGAAATACAAACAAGTTGTATAATTATGAGGAATGGAGATATTGTTTTAATACGAAATAATGCTTCATTGGAAGAAGAAAAGGCGGAAATTGTAGGATCAGTAGAAGGAGGGATTGTTGCGGCTAAATGGGCGCCTGACGAAACAATTCTTTCTATTTGTACAGGTATTTCATTGATTTTGTGTTAAAAAGGTGTTATTTATTCAGCTAGGAACATCCAGATTCTTATTACTATCTCAAAGTTTTGAAACAATTTCTGAGATAACACTTCAGGAATCTGATATTAATATAAGCAACCATGTTTCTATTGGATGGGGAAAACCAGAGACGCAATTTCAAGGGAAAAAGTCCAAGAATATATCTCGTGATCCAACAATTCCTGATAAAGTAGACGAAGGGATTTTAAGTCCTCTTGATGATCAAATTACTAGAATAAGTTGGAGACAAGATGGTGCTTTTGTAGTATTATCTAAAATAGAATCTGAAAACAAAAGAATAAACCGTGTATTTTCTAGAAATGGAACATTGGATAGTGTTAGTCAACTAGTTGATTATTTGGAAAGTCCTTTAGCATGGAAACCTTCTGGAAGTGTTATTGCGTCTATTCAAAGAAAACCTAAAGAATTGGATGTGATATTTTTTGAAAGAAATGGACTTCGACATGGAGAATTTAGTTTATTAACATCATTATTAAGTGATGAACGAATTATAGACATTCAATGGAATTGTGATTCTACACTGCTTTCTATCTTATTATCAAACAAAGTTCAATTTTGGTGTATGAGTAATTATTATTGGCATTTGAAATATGAAATTAAATCTAATAATAACAAAAATATATCTATTAAATGGCATCCAAAAGTTCCTTTAATTTTTACACTAATTAATGATGGTATATATCTGGTATATTTTTCATTTGACTTATTTTTCAAGGTAATTTAATATTATATAATTTTTCTTGGGTAATAATATCATCTCCTCTAAGTCTTCCATATGATTATGGAACAATTGCTGTAGTAGATGGAAGTAAGTTTAAACATAAATTTAATAAATTTAATTTGATTTTAGATAATTTAAAATTAACACCATTTAAAATAGCAAATGTTCCTCCACCATTATCATTTAAAGATATTAAACTTTCTGGAACACCTACTTCTATATCAATAAGCATGGATTCGAATTATATTTTGTCTTTAATTGATAATAAAGTCGAAATTATTCATTGGCCTTTAAATACAGATCTTACTTCTTCACCAAAACTTATTAATAAATTAGAGTATGAATAATTTTATTTTTCATGAATTAAATATATCTAAAAAAACATAGTTTAACTGAATTACTTGGTGATTATTATCCACGGCAAATATTATACTTAGAAGACAATATATTCACCATATTACTAGATACTTATAATACATCTAAAATTTTATTTTTTTCATATGATCTTCATAAAGATTTTAAATTGCTTAATAGTATTACTTTCGAATCAAAGATTGCTCTAACTGATGCTGCATCTGATGGAAAATCTGTTATAGCAGAATCTATTAAAGGTGAAGTTTTCAATTTATTTTTAAAAAAAGATGGTGAAATTGACAATATATTATTATTTTCATTGCCTTTATTTTGCTATTGCATGAAGAATATAGAATACACAAAAGAGGTATATAATTGTATATATTTTTTATTTATATCTTATATCCTATAGAAAATTGTCTTTTTTTTGAGTGATACTGGTAAACTTTTTGCAAATGATCACTTAATTTCCAATAATTGTACGTCATTTATTTGTTGTAAGGAGTATTTAATTTTTACAACAACTTTACACTTGGTAAAATTTGTCAAATTAACATCTAAAGTTGAAGGTTTTTTAAAAACTTGAATTTTATCTCAAAGAATAATTTTTAAAGATTTTATTATACCTTCTGATGAGGCTACAAATAAAAATATTCGTTCTATAGAAAAAGGTGCAATAATAATTTCAGTTATACCATCTATTACAGCTTTAATTTTTCAAATGCCTAGAGGTAATATTGAAACTATATATCCTCGAGCTTTGGTCCTATCTAGTGTATATAAATTAATTGAATTGTGAGTTGTGTATATGTTGATTAATATTTTATTCAACTATATTTTAGAAAAAAATATGATAAAGCATTTTCATTATGCAGAACACATCGCATAGATACTAATGTTCTTTATGACTACAATCCTTCACAATTTTTAGATAATATATTTCTTTTCATAACTCAGCTCAATAGCAGTGAATATTTAAATCTATTTTTATCGACTTTAAAGTATTATTATGGCTGTTGTTTTTCAATTACCTAAGTAATTTAGGGAAGAAGATCTTATGAAGACTTTATATAACATGGAATCAGCGAGAGATGATACATATAATGAAACAAAAGTATTAGATACAAAATCTTCTAAGGTCAATATGATATGTGATTGCATTTTAAAAGTTTTGAAAACATATTCAGATGATAAATATTTAGAATCTATTTTAACAGCACATTTAAGTAAGATTCCAGTAGATTATGATTCTGCATTAAAATTGATTATTGATCTTAAAAGTATTATTAAATATTGATAACTAATACCTAATTGGAAATAGATATTGATTTAAATAATGCTAAAAAAGGAATTAAATATATTTGTGTTTTGGCTGATGTTAATAAACTATACGATCATGCATTAGGATTATATGATCTGTCTTTAACTCTTCTTGTAGCGCAAAATTCACAAAAAGTTATATCTATATTTTTTATAATTCTTTTAACAAAATTAGGATCCTAAAGAATATCTTCCATTTCTTGAAGATTTACAAAAGCAATCAATTAGTCGTAGATGTTTTAATATTGATAATTATTTAGAAAGATATGAAAAAGCATTGATGCATTTGATTGATATAGGTGATGAAGTTTTTGACGAATTGTGTAATTATGTTGTTCTTCATAATCTTTATAAAGAAACATTGAGGAAGGTTCAAAATAATTCTTCAAATTATAATGTAAGTTTTAATATTTAATTATTTCATAATTATTAAATTAATATTAGAAAATCTTAGAACTTTATGCACTATATCTTGAAAAAAATAATCATTTTGAAGACTCTGCAATAGGTATTAATAATTTATAAACTTAAAAAAGTCAATTAAACATATTAGCTTATGAAATATTAAATAACTATGAACGTTCTATTATTATGTATAAAAATGCAGGATTATGGAGAAAAGCATTAACTCTTGCAATGAAATCTAAAGTTTCTGAAGATGATCTAAATAAATTAGCTGAATCATTATATTTTATAATGCAAGATAAAAGAAAATTCTCTGACGCAGCTGATATTCAAATTTATTATTTAAAAAACTTAAAAGAAGGGCTACGCTTATTATGTAAAGACTATAATTACAATAAAGCATATGAATTAGTAAGAAAATATTTTTTTATTCTAAACTAAATTATGAATAGGCTCAATATTATAATTCTAATGAATTAATACAAGAAGTTATTGTTCCTAGCCTTATGGATGGATTCTCTGAACTTAATGAATTATTTTCTGAGCTTTCTTGTCAACTAAAAACGCAAGTAGAACGTATTAGAATTCTTAAGAAAAAAAGGGAACAGGATCCATGTAAGTTATAGATTATAACATATATTTAATTAAAAAAAAATAGATGCATATTTTGAAGCAAATATCAATGATATTCCTGATGATATATCTCTTGCTGATACTAATACATCAGTAACAGCATCTATTTTTACTCGATATACTTCATATACTACCAATACAAATTCATTTTATAAAAAAAATCAAAAGAATTCTAGAAAAGAAGAGAGAAGAAAAGTACGTAAACATAAAGGAAGCATATGGGAAGAAGAATATTTATTAAATAGTATAATTCGTTTGGTTGATAGACTTGAAGATGCTAGAAATGACTCTGAGAAGATAATAAAAGGTCTTTTATTAGAAAGAATGAATGAGAAAGCTAATATACTTCAAAAACAAATGATATGCCTAATAGAAGATGTCCAAGAATCTATTAAAGAGATATTTGCTCAAAATTCTGAAGATTTAACAGAAAATATACAGAATAACTTTAAAACAATCCCTGTAGTACGATCTGTAAATGAATTAAAAATTTTAATTTAAATTATAAATATATATATTATAGAAATTATGCCCTCGAAAATCAATAAAATTTTATACTTTTTCCTTACTATTGCAATTATAAATTGGATATCCATTAGAATTTATTAAGCTTTCAGAAGTTTGTACAGTTCCATCGCCGATTTCTGTTATAATTACTTTATTGACTTTTCCATGAATTGGTAAAAAATAATCATCAGAAATATTAAGTTTAATATTATTATATTTATATGACCAACCGTCGACATTAGACAAACAATCATGTAATGTTCCTAATAATAAATCTTCATTTTCCTTAAGAAAATATATAACAGCATTAGGACCCGCATCAAATGTATATGCTGCAATGGTTTTTTTCGAAAGACGATTAATTTCATGTATCAATTGAATAAGAGATGTTGATGTATCATTTAAATAAAAAACAGGAGGAAATGTATCAAGACATGTTGCATGAAATTGATTTGAATCCTTCATTGTTAATTCTGCAAATGATTCAAAATCTTTCTGTTTAATTGCATTCTCCATCTTTTTTATATAAAAATCCACATGTTTAATTCGATGTTGAAACAAGTTAGACGTTAATACTGTTGCTTGCATACCTTTTGTAGATGATACTTTTTTCGACGAAGATGATACTATAATAATAAGAACACGTAAATCTTCCCACTGCGTTTTAGATGCTATTTGTTCTGCAAATGAATCCGATCCATCCTTTAAAACTCCCATCTTCCATAATACAAATCCACCCATTAAAGAACGACATGCTGACCCTGATCCTTGACGTGCAATACATGACAATTCTTCCGATGACTCATCAAGATCATATAACTCCGCAATCCCTTTAATAAGTGCCGCATATCCCGATGCTGATGATGCTAATCCCGCCGCCGTAGGAAAATTATTCTCCGAAACAATATGAAGATATTGTTCACTTAGTCTTTCTAATCCGGGTTCTCTGCTTTCTTTTGATCTTCTCAACGATCGAAGCAATAAAAGACATGTTTTCATCCTCTCATTTAACTCATTTTCTTCTCTTCCATTCAGCCAAAATCTGTCCTTTTTGAACCCTCTGCTGCATGCAACACTAGTTAACGTATATAACTTAGATATTGACAGAGTAACTGATAATGATCCGTTCAATGGCAGGTTTAATTCTTTATCTCTTTTTCCCCAGTACTTAATAACCTATTTTTCATCATTTTTAACCCGGAAAAAAACGTATATACTCACTGCAATATTTACTGGTGCTTTAACTGATCTTTTTTGCATGATTTCTCTGAGTTTTTACCTCTTTTTTCCTGTTTTTTATTTTCACCGTTTTTTTGACGTTGTCGTCTCCCCGTCCAAGTCCAACCTCATATAATAAGTAAATAATGGCTGAGCCTGCTCAGGAGCCGATCCAGCCCTCTGATAAAGATAATAACCATATAGAACCCCATGTTTGCCCTATAAATAAGAATCTGGGGATTTTGAACCCAGAAAAACCGGTTTTTTTTGAGCAAGATCTGAAAAATTTATCAAATAAGAGAGAAATCTCTTCTATTCCTAAAGCAGATGGTAAAAACGGAGAATTCTGGGTTTATCCATCAGAACGTATGTTCTTCCAAGCGATGCGGCGAAAAAACTGGGATCCTAAGGCGGATGATATGCAAATTGTAGTTCCTATTCATAATGCAGTGAATGAGAGGGTATGGAGGGAGATTATAAGTTGGGAGAAAGGATGGGGGAGTGAAAAGTCAATAATTTTATTTATAAGAGAATAATTTTATAATATTTATTTTTTTGTAGATGTGGAGGACCTAAATTGATAAAATTCGAAGGAAAGTCGTCTAAAATGAGTCCTAAAGCAAGAATGTTAAAATTGCTGGGGTAAAATTGCATAGATTTTGTATTTAAATGAAAATTTATGTATAGATATAAACCACCATTTGATCGTCATGACTGGAAAATTGATCGATGTGGTAAAGAGGTGACATATATTATAGATTTTTATTCTGGAAAAAAAGAAGGAGAATTGTTATCATTTTATCTTGATGTACGACCAAAATTAGATATGAATGGTGGTTATATGAGAATAATTCGAGGATTTCGAGAATTTTTCCAGAAAAAGAATGATTTATGAATAATAGAGCTGAATTAGTTAGCAGAATAGATTGATTGTTAGTCATTTATTAAGTTAAAATCAGCTAGTGTTTGACATTTTATTGCAGTGGAAGGTTGAAGATGCATTCCAGAAAGATAAGGACCGAATTTGGAAATGATATTTAACATACCGAATTCGAGTGTTTTTAAAAGAGCAGTAGGTTCTTCAAAAGTAAGATCTAGATTATTTTGACGATAAAATATATCAGAAAAATGACATTGTGGAAATTTAATGAAATGCTTCACATCTTCAAGAGTTACATGTAAACATTCCAAAATCAATGCAACTTCCCGTTGAACCATGCCAAACAAATCTTGATCAATAGAACGTACGACTAATTGAGATAAATCTAGAATAAATATTTAATTTTTTTTTAAAATGTAAAATAATATGATTTACCAAATATAGCTAGAATTTGCAAACGAGTATTTGGAAATAAAATTTGATGTTTTCTTTGCAAAGTTTGTCTAAATGGAGCGCCCAGCCAAGATTTATAAAATATTTTTAAATAAAATATTATAATATTTTTTAGTTGAAGTTTATAAATATTTTTATCTTTTTTTTTTGAAGCCTTATTGGAATGTGACAAAAACTCATTAACATGATTTTGATGTTTTGAATAGTCTATATTAGTTCGCTTGCGAACTTGTTTTTCCAAAAAAATATTTTGATCTTTAATTCTTAGTAAAGGTACAGAATTTTGATTCTTTAATTCAGTGTCATCGTTTATTTGATTGTAGAATTGATGTGAAAAGTCTGAATTTGCATTTGAAAATAAAGCTTAATAAGATTAAAAATAAATAAAATAATATCTTAATATTTACTTTTATTTTCTGGTAATTGATATACTCTTCGAAGAGTTACAGGGATGTCACTGATAATTCTAAGACATATTTCTACAATTTGTTGCCACATAGGAGGGTTTCGGTCAATATCATTGAAAATTTGCTCACAGCGATGAAAATCATGATGTAATATATAATAAAGTTCTTCAAATGCCATAATCTAAAATATTTAATAATTTATATGAATAGTCTTTTTCAAACCCTAGTCAATGGCTTAAATTCGGCTACTAATCCTGTCAAAAGAGTTCCATTAGGATCAGGTGATCGTTCACTTGCTAATTTTCCATAAGACATAGGACCCTATAAAACATTAAAGTAAATTAAATATAGAGATATGAAATTTTACATGAGATAAATATATTCTAAATAAAGAATGAACCGAATTCCAAAGTAAAAGCATGATAAAAGAATTAAACGTAGAAAAAAAAAGAAGCTTTACAGAAAATGGCCAATAAGGAATAGAAGATTTTGGAATTCTTTAGTTCAATTAACAATCAGTTAATAAAAAATAAATAACTTACTTATATAACAATAAGCGAAAAAATTGCAACGTAAAAGACCATATCCATCTTCTTAAAAAAAGATATACCAATGGACTAAAAAATGAAAATGTAAGGGAAACCAATGCAGAATATATTATAATTTTCACTATTTCAGATTTTACACGTACTGGGAGAATTTGCTAAAAATATTTTATTATATATATTGAAAATAATATGAAATTTCACTTACTACAAAAATAGGAAGCTCCATCTTATCCCAATCATTCAAATTATGGATAATAGAAACCACTAATGCCAATGATAATCCATGAAAAATAAAATATACTGTTTTTTCATTTAATTGAGGTGAATAGACTCTATATATGTTTAATTGCCTTCTCCCATAAATAAATAACAATTAATTACTCATAAAATACAACAATTTTATTAAATGATGCCGTGTTTTTCGTGTTCATATTTATCATAGTTATAAAAAAAGATGAAATAAGATAAATAAATGTTAATCTTAAAGCTTTAAGCGAAAATAATCTGAGATAGAATTCTGATATAAAAGATGGCTTTGTATGGTAATCAACTTCAATATATCAACATATATATATGTATATTTAACATTATTTCACCATGAAGATTAGCTTTTTTTGAAATAAAGAGTGGAAATACTGAAAACAAAAGAATTAACGCTCGAAACCCAATATATAACCATGAAAGAGGTCTAAAAATGCCTAAAACTCTTAAAAAAACTCCTAATCCTCAATAAAACTTACTAAACGTGCTGTCAATTATAATTGAAATAACATAAGATATTAAATATGTTAAAAAAACTGCCTGAACAAATCGTCTTTGAAGAATACTTGAAGCAATAGCATGATAATCAACTGGTTCTGATCGTATAGAGACCTTAGCAAAAGTATCCTTTATTGAAACCATTAAAAAAACTATGGTTAAAATATCGAGGTTTAAAATATATAAAAAAATTATAAAATTATATTGTTAATATATAGTTTAAGTGTGTTTATAGTATATTCAATATAATCATGTGTATTTTCGTTTTCTATATGTCCTTTATTTAAAAGTAGTTCAAAATCAGGTGTATAATGATCGAAAAAAAGGTGTTCAGGAATATCGTTTTGTATTTTTACACCCAAGATGATGCTTGTAAGTAATGCGTAGCATCTAGAGACAATTGTGTTTTTATATCCGCCTATATTTTATTTTTTTTAGAAAAAATAAAATATAAGAGTTACCTCCACCGAGTATTAAAAGTTTCTTTTCCCATTTTAATATATTTTGTAAGCAAAATACATAAGCTTGAGATGTTAAATTCCATTCTTTGTATGTATCTTCAAAGAGTCCTAATTATTTTAAAAAAAAATGTAAAAACCCAAGACAAATTACCATCGCATCCACATTGAATAACAATAGCATCAGGATTAAATTTTATAAAAGCAGGTTGAATAATATGTTCAAATAAAAGTGAAAAATTTTCATCTGTTAATCCTTTTTTTAAAGGAACATTTAAAGCATAATATTTTCCTTTTCCTTTTCCAATTAGATCTAATGATCCTGTACCTTAAAAACTTAGAAATAAAAGCATTAGAATCCTTTTTATTTACCAGGAAAAAAGCCTGGATCATAGCGATGCAATGATAATGTAAGAACATTTTTTGAATGCAGAAATGCTGATTCAACACCTAATATATTTATAAAATAATTAAATAAATCAAAAAAAGAACCATCTCCTGCATGTAAATCCAAATCCAGGTACATTATTCGTTTATAATATTTCCGTAGTTCCATTATAGAAAGGACAACATCATTTACATAACAAAATCCTGATCTAATATATATTAATAAATAAATAAGCTATATATATATATATATTACGCTTTACTTCTTTTTGCATGATGTCTTCCTCCATCCCAATGAATAGCAATATCAAAAACATCATTTCCTAATAATCTTGCTGATTTTTGAGATGTTCCTGCTAAAAATTCAACATATTCTGGCAATTCTGGGAAAATAGGACAATCCTATTAACTAGATCAATAATAAATAAAATATACATACAAATAAACATAATCAAGACCGAAAAGAGAAATTTCTTCTTCTAAATTACATTCAAGATCTTCATAATCCTCTTCTGATGTATCTTCTTTCTTTTTATAATCTTTTAAAAGATAAGATAGATATCTATCATCATGAATTCCACATAATGAAACAAAGTTTGCTTTTTCTGGAGTAATAATTCTTGTTCCATAAATATTAAATAACCCTTATAAATAAGCCTCACATGAATTTATCAAATAAACCATATGCCTTTATAAGACTATGAATGAAAGATGACCGATTTAGATTAGATGGTAGCTTATTACACTTTCTTCTTAATCAAAATTAAAAATAGATAAATTCCTACAAGTTGTTCATAATATTCACTATAAGCATATCCTATTCTTTTCATAATTGAAAAACCTTTTCTCTGTATTTTTATAAATTTAACAACTTTATGTAATGATTAAATTATAAATAAAATATATGAAAGAATTCTTACTATTAGAAAGAATATATAGTTTTCCTGTTGTTTTTGCTGATATAAACTTAAAGTTTATATTTAAAAACCTGAATTATAAATTTCAAATTTTAAAAAGTTTGAAAATGTAAAATATTAATAATATAACCTTTATAATTTATATGTTTTTGATATTAAAATCCTTTAAAAAATAGTATATTTATTTTAAATATTTTTATAAAGTATATGTTTTTAGAGTCGACCTTAAAAAACCAACAAGTTTAATAAATCCTTAAAATCTTAAAGATTATGTCATTCTCCCAGTCAAAGAAAGAGTCAGCAAGAGAAACAATTGATAGTAAAAATCCTGTTTTTTTTCTATATTTAATTAAAAATTAGTTTTGTATGAAATTTCAGTTATACTTAATACAGGTTTAGATAAAAATTGTCTTTCTTTATGTGTAAGTCTTTGTGAAAATGGAGTTAATCCAGAAGCATTAGCTGTAAGAATCATCTAATAATAATTATTTGTATTTAAATGTTGAAGAATGTTATAAAAGAACTCAGAAAACATAAACTGGAGTAATGTTAATGTATATATCAGAAATAAATATTAAAAGATAAAGTAATAAATTAGTTTTGTTTTTGTTATGTTGAAGTATTTGAATATTAAAAGCCTGCTTTGCGTTGTTTAGTTTTAATCTTTTTAAATGGTTGAGATAAGGATTTTTGATCAGTTAAATCAGTTTTTTCAGATGTTTCAATGGTTAATAATGAAGGTGTTGACATAAGCCTAGGAGGTGCAGAAGACATTGGTTCATATGAAAATTCCGTATTAATTGAAGTTTTGTTAAATGGTTGCCATTGGTATAGATCAGGATTTATACCTATTTTCCATTCATTAAGAAGCAAAAGGATGTCTTCAGAGATTATATCATTTTGAATTATCTCAAGGTTATCGTCAGATAAGCAATTATTTAAAGATTCTTTTTTCAATTTCATGAATGATTTTGGAGGTTTTAATCCTATAGATGATAAGCCTAATTCTATTGAAATATCTTTAAAAAGTTCATAAGTATTTTCCCTGTGATATTTGGAGGAATTGTTCTGATCTTGGGTATCTAACCAGTGTTTTATTAATGTATCATAGATATTTTTGAAATTCCAATTATCTGATTCAAGATTAAAGTCAATAATTTTTAGTAATTTTTGAGATTTTGGAATAAGGGAATATATTTCCCATCCATTTTCAATATAATCTTGGAAAATTTTTCTTAAATCTGAGAAAATTTCATCAAAATTAGTTTCTTTGGATGGTGCATAAATATCTCTTCTAAATATATTTAATTGAGTAAATATTTTAAAAATGTTGCTTACAGTATAAGTATTTCATAATTCTCCGATGCTTCACCTTCCTTATTTTGGCTTTCTAAAAGGAACTTTCTAAAAACGAAGTTGTTTGTCTGTGTTATTTGATTATATAAATTAGAAAAATCTACAAGCCTAAAGTCCCTTTCAAGAATTGGATCTTCTATTCTTTTATTTTCTTCTGTACTTTCATTTTCTGAAGAATTGTCTACATATTTATGGCTTTTCTTAACAGAATGTAAAGATTTATGATTGCAAAAAGTATAATTGATATCATCATCTGCATAATAATATATTTGCGACGTTATTCCTTTTTTTGACACTAATGAATAAAGTTTTAAGAAAGATTGGTCATCCAAATCATTTTTTCTAAACTTATTGTCATGTTTGTTCAAAGGATAAATAATAGACGTCATAGATGTGCTTTGGGAATTGGGTAATTCATAAGGAAGAGTTGATGAAGATGCGAGACTTCCTCTTAACTCAAATTGATAGCAAGATTTAATTGGATTGATGTTAGAATATAAAATTAAATTAAAATCTATTTTTAAGTTAAAAGATTGATTTAAAACAATAAGGGATTTACTCCCTATAGAATCTTCTATAATCAATTTTAATGATGGATCATAGCTACGGTAATGCTTCCATGATAAGAGAGGTTTCCCAGGTTGACGTTCATCTAACCAATATATTTCAGATGTAGAAAGAACAAAAAAGTCATTAGAATTTTGTGAACTTTTGCAGAAATCAAGAATATTATGAGAGTCTTGTAAAGAATATAATGAATTTTCATTTGAAGGTGTCTAAAATATTGAGAAATATCTTTAAAAAAATAACTTACTCTGAGATCAAACAATTTAACCTCATAACGTCCTGTTACAATTATAGATCTTGGAGAAGATGCCCAGTCTATTTTCCACCAGCCATCTGTTTCTTTAATATTTGTCAAAATATTTGAAGATGATTGCTCAATTGTTCTATATCGTCCTTCAATATCCCAATGGCTCCATTGGCCTTTTCTATTAATTACCACTAGCTCTCTTTTATTAAAAAAGTCGAAAATAACATCTGAATGCTCGCAATTCCCAGTATCATTATTTTCTATTATTACCAAAGGAATTGAATTGATATCTGTATTTTTAATAGATGTTTGTTCTGAATGATTATGAATTAATTCAAATAAAGTGCTTGATGTATGGTTTCTAATCAATATGTGTTCTTAAACATTAATTTAAAGATATACCAATAGGAAATCTTCTTACTACTATTATTTGTAGAATTGCCTGAAATTTGCCTAATAGGTGTCTGTGATATAAACACTGACTCAATTATTTCTGATATTTTTGGAACTTTTAAGCTTTTTTCAACATTATCTTCACAATAAATTGTTGTATTGTAATTTTTTATAGTTGCCAGTGCTATAATATATTAATAAATTCCAATAATATGGAATATAAATAAACAAAGATTCATAGAATTGATTCCTGACACAAATCCAAACATTTTAGATGATATATTTCTACTTTCTGGGTCCCAAATTTGACATTCTGTAAGACATTTTCCACGAAGTGGATCATGAAGGATATATGTTGATGTAATAATATTGGATTCTCTAATCCATGGTTTTAAAATATCCTGAGGAACCCATATATCTGGATAATTTGTTCTTAGATACTTTTCCTTCATATTTTAGTTTTAAATTATGTTTTAATATAGAATTATCCACTTGCATAGTTCTAGATGGTTGCATTAAAGATTCTTCTGAAAAAAACATAGATCCATCATATTCTATGATATTTTCACCAAGTGCTTTCAAACGATGACCTTTTCCCTTGTTAAATATCAAAGTATTGTGCTTTTTAAGATCAAAAAACCCATTTTATTTTTAACAAAGCTCCATTTTGATTCTTTATTCTTAGATGAATATAGAGCTGCACCAATGCTTCCATATGAAAGAGAAACATGTGTTTCTGATGCACTTAATGGCCAATTAGACATATAATATTGTTATAAAAAAGTTAAATATTTTTAAGTTGTTTTAATATGAAATAAGCCTTTTTAATGAAGTTTTATAAGAATCAGAATGTTATTAACAATATCTGAAAGAATATAAAATTAAAAAATAATATATTTAATAAAGACTAAAAGATATATAAATTTTGATAAAATAAATATATTAAAAATGAATAAAGTTATATGACATAAACATCTTAAAATAACACTAAATGCATAAGAAATGAAGAATATTATGATATAAAACGTAAACCATAATTGAATGAAGGGTATAAATTTAAGATTTATTAAAAGAGAATACGCCTGTCCTAAGTCCTAAAAGAGTACGAACATCCAAGACATATCTTAAACCATATAGAAAAGGGATCAAATGCAGTAAATTTTTATCAGAAGGATCACTTATCCAGCCTTCGATAGGAATAGCGTTATCTAATTAAAGTTAGAAATAAAAAAAAAGAAGAAGAATAAACCTTCATGCATAGAATAACTTACAGGAGAATTATCGATAATGATTACTTTGGAAAGGTCAGGTTGTACAATTGATAAGTCCTTGATATATGAGCCGTTACGAAATGTGCAATGCTGACGATAAAATCGAGCTTTAAAGAATTTGCAGTCCTTTTCCAGCCAATCAATAACCGGATCTGCATATTCTTGTACAGATGCTGTAAAAATAACGACATTATACCATTTACTAACCTATAATAATAATAAGTAAGATATAATAAAAAGGGTAAATTTACCTTTTTTAGAAAATTATCACAATGTGGACGTTTATGCACATAATATAAAATAGCATATTTCCCCAACATTACTTCTACCATATGTCCTGAAGAAATTCTTCCACCTTTCACTAAAGAATGGATCAATGTTTCGTCAAGATCTAGAATAAGAGTTTTTGGTATTAATGTTTTTGGAAATAAAGGACGTGGTATAGATGCATTTAAAAGTTCCGATAAATGAGGCATATCTATAATCATTGATGATGATGGGGATCTGAGATTATCTTTCCCAATAACACCTTTGTTATAAAGCATAAAACGAATTGAGCTAAAAGATAAATCCCGATTATGTAAAATTATTGAATCATCTGCTTCAGATGCAGATAATTGTGTCGATAATTGTGTATTAGATATTTCACGTGGTGATTTAAACTCTGAAGATTCTGGTAAACGTTAGATTTTTTAAAAATATCCAATAACATAATAATATAACAATAAAAACTTACCTTTATATGGAAACCTTGATATATAAGATGGTTTAATCAGTTTTTTCCCATTTGAAATCCAAAAATATGGCAATAAAAAAAAATAAACCATAATATTTAACCAAGATCGTGACGATGAATCATCTTCCTTTTTAATAGATTCCTTGCTCATGAAATATATATATATATATACCCCCTTTAGCTTAGTCCACAGATAAAAAATAACTGAGCCCATATAAACAATAAAACATGTCAAAATTTCCCAAAAATACACCTTTTTCTCCGGCGATTTCGATTCTTTTTTTAACCCTTTATCAAACACCCCGTTTTCTTTAGTTCCACGACCTGTATATAGGGAAATACTCTCAAAATCTGATACTACCGGCTTCAGATCAATCGCTGTTCCAAAACGAAATTTATTAAGAAAAATAAGGAAAATACGAAATGATTTCATCCGCTTATCATAATAACAAATTATGATATATTTATATCCTCTGTTCTTAGTAAAATAAATTAAATTTAGTCTTTTTCATGTTTTATTTCTTTTGATTTATTATATCTTTATATAAATATGATCTCTAAATTTTATTAACTTATTAAAATACTATATTTTACTGGATATCTTACCTTAAAGACCCTTATTAATCATATCCAAAATTTAAAGACAACTTTTTGATGATAATTTAAATATTTTTAAAGGTCTTAACGAGATAAGTTTTTATGAGAAAAAGGTATTTACGCATATTTATAAAAGTTAGGGTTGAGATCTATCAGACTGTATACCCATAATGTTTAAATAATATGAAGAGATCATTTCTAGAGATGCATTAGTTTAGTATTGTTTTAATAAAGAAAATATTTTTTGTAAATAGTATGAATGTGTATTTTTGTAAAATTTAGTTGAATAGTTTTGAAGAGATAGATTATAAGTAAATAAGAAGTATTTATGTGTGAGTATATGAAATATTGAATAATTTTGAGAGATATTTTTCAGCTTGTAAAAAAATATTTTCAACAGTAGTATGAATAAGATTTTCCTTATGTAGATTTTTTTTTAAGACGAGTATTATGTGCATTTGATTAAGATTTAAATAGCAAACCCAGAAATTTTTAGATGTTTTTAGAATATAATCTTTTATTTTATCACCATTTTTTGAGTTTTTTATTTTATCAAAGATTGATAATGCGTAAAAATGTATATGTAATATATCATCAGTCGAAAGACATTTTTCTAGTTGTAAATCATCTGTTTCGTTATTTTTTTTTGAATATGGTATATTAGTATACAATTCTTGTGTATTAGGATCAAATATTATATGCCAGAAAAAAGAATTAAAATTCTGAAAAGACTCTGTAAAATATGTTTCAATATCTACTGTAATTTTTTCTAAACAGCATTGAAGATTTGTGTAGAATATCTTATTTTTAAAAAATATTTTTTCTGAATTCTCTGTATTAATATTTTGACTTTTAAGAAGAATCAGGTAAACGAAAGGATATGAATAATATACAGAAACATGTATATATCGAGGATTAGATTCACAATTTAGATCCAATTCTTTAAGATCGATGTCATTAGCTGATTTAGGACTATTTGATACTGAATTTATATCCTGATCTATTTGAATATCACCAATATAAAGTTTTTTCTCAGAAAGTATAGAATCAGAATTATGGTTTTCTAGAAAACCATAAATAAAATCTCCTAAACTTTTATCATATTTAAAAAATATATTATTATCTTCAGAACAATAATTATATAAACATGGTTGTTTTTTTGAAGCAGAATGTAGATTATTTCGAAGGAAAACAGATGAAATATAACTACTTATGTTAGCTGATATTGATGGAATAGTAAAAAGTTTAAAGACCTCCATAAAGATATTGATGAATTAGAAGTATTGTTCAAAAAATCAACACGGGAATCTGATGCTGATAAAGTGGTTTTCTCCTAGTTTCTTTAATACCAAGAATTAATAAACAATTATACAAACTTTTTCGTCTTGATCGCTTTCATAATTATCTTGATTATTCTTTTTTTCTATATCAACTTTATTAATAAGTTCTTTAATTTGATGTTGAACCCATTTATGCAAGATTTTTATAGTATTCTTTGGTATAGTGTTATCACCTGAGTAGAGACATCCTTCATTATGTTTATGATAATCAAAAATAGGTGAAACTGATGTTATAATTAAATCAATAATACGTTCATTGTTTGCTTTTAAATCATTTATATTTTTATTTATTTTTTCCTTTAATTTTAAGTCTGGTGTAATAAAACCCATATTAATTGCTATATTATTTTATCAATAAAATTATTCTAGATTAATATAAAATTACCATTATATAAAATTGATGGATCATTAACTGTAACATCCAAATTTCCAATCCATTTTTGCCACCATTCATTCAATTGACTTTCTAAAACCTTACGACCATCTTTTTGTAATGTACAATCTAATAATCCATATACTAGTCGATATTGCTCATATGCTTGGTATAAATAATTAAATAATACTGTGAAAGGAGGAAAGAATATATGGTTTTTCCTTAAAAATTTAGAAAAAAATGACTTGAACTGTTAAAAAATCTTAAATACAGCAGTTAACCTACTGCCGCAATATACCATCTATTTTCCACTTCTATAACAATAATAACATGGTTTTTTGACTCTATATATTCATTAGAAACCTTTTTTCTAAAATTTCTATATATATATTAATTATAAAAAATAAGTTAAAATAAAAATTACAAAGAAAATTCCATTATTCCTTGAATTAACCCAATATTGTGCTGCTGATCATTTAATGAAATGCATGTTTCTGATATAAAAAATAAAATTTGATTATGAAGAGATCCTTCTGTTATGCCAAGTGAAGGATTAAAAATACATAAATATGAAAGAGGACATTTTTCTGATGAAACAAAATTAATATTTGTCATCTTAAAACTTACCTTATTTTATATTAAAAAATTTAATAGTTATATGATTTATTAGTTATATATACGTTGAAATATATAAATTTTAATGGTTTCCAATAAAGATAATTATAATAATGTTATTGAAGATCCATTCATTTAATAGTTTAACTTGATTAATTTTTTAATAATATATGTTGTTTTGTACTTTTTCAAAAATTTTAAAAACATATCAAAGATATTATACAGGATTAACATATCCTAGAGGAGAGCCTCTTCGTATTTTGTTTTTTGGTAATGATAGTTTTAGTACTTTTTCACTTTTATCACTTAATTCATTATTCCAATCAAATAAAAGAATATTAGAAAAATTGGAGGTTGTGACATTGTCTGATATGAAAATAGGAAGAGGACATAAGATTCTATATAGAAGTAATCTATTCTATTGTTTTTATATTTTAAAAAAACTAATTATGATTAGCACCTGTAAAATTATTAGCTTTAGAGCATAATCTTAAAATTCATGAAATAGAAAATGGAAATATGGAAAAAATTAATGTATAATATATATAGTTTAGAAATTGGAGTGAGTATATTTCTAATTTTTAATAGAATATTTTTTATAGTGATGGAAAAATATTTAATCTTGCTGTTACAGCTTCGTTTGGACATTTGATACCTTCATCATTTTTAAAAAATATAAAATTTGGGGGAATAAATGTACATCCATCATTACTTCCAAGGTTATAATCATATTTATTTATTTATTTGGTGGAATTGATTATTTCAAGATATAAAGGACCTGCACCATTACATCATACATTATTAAATAGAGATAAATATACAGGAGTAACCATTCAAACATTATCTCTAGATAAATTTGATGAAGGTAGAATTATAAGCATATCAGAATTATATAAAATTGAAAAACATGAAACTCTTGAAAGTTTATCTCAAAAACTTTCAAAAATAGGTGCTAATTTATTAATACAAGTGCTTTTAAAGCAAGAATATTTAAATATTAATATGAATATACAAAATCTTTATGAAGCATCTTATGCAAAAAAAATGAGTAAAGAAAATCAAGTAATTAAATGGAATATGTGGGATTCAGATGAAATTGAATTAAGAAGTCGTATATTTGGAAAATTAAAATGTAAATTTAAATCATCAAATAAAACAGTAATTTTAAGTAATATTCAAATAATTAATGATACAGAAGAAAGAATTTATGATTGTCCTGGTTTATGTACATATTCTAAAGATGGATTATTTGTTAGATGTCTCGATGGACGTAGTCTTAAAATTGGTAAGATTAAAATTGAAGGGAAAGATTGGATAGATGGTAAAGAATGGTCAAGAACATGTTTAAAGGGGAAAATTGATTATTTTGTATAATAAAAAATATAATTAAGAATTTACGAAATAATAGAATAAATGTATTTGCATGTATTTTAATTATTTTATATTTTATTATATTAAAAAAATACTAATTCCATGCAAATCTTTTATTTTGGAACTAATCTAGAAATAATATATTTATTTCCAAAAAATATTTTTTAATTAAAAATATATCATATATAATCATTTGATTTTTTATATTATAATTTTAAATATTATAAAAATAGTATTAAATAAGTTAATATTTAAAAATACTTAATAATTAGATCCAATGTCAAAAATTTATAGATTTAATAATAAAGATATTCATGATTAATGAAAAAAAATAAAGTATATTAATCAAACGGTCTTTTTCAAAATCAAATAGAATAATTTGAAAAGTAAACTCTTTAAATGATTTTTATGAAATATTCTAAAAATACCGCATTTCAAAATATAAATATTTATATTTCAAATGATATTAATATTCAATAAAAATAAAAGCTATTTTAATGCAAATTTTATACCATTTAAATCTATGATTGACGAAAATTAACATCCCCATTCCGTGTTATATAACGCACCCAAGGTAATGCTGTATATTGAAGTTTTGGTTCAACGACCTAAAAAAAAATTATTGAAGAACTTATAAAAAAGAATAATATCTACTTTTAAATATCTTACTTGAATTCCAGAAACAGTAAAATATGGGATTTCAAACTTAACAGTTATAGGTTTTTTTTTAGTATTTATTTCAACTATTAGAGAATTAATAAAATAATTTTACTTTAAGTAGATACCTCTTTTAACACTAGGCAATCCAAGCTCGGCTCTCATTAAATATTCTTGACCCCCAGAAAGCTGTTTAATTTTCCATATAATAGCTGATTTCTCAGGAGCATAAACCACATTTCCAATAGAAGTACAAAAACGAGGGGAATCAGCATCATCTGGAACAGGAATAATGATTTCAACATTATTTGACGATGACTTTCGTTTAAATTGCGATTTAACCTATAGATTTAAAATATTAGAAAATTAAAAATCATAAATCTTATAAACCTTAATTGCGATTTCTATTCTAGATCCAGAATGATTTTCAAACATAGATTCTACCCATATAAGGGGTTTTATCTAGATCAGTGTTAAAAATTATATTTAATTTATAATATCTAACCTGAGTATTCATACGATAATTCATTAACTCAAATTCTCCATCAGGAGGAATAAATGAAATTATTCGATCATTATTAAATTTAGACAACTGTACGCATTGATGAAATTTTATATCTTCTATTTCAACGGCTTTGCCTCTTAATATTCGACCTGTATTTTCAAACATAACTTTATCATTTAAACCCAAACGAAGTTCTGGCATCCCAGATAGATAACATTTCATTTTTATTGCACCAACGATTTCATTCCTTACAATATTTCCATTTGGATTTATCTTTTAGTAATTAATTCAAATAATAATAAAAAAAAGCTTTTTATTACCAATAAATTCAAAGATTCAACTACATCTAAAAAAATCTCGTTTTTTCTATATTTAATTCCCTGAGAACGCCACGAAATAGGATTAGTAATAGCAACAGGTGGCAAAGTTATAACTTCTAATTTATGACTTTCTTGTGTAATATATCTAATATTTTTAAACTTTTCTTCTTATAAATTAATACATACTCTTTCAAAATTTTTGTTTCTGTTATCTGAGGATAACCAAAATCCATCATTTCATCCAAAAGTTCATATATTATAACAAAATTATCACGTATAGATTCTTCTTCAAGAACTTTAAAATATTCCGTAAAAACCTAAATCATTACTTATATAATTCCTGTAAAAAACCTTCATAATACTTCTATCACTTTATGAAGAAAAAGTAATAATTCTGCTGCATTCGAGTTTTTTCTCGTCAACATAAGTATATATAAATTATTATGTCGGACATATAAATGCTAATATCTTAAGATTCCCTCTATATACCATACATTTTTAATTTACATGAACTCCATCATATGTAAAACACGGACTCCCTAGAACTCCATTGTCTGATTCCGATATTAACGAAACAAATCTCTCCACATAATTTAATGGAATATCTCCTCTATAATCACGGAATATTAATATCTTTCCCTTCAAATCCAAAAAATATATAGATGATGCCATCTTCCTATATCTTTCTATACATAAATATACCTTATTTTCATCAGTTTTCTACCAAAAAAAAAACTTTATATATACTATTCCTCTCAAACAATACAATAAAACCCTTAAAAATACTTATTTCTTATTATTAACCCTTATTTTTTCAAATTCAAATTTTACATCTTTTCTTGAGGTTCCATCGTACCACCTTAGACTGACGTACGAGCTTATATAAGAACCTCACAAAAAAAATTGTATATATTTCTGCAGAATTGATGGACAATAAAGCAGAAAATAAGGATATTATTGACCCGTATGACTCGGATGGACCTCCTCCTCTTCCTGATGAGCCTATTCCTGACAGTATTCCGGTTTTAAATATGTTAAAAGGTGATAGCAATAGATCAGAGCTATTAGAGAGCCAGAATGGAGGGAAATCAGGGTTAAATAAGTGTTCAGAAGGAGAAACATCATTAATGAAGAGTGACGAGGGTTCTTTTCGGGTTGAAGATGACTGGAAAGCCGTTTTTGACCCCAAAACTCGGTCATATTATTTTTGGAATTCAAAGACCAATGAAACAACGTGGAAGAATCCACGAGTACCGGAAGATAGATCGAATGATCCGGAGGAATTGGAGAAACGTCTTCGTGAGATTGAGACGGAGCGTTCTCAACAATATAAAGAATATGTATTTACGGCACGATTTAACCGTATGACAGGAAAGTGGCAAAATGATCCGAATAAAATACCAGAAAACTTTACAGAAGAAGCAAGGGCATTGAGACAACAATCATTTTATTTTGATGTTGAAGGAACAGCGGCGGCACATGATGGACGTAGTTTTCTTAAAGAAAGACAGCAAAAAAGACTTAGTAAAAAAGAAATAGCACTTTATAAAAAGCAATATAAAAAGAAAAAAGAGCAAAGAAAAAGGGAGTGGCTTCTTGAGGATTAATATAGCAATATATTTATTTTCAAGGTATTATCAAAAGACAAGAATATTTTAGAAGATCTTTTGAAAAACATATTTTGAAATTGAAAGGGTATTAAATGATACTAAAATATATAATATTTTAGTATCATTTAATAATTTTATTTTTTATTTCACATTAGACGTTTACTTTACGACTTATTAAACATATAGCAATGAACACATTTAAATACATGGAAACAAACATTAATTTTCTTCATTTGAAGCTATTACAGAACTCATATGTTTTTTTGAGATCTTTAAAATAATTATTTTTAAAATTAACTACCGAGCAGACTTCAAATGTTTTTTAAGACAAAAAAGTTGTTAAAAGTATGATCCAGATGGATGAAATTAATACAGAGTCTTTAGGATTTAATGAAAAGCTATATAAAAATAAAGAAGATGTTTTTGAGGAATTTTTTATAGCATCACGTTTTGGAGATTTGGAAACTATTAAGACACTTGAATTATCTCCAATTGATCTATTTCATAAAAATAATGAGGGTAATACAGCTTTACATATGGCCTCAGCAAATGGACATATGGGTATGAAATGTATTTCTTTTAAAAAAGTATAATTTAAAAGTATAGAAGTTGTACAATTTTTACTTTCTCAATATTCTAAGATAAATAATGGATCAGACTATCTTTCGATTAAAAATCAGTCTGGAAATACTCCTTTACATTGGGCAGCAATGAACGGACATGATAAAATAGTTTGTGAACTTGTAAAAGCTGGAGCAAATTTATATGCTCAAAATAACGCACAAAAAACACCGCTATGGGAGGCAGAATTTCATGGTCATACAAAGGTAGTTACATGGCTTCTTGAACATACAGATCTTGTACCAAAAGATGATAATGATACTGAAGAAGAATATTAAAAAAAAATAATGAAAAACGTTTAATAATGTATTAATCAATTGGAAGTCAATAAAAACATAAATTTTATTTCAAAAAGTTGTTTAAAGACCTAAGATTTTCCGGACATTTTGACGGACAATTCTATCATACTCACTACGGTTCGTTCGCCAAATTTTCTACTTCAATTACAACATATTCATTTTATAATCAAGATAATCATACACATGCATCAATATTAGCACCGCTTTCATCATTAGGTTCTATCCGTTACAACTATATTAGAACATTTTACATATATCAACTAATAACTTACCTGCAAGCATTGACATAACGCTCAAAAGGATTTTTTCAACACTTTGCACAGGAGACCATCGTTCAGACGATGATTCATACATATTTGGATCATCACCAGGTGCATGTAAAATCGAAATACAAACTGTTCCATCCGGATAAACATTGGGATGAAACATTTCACATGTAAATCTCATAACTGGAGGATTTAAAGGATAATCCTTTAACAATTAATCATTTCTTATTTATTGACAACTTTTTTACCCTTGGAAACTTTAGGATTGCTGGAAAAAGTCCTCCCTATACACAAACCATTAACTACAGAAAATATAAAGGCTATATCTAGCAAAATTTACTTCAAATGGTGTATCTTGAGGTCCTTCTAATAAACATTCCCATTCGAAAAAATTGCTCTCATCCATAGGTCCTATTGACAGTTAGAAAAAGACATTTTTATAACAAAAAACAACCTGCCATGATTCCATGAGGAGCATTTGATATTAATTCTTTATATTCTGTGAAAAGACGGCGCAAAGCAGTAGACGTCATGTTATGTTTTCAGTTTCGATCGTCCGGTAAAGTCCGGCTCAAAATCATCAGGCAAAAAATCAAGTATTTTTCGGTTAAAAAAGGGTTAATATATATGTTAAACATAAGCCTTTTTTACATATTTTTTTTATGTAAAATAAATATGATTTATATTTTAGAAATTTGAATATGTTTTTTAAATATAAACATTTCAAATTAACATGATATTCAAATAGAAAGTATTGTTATGAGTCAGTTTTATGGGACAGGAAATTAAAATGATTATTTTATTTCATAAGAAATGGATTTTTTTTAAAAAAGATAAAAATTTTATTAAAAGTTTATATTTCTTGAAAAAAAATATATAAATATCTTTGTAAATCTAGTTATTAGTACTAGTAGTCTATAATATATATGGAAATTGTATTATTCAATATATTTGTAATTTATTTTCTTTAAATGAAATTTATAAGTAATATAAATGAATTTATATTACTTATAAATATAATATTTTCAATGTAAAATTAATTTTGGGTTAATTATTATGAAAGAGTTGATAATAGTATGATATATTTGTTTTAAATGTTATATTTAATAGATCTTTTGTTTATTTTTATCTTTTTATAATATACTATATGGAATTTTTAATATAATTAATAAAAATGTTTATTATTAGATATTTAAATTGTTAAAGTAATTTAGGAATATGCAATTGATTACATATTCTTATATTAAACATCTTTAAAATCTAGTAAAATACTAATATGAACATTTTAAAAAAGATTTAAAAAAATACATAAATTTTTATTAACAAGAATTATAATTAGCTTTATTAAAATATTGTTTTGTTCATTTAAACATTAGATATATTAAATAAAAAAGCAGATTTATATTTAAAAAGTTTTATAGAATTGTAATTCCATAAAATAAATACACAACTTAATTAATTTTTTATAATCATAATATAGGACATTACTAAAGCTACTATCTTCATATTATATTAATTTTAAAGACTGATAAAACATTAAATTGTAATTATATAACCCTAAGATAACTAATATTTTTTAAAATTATATTAAAACATAAAATGGCTATATATTAGCATTTTATATATTCATTTTTTTTTCATAATTTATACATGAAATTCTTATTAAGATAAACTAAATCTTTATTTAATGTCGAATGAAGATTACTTTAAAGACTCTGATCAAGAAAATACACAAAAAGATCTTTTATCATTTGATTTATGTAAAGAATTGAATAAAGAAGCACTTTTAAAAGAAGATTTCTGTATAGATGACTTTTTAAAAAATATATACAAATTTGATACACTTGAAGATTTACAAATTAAATTAAAGGAACTATTGAAATCTATTGAAAAAGATATTTATACATTAACATATGATGAATATAATAATTTCTTCAAAGTTGCATGTGATATTCTTGAAAATGAAAATAGAATAATTGATTTATCAATTCGTTTAACAAAATTTAAAGATGAAGTTCAAGTATTCTATAATATTTCAAGAAAAAATCTTCTTATTCATATTATAGAAAATACATAATGTGATTCAACAAAATGTTGTAAATATGGATGAAGAATTGCGTAAGAAAAAGGAACTTTATAGAAGAAAAGTGGTAAAATATAGAAAATATAAAATTTATTTATTTTTACAGGCACTTGCTACAAATCTATTAAATATTAACATGATGATCGAAGATATGGAAAATCTTCTGTGTATAGATTCAAGGAAATTTGATGAGTATGTATTTATTTATATAATTTCTTAAAATTAATATAATTAAGTGTTGATATAATAATTTTGCAACAAGCAGCAAAATCCTATATATCACTTAAATATTATTTATCACTTGTTCCATTACAGCATCCATTTATAGAAAAAAGAAAGGAAAAAATCCAAATTGTACAAAATAATTTTTTTGATTATTTAGCTTCAACTCTTCATAAATATAGGAAAGATACTTCACAGATAGAAAACTTGTTAAAAGTTCTTCAAATATATAGAGAGATCGACGCATCACAAAAAGCATGTTATCAATTATGTAAAATAAAATAAAACATTATTTTATAAAATCGAATGTGGATCTAATATGATTCCCATGCCATGGGACGAAGACAAAACTATTTCAGCAATAGGTGATTTGCTTTTTATCACTTCCTTTTTTCTAATAACTCCAATATGCTCAAGAAATAAAAGTAAATTAGAACGTATTTCTGAATCACTAAAAGATGCCTATTAAAAACTTAGAAATCTTTTATTAATATATTTTTATATATATACTTTTGCTATTGGAACTCGAATTACCCCATTTTTCTCTTGAAAATCTATACCATTCATTTTTATTTTAACTGCTTTACCTATATCTGTACATATAGTACCAT
Organism: Pneumocystis carinii B80; assembly: GCF_001477545.1. NCBI lineage: Eukaryota > Fungi > Ascomycota > Pneumocystomycetes > Pneumocystales > Pneumocystaceae > Pneumocystis > Pneumocystis carinii. The sequence continues at coordinate 165,451 of NW_017264716.1, forward strand.
TTTTGACACTTGGCATCCAATTCTTTGAACCTGGAACTCCTGAAATTTTCTCAAGAAGATGACTTGAGTCTTTATGGGCAATACATATATCAAAATTAATATGACCTTGTATAATCTAATATACCCTTTAACTTCTTTTTTTCAAAAAAAATAATACTACATCTTTAATAACTTCATCTGATCCTGCAATAACTGCGCCTGAATCAATTGCCTCTTGTGTGTAATGCCCTTCTGAGATTACACAAATCCTAAGTCCTGGTCTAATAGGAAATGGAAGCATTAATTGACCTTTTAAAGGCAATGCTCGTTTTTTTCGAAATAAACGAAGATGAACCTCAATTGTTGATGATCTATTAGGCCATCCTACTTCAGATGCTCGAAGATATCGTAATGCCATAGGAAATGGAAGTACATTAGGCATAGGTGTTAATACAAAATCTCGTTTTCTTTTTTTAGTCGATTTTTCTCGGAAAAAAAAGGCAAAAAAACGAATACCAGGAAATTTTTGTATTCTATTTATTCTTACAAGTGATTTTATCATAGTTTATCCCTATAAATACCCCTCTTTTAGCCCTTCAACTGCCTCTATTAAAAATCTGACGTTGCCTGGTTGTCATGACAACGTCATCGTTCATCAACTTTCACCACTATAAAGCTCTGCTTGCTTAAAAATCCATAAAAAACCTCTTTTTTTCAGCAAAATCTGTGCTTAAATATCAGTTTAAGAAGGATATTTTGATTATGTCTCAGGAAAAAAAGAATCAGAACAAAACAGCAGAAGAAGAAGAAGAAATAAATAATTATGGCACATCTATTTTACCATATAATACTCAATGGACACAGCTTGAAAACCAGGAAAAACAGAGATTAAAGTAAATATTTTAGTTATTTTAGGAGCTACTAATATGAATTTTCTTTTTTTTTAGGATTTTATTGGATAGTTTTAATGAGGATCAAATGAGACGTTATGAAATCTTTCGCCGGGCGAATATTGATAAATTAAGTCTTAGAAAGGTTATTTTTTTGAATTTAATATGTTTTATGAGTTTAAGGAGCTAAATAGATGGTGAATTGTATTTTAAATCAAAGTATTACGCCGAATATTTGTATTGTTATTTCTGGGTTTGTTAAAGTATTTATTGGGGAAATTGTTGAGAAAGGTTATTTTTAATTATATAGAGGATATAACTTATAATTTAAAGCATTGGATATTCAAAAAAAATGGGGACATTCGGGGCCATTAGCGCCAGAACATTTAAGGGAAGCGTATCGATTGTATAAACAAGAAACTAAACGAATACCGCAAAATAGAACAATTAGACGTTTATTTCGATAATTTATTATAGAAAGAAATGATAATATAATGTTATCGATAGAAAGAGATAAAAAGATAAGGAAGAATTGATAAAGAAATATAGAAACAAACAGGATTTAATATTATGAATGGATTTCTTGATGAAAACTCAATAAATTGTTATTAAATGAAATTATTCTATGTACAGCAATAATATGTATAATTATTAGTATAATATAAGCAATATCGATACATTGCCAAATGTATTAATTTAATATATTTTTAACTATTTATATATATTTCTGGACAAGAACAGCATTTGATAATCCAGCGTCTTTTATAGTTAATGATTTATCCAGATATTCTTTATTAGGAAAAATGGTTTGTAATATATAATCACGTGAATCATCAGTTATTCTGTTTCTATAAAAATAAGATATATATTTAGATTTTAGAAACCTTACGCATCCATAAAGTCATAAATATCACCAATTGTATGGGTTAAATTAAATCTTACTGTATATTTTGAGCAATCTCCAAATCGAATCTGTAATGTTGTAGTAGGAGACATTTCATCAATTGTATGATTATAAACAATGTTTCTAGTAGAATTTTTAGTGTCTTCAGAGTGCTTTGAAGATGAAGAGTTAATGACTTTTGGTGTTGGACTTAAAAAGTTATAAAATAATAATTAGTAAAAACAATATCTAACCTTCCTAATCTTTGTCCTGCTCCAGAGAATGGAACATACTTTTTCGGAGGTTTGTACTCTTTATCCATCATTTTTTGAACCCTTAAATCTACTTCTTGTCCAACTTCTACATTTAATAATGATAATGGCGCACGTCTGCTAAATATAAACATCATATACTTTATAAATTATTAATTATACCCCGAATTAATTAACCGAAGATTCTCTGTATTTGAAGGATCATCATATCTCATTAAAGGACTATTATTAATTGTAAAACCATCTTTCCAAAATATCAAATCTCGTGTAACTTTCGCTGGAGGTAAATGAACATTTGATTCCATAGAATCTGGAATCCTACGAGATTCCTGATTCTCACTTCCAAGAACATAACCTAAAGATATTTAAAAACATGTTAATGTTTTTTTTTAAAAATCTTAACCTGTTCCTGAAAATTTAGAAGTTGTAGCTGGTGCAACTGGTTCATCTTGCTCTCTATAGCTACTCCTACATAAAAGCCATATTCAATAGTAATAAATATATATACCTTGAAACTTTTTTCAAAATTTCATTAATAATATTATCTTTATCTGCCTCTGGATGTTGAATATAAACTGCACTATGCTAATAAAAAAAAATACATAAAAAGGCATAAATATACGATTTTTCTCCTCCAGAATATAATTTATCTTGAGTTTCATCTTCTGATTCTGATTCATTATCACAAATATCTTCAAATGTCTTAAACTTTGACTTATTCTTGCTATTTATCATAAATTTTTGGAAAAAATATGAAAAAAAAATATAAAACATTTCAAAATTACTAAATGACTCATTTTTATGTATTTTTTTCTCTGAATTCTTATAATTTTCTAAATAGTCCATAATTGTTTCCTGGTATCTTCTTAATCCTAAATATATAAAATTTTTAAAAAAATACAGATAAATTCCATTCATTAGATTCTAATAGAAATACTGCTTCTTCTCTTGTACTATTTGTAATTTCTATGACTTGTCCTATTATTTCTTCTTTATCCTTCTCAGAGAGGCTCATTTTTCTACAGCTTTTTACGATTAAGCTCAACCTCAATATTTTTTTATATTAGAATTAATGAGGTTTAAGCAGAGATAATAATAAAATGAATATAAATACAATAAAAACTAAATCTTTTATGTATTATAATAACTTTTTCCTTAAGAAAATCCTTTTACCTTTAATAATTATTCGAACAGCAACAAAAAGATCATCAGGATCAACTAAAAATAACCGAGATTCACCAGGAAAACGACTGGGAATTAAGAAATATGGAGGAATTTAATATTTGTGTTTTTTTTTTCAAAAATTGATTTTTGGTAGAGGAAAAAGTAAAAGCAGGAAATATTATAGTTCGACAAAGAGGAACCAAATTTTATCCGGGAGAAAATGTATAAAAATGTAAATTTAAAAGATTTTTTAATAGAAAACAAGGTTGGTATGGGGAGGGACCATACACTTTATGCATTGGAGCCGGGATTTGTCCAATTTTATCAGGATCCATTACAACCTAAAAGGAAATTTGTAGGAGTTGTATTTGATCGGGCAACTAAACTTCCATTATCTAAAAACGAACCGAGAATTAGAAGATTAGGAATGAAAGAAGTTGAAATAAATTGATGATATATATAATTGAAAATATTATATAAGGTTCTAAATATTACCATATCTTTTCGAATACATTCCAAGAGCTTTGATAGTGAAATTGAATTTATAGTTTGGATAACTATATGATTAAAATGTGTAAAAAAAAGAGAGATATATTTATACCTAATCATACTATGAAAATTAAAAAAAAATCGAAAAAAAACGAATGGAACATACCAATTTTTATTAAAAACACCTTCAATTGCTTCTTGTTTCCATTCACCATTAGGCTGTTGTCTCGACATGATTAACTATATTTTTTTTGGGTAAATAGAAGTAAATTATTTAAGAAAACCTTACATTAATTCCACGTTTGATAGGTGTTTCATCAGGATAATTTGCATACATAAGTCCAATGCATGCCCATGCAGTTTGTACTACTTGACTACCAGTTGGATGTCTAGTCCATATGCCATCTGTACATGACTATGAAATCAGTTTATTGCAAAACAATTTATAAAAAATACTTGATAGCCTTCGGACCATCCTCCATCTTCTTCTTGTTTATTAACTAAAAAGTCACATGCTCTTCTAGAATGGAAACTATTTTCATAAAAATCTTTAACACATGATAGACTTTCTAAAGCAAACATAGTAGCATAAGTAAAGCAGATTGCCCAACTTCCATACCAACTCCCATCAGGACGTTGACTTTCTTTAATAAATTGGATGGCATTTTTAACACTTTTATTAATTTCTGGTCCACGGTAATGAGAACACAATGATCTAAAATAACATAAAGCAGTGACAGCAGCGGTTGTACACTCTGGATAAGAATGTTCTATCATGATATCTCCAAAAACTTCAGCTGGATTAATAAATTCTAACCATGATGGTCCTCGTATCAATTCATAAGAAGCAAAACCGCCATCTTTATTCTGTAAAGATAAGATTACATCAACGGAATCTTTTAATCTGTCATATGACACTCTCTTTGGAAATGATCTATAAAAGATTTAAGAATATATATATATATATAGCTAAAAATTCTACTTTAAATTTTGTAAAAGTAAAACAGCTTTTAAAGCCTCTGCAGTACAATCTGAAACAGTATATCCCTGTTGTCGTGTACTAAATGGCCATGCACCCTTTCTTCGATGTCTATAACATTTTTGCTGATCATCACAATTTTTTTGTATCTATTGATAATTAATAGTTTTTTTTTATAAGAAATAACAACTTGACACTTATCAAGAAAGTCCAATGCCTTAATCATATGATCTTTAAACTCAGGATCTTCTGCTAATCCAGATTCTACAAGAGCTTGTACAGCAAAAGAAGTATCCCAAAGCTGAACACCATTAGTGCCATTCATCATCATTCCTTTTTTAGATATCCATAAAAAGTCGGCCATCCTTTCTTTATGAGATTTAAATGCATAACTATCAGGACCTTCTTTCCAATAAACTGCTAAAATATGAATACTAAAATTAACTGGACCAATACATAAGAAATCAGTATTCTTATTTTCATATTCAATCAATTTGTAAGCATATTTTGATGCCATATCTTTTATCCATGAAAACCGAAAAATTGTATGATAAAATGTTAAAATAGAATTAATAACACGAAGAAATCTAGTATGAGGTACATAAACATCTACTGGTGATGTTGTGTTTCTATGTTTTGAGAAATTAATTGAAGAATAAGGCTGAGTATATAATTCTTCTCTCAAAGATTCTATCAAAGGATCAACAGGCGCTGTAAATTTCTCTCCATAAATATATCCCATTGGAAGATATACAGCTCTTGTATGGACCCACCAACGTGATGGATGTATAGGAAGCCATTCAGGTAACATCCTATATATATTAGAAAACTTCTTCTACATAAAAACAACTACCAAAACTCGGGTAAAATAGGATTTATACCTTCCCAACCATAACAATTTAAAACTGCTAGCCAAAACTTTCCCCATTGAGGACATCCAATAGCACCCCCTAACACATTTAAATTTTTTTAACTAAATATACAAAAAAACGTTTATACCAAGCTCATTCAACCTTATTCTTGCTTTCATAGTAACTGGATGGTCTGGTCCAAGACCTAGGATACGTAAAACAACATAATTAAGTGCTGTCCCAAAAACTGTAGATTTTCCCTCTATGTGTATCCCCCAACCACCATCTTCAGGATTAGCATGGTTCACTAAATAACGAATTACTTCAATTCTCATTTCATCTGGAAATTCGATTTTTGAAATATACATTGCAATTATAAGTCCCGGAAGAAGAAACATTACCCCCCCATATTCACATGCCCAATTACCATCACTCGTTTGTAGATGTTTATAAAACGAAAACCCTTTTCTCGCCGATTCTATCGGCGTTTTTGCTGCTGGTTGTTCCGGTAGATCCTTTTCAAAATTACCTCCTTCAAAACCATTCCTTTCATATATATACCATATTTTTCCCCAGAAAATACTTTTCCATATATGTTTGAGGCCTTTCTCGCCTCTCTTCCTCTGTTTTTAGGTACTTCCAGCGTTGTCGTCCTGTATCTTCTACGATCAATCTCCACCCATCCGGGTCCGTTTTTTCTAGTTCTTTTTCGGTATACCCATAAATCATACCTCTAGATTTCTTTTTTATCCTTAAAATCCTCTATTTATCCCTTCTATATCTTCATATTGGCCATTCTTTTTATGGCCATTTACTCACAAAAAATCGATGTCGTCTGCGGTTGTTATGGCAACAATGTATATCATGACACTCTCGACCTCTGTAGACGTCTAAGATCAACCAAGTTCAATAAAGCTGTAAAAAGAGCCTTTAAACAGCGTATTTCCAGAGGAAATTTCAATGGAAAAAGAAGAATCATATGAGGATGATACTTGGTCGACTCAATATCGCTGGATTCGGGATTCCTGTGAATCAACGGAGCATCCAAGTATTAATGATATGTCATTTTATAATTCGAATTTTTTGCAGTGTAAATGGAGGAATTTGTGTTTTTAATAGATATCTGAGGGATTTAGATGATATAGACCCAGTTAAAACGGAAAAAATCCGACGATTAGCGAGATTATTGGATGATACACAAATGTCTACAAAAACGATTAGAAAGGAGATTACATTGAGAACTCCGTATATTGCTTCAGACTCTATATCGAATAGAAAGGTTAGGAGTATTATGTGCGTTTTTGAACGGGTTAAAACTGAATATTAAAAGGAATATTCTCAAGAAATAAGTGGATCAGGATCGATTTTGAATAATGAGCTTGAAGCAGCATTATCATTTGATAAACATATAAATATCCACATGAATAAGAAGGAATCTATGTCTTCTAAATCATCAAGTAGTATCCCTACATTAACAGCGAATAATGATCAATCTTTTTTAGAGCCATCATTGCTTGTAAGATGATATTAATTAATGTATTATCTTACTTGGAGCTAGGAATCGTCTGGGGTATCGAGCTGTACGGCGCCGAGTTCGTCATCAGCAGCTTTTTTGAAAAAAAATCATCAAGAAACATCTCAACCAGAAACACAATCTAAAAAGTCGCCAAACAAAAGTGACACATCTTCTAGTTTTTCCTGGAATTCCGAAACGGTTAAAGAGTATTTAAACGAGATATTGGAGGAAATATATCAGGAGAAAAAAGAAGAAATCAAACTATTTCATAAATCAGATCATTACAAACGATTTTTAGGTCAAAATACAGGCATAATACAAAAAAATACTAATTCTTTAGAAAAATTAATTGATGAAAAATGTGAAGCATCTAAGAAATCCAAAAATATATTAGATCTTATGAAAGAAAAATTATTTTTGGATTCACACGATTCTAATCATGATACAAATATGTTTGAGAATCAAAATCCTTTAAAATTACAAATAAAAGATCAGTCCAAGCTTTTATCTGAAGAGAAAATACATATTTCTCCACGAAAAACTGAAGCTAATAACTCTTATATTCAGGTATGTATAATTTTATCTTGAAATATTTCAAATTTATTACCAAGGATTCTCTTGCCGATGTATCTAATCATTTTCTAAACAAGGCTACGTCTTGCAAAAATTCACCAAGTGTTTCGAATAAAAAACAGACTGATGATCAAAAGTATACAGAAACAAAATCTAAACAAGCAAATTCTGAGGTATTTAAACAAAATAATTTAGCAATATTTTAAAAATATTAGAAACAATATTCATGTGAGGATCATGACAAATATAAAGATATTATTAATATTCAAAATTCCCTTAAACGGCTAGCAAGTGAATATGATACTAGAGGAAATATGATAGATAAGTTAATTGATGAATTTTCTGCTTTAAAATCTGAAGCTAAAAATCAAAATGATGAAAATGCGTTAAAAACGACTTTTGATGAGACTAAAAAACATGCTCTTTTTGTAGAAAAAGATCTTGACGCTGCTAGATTAGAAATTGCTGACTTAAAAACAATTTGTCATGATTTAATTGATGCATTAAAAATAAACCCACAAAATATTCAAAAATACTATCCATCTACACCAAGATTAGGAAATGAGGAATCATTAAAAGAAAAAATGATGCGTTGGAAAACACATCTTTCTCCTCAATTTTCTCCAATACAAAGGTTTTTATAACTTTTATGTTTGTTATATTAATAGTATTTAGCACAAAACCTTTTGGTTTTACTCAAAATGTAAACATTTGTGATAGAAAAGAACCATTACATGACTTAAATATTCCGGCAAATATACAAAGGTATTTTTCTTAATAAATAATATAATATTTGTAACTCTCAATAGTCCTCGACAAAAAATATCACCTGTTTTAGATAAACAAAAAGAAACTCCTGAAAACTTCCCTATAACTCAACCATCTTATCTCGATAATGAAGCTTTATCTAATGAAAAGGTAAAAATATGTTTTTTTTTTTCTGTGTTATCTTAGTTGCTTAGATTTATAATCTTAAAATGCAACTTGAAAAAGCAGAACAAGAAATTGAAAGATTAAGATCAATTATTCCCGATGTATCACATGAACATCACACAAGACCAATTACTCCACAAAATATGCCAGATGCTCATAAACCAATTTCTAAAGCTGAGAAAATCTATTATAGTTTGCAACTTTATAAAATAGATAAACTTTGTTCTAATGAAACATCTAATCTTCTTAAGGTTCAATTATTTTATTTTATTTTTACAAAATTATTTATAAAAACTAGAATATTCTTATTCAACTTAATATACCGTTTGATTCTCTTCCGGAAACTATTACAAGTATTAGATATCAACTTCAACAAAGCTCACGGCTTAGAGAGTTTGCAGAAGAAGTTCATTTAAGTTTATACGAAGGAGAGCCAATGGATCCTAAACTTGCAAGCAAGAAATGTTTAGGCGATATGATTACAAAGGTAGATCAGCTCGCAAGATCTTCAAGAAGGAGAAGGATACGGCGCAGTATAATCTAAACAATTAAAAAATTATACTTCAAGTCTTTTAATATATATTAAATGTTTTGTCCTTGTATTATTACAGTTCTGAGTACATTTGCTATTAAATGTATTATTTCTTGGATTTCTTTTTGAAAATGCATTTTTTTGGAGATTAAATATTTAATTATTTATGATTATTAAACTCCAATATATTATTCTTTATAAAAATCTTTTCTTCAATAAACTTTTTTGTAGCTGCTCCTCCTCTATACAAAAATATCGCTCCTACAATAGCACATAATGATTCTGATGCTACTTTTAATAATCCACTCCTCATAATATCTTTCTTATATAAAATATTAGAATATATATATATATATATTATTTTATACATAAGCTGGATTCCAACGTAAAACTTCTAAAATACCATATTCTAATGCCAATTCTCCCAATACCTTAGAATTAATAAGATCTTCTATTTTTCTCAATGTAAATATATCTTTGTTCTTATCAATAGATTCACTCATTTTTAAAGATATATGAAATTTAAGAACAATACGACCTATATCTTATTTATCATATAATTAACACCTTCCAATTAATAAAACCTTGAAATGCTAACTTTTCATTATATGGATATTTTCCATGAAAATAGGTCTTATATGTTAAGCTCTGCCAAAGTAAATTTTTTGGTAAAAATAATTCAACTTCCTTTTCATTCATATTAAAAAGTTTAGAATAAAACTTTAAAACATTTTCAAATGATTCCTTTTTTTCTATGTCTTTTTTATGTATTAAGTTTTCTTGATTAATTGATCTCTTAAATCCTCTATTTGACCTCCAAAATATAAATCTATTAGAAATACATAAGATTTTTGAAAATCTGTGTTTTAACAAAGTGTTTAAACATTTCATCTTTAAATAAGTCAAATATTAACAAAAATATTAATATTTTTAACTTTTTTTAAAGTCGATCTATTATTAAAATATTAAGATCTATAATATCATTAGTTTTAAGCAGTAAAAAGATTATTTCTGAATATAAATGAAACCTAGAGATCTTATAATATATATATTTGTCTTTGGAGGAGTTGTTCTGGGTTATTTTCATATATTTGATAAGTTTTTTCAGAAAAATCAAAAAGAAGATCAAGAATTATTCGGTCAAGACTGGCTTAGAAAGAAGTTCCAGAGTGGTACAGAGCATATTTGAGTAATACTATGTTGATTAATTTTAAAAGTTTCATGTTCAGATCAACAATATTTATGTAGTGATACATTACAATGTGTTAATCATCCAGCAAATTGTCCATGTCCATTTCCTACATCACAAGTACGATGTTCACTAGGTAATGGAGGGTATATTTGTGTATCATTGTCGGAGGAGCATGATCCATGTCAAATTATTGAGCAATACCGGCTAGGAAATAATATTTAAGAAACCAATAAATGAATATATAAGTTGTAGTAAGAATTATAAGTGAAAAACAAAGCTAATTTCTATTGCGTGAAGGCTTCCATCTTTTTACGCTTATTTCTCTTATTTTATACATTTTTAGAAGAAGGTCTATTCTTTTTGTTTGAATTGCATCTTTAAAAACAGAATCACAAGGAATTTGGACATAACACAATACAATTGTCTATAAAGTATTAATTTATTTTTTTAGATTTAATATAATAGATACTTTTTTTACTTGAGATATGACTCTGTTGATACAGTGTAACCAATGCCATGATAATTCTTTTTTTCTATTATTTGGATAGAATGGTAATACTATAACAGCAAATTCTGAATGGGAAAAGATGGGTCCTCGTTTATATAGTACTATTGATTGATTATATAAACTTTTTTTTTAAATTTAGTCATTATAACTTACACCAATCAACTCCAAACTTAAGGCCTTTTTTTATAACCCATCCTAATGATCTATAATGATGATATACAACATATGATACAAGAAATGGATTGTCTGCATCTATTTCATTTGTAGTTTTTTGTATTAATGATAAAGAACAGAATAATAATAATAATTCCATTGAATTTTTGATTGAAAGGCATTTTGAAACATCAATATCTAAAATTCCAAGAGAATAACTTAAAAAAAAAGCTTCTTCAAGATGTAATTGCAAATGTTCAAATTCTAATATAGATTTTTCTAATTCTTCTGTCTTTTTAACTTGTATTCCTGTATAATTTTTGCTTTTTATTATTCTTTTATTATCTTCAACTATATTTTGCTTTTCTTTCCCTTCTTCAATTCTAATCTTATCAATTGCTTCCATTTCAATTAAACCCCTCTGATGCTTAAATTCTAAACGTTCTTGACGTCTTAGTTGAGTACGTTCTTCACTTGTTAGCTCTTCATTTGAGCTAACCCATCCAAACAATCTTTGTATTCGTTTTGACCAGCTTAATGAGCTGCGACTTAGATTTCCTTTACCAAAATACCCACATCTCCATAATTTATCTATAGTAGATGCATCTGTCACCCATACTGAGGCAGTTGCAACATCAAGTATGCCTCTATAATGACATTGAGGCTGAAAACCTTTATAAATTCTATATAAAAGCCATATAATAGAAACAGGATGATGGGGAAAGAATGGGAGTGTTAAAGGAAGGGGAGGATCTCTCATTTTATGTATAAATGTTTTAATTGTATGTTAGTATAACTTAAGATGGTTGAATGTTGAATGGGGTTTGAACCTGATAGAGAAAGGGTTAGGATAAGAATCTAGGCAATATATAAGAATATAGTTTCTTAATGATTAAATATGGTTATTGGAATAAATTAAAAAATGAATAAAATATAATTAAAATTTTGAAGTGATGTTTTAAATGTAATTTTAAAGTGAAAATAATTAATTTATGAATTGTTTTTAAATTTCGACTATTGTATTGATGAATGAGAGATCTTTTACGCTCCGCTCGAATCTTGTTCTCATAATATCATTAGGGTTGTCTTCAACAAGTTAAAACAATGCCTCCCTTATTGCCTATCCTGAATTTTTTTCCATTGTTTTATATATAAAAGCATTTGATATGTAAAGTTCTTAAATTTATTTATAATAGTTTTGATTTTTGCCAATCGTTATGATAAATCTAACTATTGTTTCATAAATTAGAAATTTTTGTTAGGTATTGGTATTTTGAAATATCAATGTTTCTCCCCTGAGGATGAAAATCGTCATTTCAGATTATTATAGATGATGGTGTACTCCATAACGATAACGACGGTTAGTTTGAAAAAATCCATGCCCATTTATCAATATTTTAGGTATCTGATGGGTTTTTTATATGAAACATAGCTGAAGAAGACTTAATGAGCTTTATTAAAACTTCTCATTTATAATGAAGTTATAGACAATCCATTGCTCATAAAGTCATACTAAATTTTATATTTTTAAATAAAAATATGCTAATTATAGAACATTTATAGAAAACCCATCGTATTATTTTCTACGAGTCATGATTAAGCGTTTAACTTACTTTTTCTTTTATTACCATTTTATTATCCAGAAGAAACAGTTTTAGCATGATTTTTGTCAGCTGCATCTATTTTTTCAAAGCTATTTTTTGCTATTTCTATGTTCATTAACAAAGCTGCAGATTCTATAATCATTTATTAGTAAAATTAAAAACAATTTATCATTTAGCAAGATACATACGCACGAGAGGATCGCTTAATATAACAAGAATATATGTATCGCAAACATAAGGAGCAATAAAAGCAGAAAAAGGACATGTTCTTAGTTCAAATAAAGTGAATTGTGATTGCATTTTACTTTCACTCGAATTAGAATGTTATAAAAAAATATCAAAAGATTTACCTGCAGCTCAATTTAAATTGTTTAACAATATTACTTATTTTTTCGAATCGATGCAGGTCAGGATGATTAAACCCTGGACGAGATGTATGAGATATTACAAGAAATGTTGTTCGTTCGAATAAAATAACTTCATCCGCTTCTATATGAAGAGCAAATTGTTTTAAATGCTTTTCGAGCGTAGGAATATTCGGAACTAACGTATAAACAATACATGACCATGCCTATAAATAAACTTAATACAATGTTTTATAGGTTTTTTCCTATGAAAACCTTATATAACGTTTCATCCCATATTGATGTAGCAAGGATCACTGTTTCAAAATTTTCTGACCTTTGATATAATATTTTGGATCGTTCTTGATATACATAATCCCTCATTTCTTCCTGGACTAAATCCATTTTATGAATTAAACAAAATACTTGAGCTTTAGGCGAATTTTCTCGGATTGCTTCTAAACATGATTCATATGTATGTAAATCTACATCAAATTCTCTCGATTCCACATCAAAAACATAAATTAAGACCTCGACATTCCTGAAAATATGGTCTCTTTGTGCTGAAAGATAATTTTCCATAAAAGCATCTTGTCTAAATAAAAAAAATTAATCTATATTGCACGACTTATAGACCTCCTTGTACCCGCCACAATCCCATAAGTTTAAGACTAAATTCCCTAGAAAATGGACATGAGAATGTTCTACATCAACTAAAATAAAACGTTATTTAATCATTATTTTCACTAAAAATTACTTGTTGCTCCCAGTCGCCGGGTATCTTTAGCAATATAGTTACTGAAAATAATACTCCTCATACTAGACTTCCCTGAACCACTCTTCCCCATCAAAAGCACCTTTTTTCTCATTTTTTTAAAAATTCTAAGTTAAAATATGTTGGTTGTACGATTATTAAAAAAAGCTATAAATAATATATATAAACCCTTTCCTTTAAGCCCGTATATTAAGTAAATATTAGTAGAAAAACCAGTTATATAAAATCTAATGAATTAATTGTTAACAAGTTCCCATCTTTTTCGTGTAGGTGGAGGAGTAGGTGGAATTCCACGACGCCTATTATCATAGTATACTTCCTTTAATAAACATAAAGAGTCGCTGTAAATATCATTTATTTTTAGTGTAGATGATTTCCTATTTTTGAAGTTTTTATATTTTGAAATTGGTGAAGGTATAGGTGAATTTAATGAAATTGTTATTTTTGAATAATTAGTGTTATTATCTGTATGAATAGTGTTGTATGTAGGATATTTTATTTGATTTGAAGATAAATCAGTGTTATTTGATTTTATTAAGTTTAATTTTGAACCAGAAAGTTTGTCAGTTTCTGAAGAAATATTTTTGTGTATTAAAAGATCATGATTATGATTATGATCATGATATTTGTCTGAAAAGAATGTATCTATTTCATGATTTAAGTGAATAAAATGAATTGGATAATTTTGGTGTGAATTTGAAATATCAGATATTTTTTTGTAATTTTTTCTTTTTGAAGATTCTATATTATTCTGTATAGAATTAGGCGACATGTTTTCCTTTAATGTGTTATGTTTTTCAAATGTTTTGCCCTTAAAAGATGTTTTTTTAGTATGAGATGAAGAATCACATAATAAACGTGTTGTATTTTTCAAAAAACAATTTTGAATATCAGACAAAGGCCAATAGTTATTCTTCTTTTCTGAACATAATGATATATATAATTTTTGTTTATAATCAGAACCAGTATCAAGTTCTTGAATAGAATCATATTCAAGGATTATAGGTGATATATAGATCAAATCCTCAGATAAATAAGATATAAATTGAAACCTAAAAACATCTGATTTAGAATCTGAAATACTGGAATTGATCTTTTTATAGAAAAATTTAGAAGCTAATTGATCTGTTAAAATTGATTCTAATGTTTCTATGAATCTTTTTTGATTATTTTTGGAAAAAAATTCAATTTTAGAACAATCTTCTTGAGAATCTTTTTTCCTGTCTTGAGAAAAGCCTTGAATTTTATTAAGTTCCCCTATTTCCTTGTTGAATAAATCAATTTGCCTTGAATTTTTAAAAGTATCATGTATTTTTAATTTTAAAATGCTATCAAATCTTATTCTAGGAATTAATTCATCTCTTTTAAAAGCATATGATTCGAAAAGTTTGTGAATTAAAGAATTAGTTTGATAAAAAGGATATAGATTTGATTCCTTGATATTTGAGTGTTGTATAAGATGACCTTTTTTAATAAAACAAGAAAAATATCTAGACAAGAAATTGTTACTTTCTAAGTATTGAAAATCTGTATTCCTTGTAAGAATCTTTGTTTTCTGATTTTTAGTTTTCTGTTCAATCATACATAATTTAGATTCTGTTTTAAAAGTTTTTTGAATTATATCAAGATAATTAGAAAAAGGTCCCATTTTTAAATAATAGTATATATTAGATCCTTCTTTTAAACTATTATTTGATAAATCTGAGTATGCTTCTAAGATATTTCCCCACTTTTTTATCAAAAGATAAAAATAACTTAGAAATTTAAATTTTTGTGAAAAAATTATAGTAAATGGTATGAAAAGACATGATACACTAAGTATAGATAATGAATAATATTTAAATATCATTCTTTGAGCTTTAATTGTTAATAAAAAATCACTTTCCCATTTATTCATGCTCATTTTAAGATAAGCGTTATCGCTAAATAGATAAGGCATTAATAAATTAAAATATAATATTAAAAAAAAAAATAAATGAAAAATGAAGATAATCTTATGTATTTTATTCAGAAATCAGTATTTAAATATTATTTTTTATTTTGAATATATTCCATGCATTGTTAAGGATATTAAAAACGGAAGAAGCAATCATTCTGTGTTCTAAAAATGTAGTTATTGGTAACTTGAAGAAAGTAAGTGATAAAATAATAAAAAAAATTGAATAATACCTTATCAGGATGAATTTTTGAAATAGTTTTAAGGTATGCTTTTTTTACTTGAGAAGTAGTAAGTAAATTTGCCATATTTATATTTTGCCAAGCTAGATCATCCCATAATATATTGTTAAGACTAGATAATAGAGCTCTTATATTATCTCTTTTCCCATCAGCCCAATTATTTACAGATGAATCGACTTTATCATATAATAATGATTTATCTTCATTTTGAATTTCTAAAACATCATAAGGTTTTTCAAGAGGTTCTTTTTCAGATTTAGAAATAGAATTTTCATTTTTTGAGTTTTCTGAAAAATCTATGTCTAAAAGAATATCAGATTTATGAATTTTTTCGCAATCATTTTTAGAATTTAATGCCATTAAATCATCTATACTTGAATCAATAGTTTCTTTTTGCCAATTTTTAGCCTTTCCAAGTTTTTTAAGTCGTTGTAAACATTTAGATCGTCTTATAATTATCTTTTCCCGGATATCATCTATGACTTTTTCAGAAAAAATATTTTTTCCAAGACCTCTTTTATTTTCAATTAATTTTAATAACTCATCACAATCTAAAAGACTTAATTCCAGTTTTTCCATATGTAAATAACAAAGTGAACGATTGAATAATAATAATATTTTTAAAACATGATTTAATGGTAAATATTCAATAGATTCAGAATATCGTCCTAATGCTTCTGAATAATTACCGTTATTAAAAGCATTAGATGCATGTTTTATATTAACGTCTAGTTGGTTAATCAAATGTGGCAAATTAGATAGATCTAAATGCTCAGTAAATAGATCCTGAGAAACATGATCAAGGAGTAAAATCCCTTCAGAATTTATATAACAATGTGTAAGGTTTTGATTCTTTTCTTTGTAGTCTCGCGTTTCAATTTCATTTGAAAATAATCTAGATAACTCACTAGATGATGATGGTTGTTGGTAGTTAGGTTCATCCGATAAGAAATCCATAAGGTCGTTATTTTTTTCAATAGTCAATGTCGATGTCTTACTAGTAACAGTTTTATCACAATTTTTTATTTCTTCAAATGATTTTTGATTAGATAATAATGGTTGATATTTCGAAAAGGTATGGTTTGGTACTTGACAGTAATCATTTGATTGCATATTATGGTTTCTTGATGCTTCAAGATAATTTTTTCCACGGTTGAAAATATTATTGGCTTTATCAGAAATTTTTGAAAGAAAGTGCTTATTATCTAAAGAGAATATACCTTTTCCCTTGTCAATTATATCTGTTTTTGATGAATTATCTCTTTTTTCATTATCCAAAAGATCTAATGACATAAGTACTGAAATAATAGAATCTATATATGTCTTGACATGTGTTATATCTATTGCTCTAATCACTTTATCATAATCAAATCCCATTTCAATAAGTTGAGATATAATTTCATCATTTGAAATATCATGTTCATTACTTTCACAATCTGAAAATAATTCCTTTTTCTGATAATTCAAATTACTCACTTCATCTGAATTATCATTTTCAACAAAATCTTGAACTGGTGTATTAAATATTTCAAAAATATCATCTACTTTATCCTCTTTTATACAATTTTCTGATATTGAAAATAAATTATCAAAAAATGGTTTATTATTTGATGTATTATTATTCAATCCCTCATATGATTCATTATTAAATTCTAATAATGACTCTTTATTACTCTCTAATTCCTCATATTTCATTTTAGATTTTTTTCTTTCTATATTTAATGACTGCCCGGAGACGGATTTAGATGCTTCTTCATAAAAATAATCTAAATCTGAAAATGATAAATAATTACTTTCATCGACATCTTTTCCTTTATATTGCCCTCTTTTCTCCTGTTTTTTTCTTATATTTTCTCTTTCTTGCATTTTTAACTCTATCTTTTTCTTATATTCGTTACTCGTCATTTTATAATAAAACCCACTTTTAACAGGTTTAATAAAATATTATAATAGATATTTCTTAAATATTCTTTCCCTTAATAAAATTTCATTTGATATTATAAATTACTCCTCAAAAAAATATTTTAATCTATTTCTTTTTTAAACTTCTTTTTAAACTTCTTTTTAAACTTCTTTTTAAACTCTTTTTTAACCAAAAAAATACTGGCAAATTCCTTTCATCATAGATTACTTTCCATTCACTATATATACAAGCTTAAAAATTCGATTTCTATCAAATTGTACGAACACTCTGACACTCGTTTTTGTACAAATTCACTTCAACGAGCTCTTAAAAAGTTCGCTATTCAATCTAAGCACGGGGAATCGCTTTCAAAGCATCTTTCCTTGATATACCTAAATGTATCTCTTACAAAACACTATATTTGGTGCATCAACGCCTGAAGCGCTATCAAGTGCTATTAAGTATTAAGTATTATTAAGTACTATTAAATACTATTAAATACTATTAAGTCTTATATATTTTACCTTTTAACCTTCTTAACTACCTTAACCTCGATATTTATAGAGCGTAGAGGGTGTTGCGAAGGCAACGGGCAGGACGTCAACGAAATGGAGGAAAAAGGTTTTATGCCAGAAGTCTTTAGAATGTCATCATATATTAAGAAACTATGGAGGACTAAGACAGCACTTATACTTAGTTCATTTTTTGGAGTACCATTTGTGCTTCCATCAGGATCACGGTCAGGATTTATATTGATGGATGAAGCGTATCCATATTCTACAGATAAGGAGGAAAAGAGGCCAGAAAGAGGGACGGAAAAGATGGAGGAATGTTTTAATATGGATAAAGAGTCGTATTTTGAAAGATCTATATTTTATGATCCGGTATTTGAATTTATTTTTCCAGTATGGGAGTTTTATACGATACCGACGATATTTGGATGGTTTTTTAGAGAGCGTGGGAGAATGGATAGGAATGAGAGGGAAAAGAAGAATATTGAAAGGTATAAGGATTATTTTTGGAGGCCGAGACTTTTTCAGAATGAAAATTGGAAAGATGTATTTGAAACGTTTGAAGATTTACGATGGAGAGAAAAGGATAAAGAAATTTTTGAAAATGAGAAAGAATATAATAAAGGAGAAGAAAAGGAATTAAATGAATCGTCTAAGAAAGTGATATCTAAGATTTCAAAAAAAATGTTACGTACATTTGGAGATGGATCGTATGAGACAATTGAAGTTATTAAGCGATGCTTTGATGATGGTACGTGTGAAACGACGAAATATACGGATTCGTCGAATGGTAAAATGGAAAAGAAAAGAGAAATAATGGATAATGAAGGTTTTTTTTAGATTTATGAAATGATATGTATTAAAAAGAAAAGTAGTTGAATCATCCGCATCTAAATATACGCAAGAAAGTGCATTTAATTCTTCTATGAATAAGTAATTTAATTATTTTAAAAATATGGTTAAATTTGAACTAATAAAAAATAGCGATGTTTAAAAAATAATGATGTTTAAAACATAAATAATTTTTACCTTTTTACATTATATATAAGTAATTGCTACGCGAGAACGTATATTTTGTTTGTTTTTTGTACATTTGTATAATATAATTCATTTGAAACATTGATCCATGAGTTATAGATATTTATATATCTATAAAATTAATGGTTTTTTTAGAAAAATTAAAAAAAATATATATAAAGAAGTAAATAGAAATCTTAGAAAGTTATGCATTTATTTAATTTTAAAGTTTAGTTTATTAAAGTTATATTTAAAAAAATGTTTTTTAAGTTGACAAATATAAATGAAAAAAAGACAACGAATGAATATTTTTAATAATTAAATTTAATTATTTTTTACATTGAAAATATCACATTAAAACATGAATTGTCTTGTATTTTAAATAGTTATTTTGAGATTATAAAAAACAGTAATGTCAAAAAACAATATGCTAAATTTTCTCAATATTATAAAAGTATAGATTTAATTATTCAACAAAATTAAGTTAAAGAAAAAAATATAACATTTTAAAAGATAAATTATCTTTTTTATATATAGTTGAGCTAAATTTAATTCAAAGACAAATATTCTATGTATTGTTTGAATATTTCATTCTCTAAAATACTAATATTTAAATATGTTTTCTATACAAAAAATCAATTTATGAAAAAATTATCGTTTCATAATTCTTTTTGAACTTTTTTTCATTTATATTTTATTTATTAATATTTTTAGAATTTTAAATAGATTTGAGGAACTCTTGAAAAATAATTAAAAGTCAAACCTATATATCTTTCTATATATTACATATAAACTATATGATATTAATATTATCTCTATCACTATTTATATTGATATTATCTTTATCTATATTAATATTATCATTATTTATATTAGTATTATCACTATTTATATTAATTCTATCAGTATTTATATTAATATTATCTCTATTTCTATTAATATCATCTCTATTTATATTAATATTATGCTTTTTTTCTATTTTATTTGATCCTTTAAACATTTTCTTAAAGAATTGAAAAAATAAAACAATATAATTATTCTTTAAAAGGCAAATATAATATAATCCATACATAAAATAAATAAAATTCTAAAATTAACCCATATAAAAAAACTCAAACAATTTTATTTAACATTTCTTAAAAATAAAACATTTATTAACATAAAAAATACATGAGAACTCAAAATGGAATATATAAAAATAAGGATAAATCTTACTTTTTATTATAAATTTCATTAAAAAAAACTCAAAAATTTCAAAAATAATCATTTTCATAACATATACAAATTAAATCTTTTAAATAAAATATACTAAATTTCTTTATACGTTCGATTTAAAAACATATCTTTATTTCATAAACAATATAATCATAAAAAAAATCAAAGAATTAAAAATCATTAACAAAACTATATATTTTATGAACATAATTAAAGATTTTCTATATTTCAAAGACATTATTATTATCCATTTAAATATATATAAAGATAATTGCCATGACAACCGATAATCCAATGAATTATATATTCTTCAGATAAAGTTGAAAATTAAATGAAATTATTTCCTTTATAAATCTTAATAAAGAAACACTAATATAAAAATAAAACATAAATATTCTTTTTTATCTTTATTTTTGTATTAATTGTCTCCAATGATTTCTTATCTTGATCTTAAAACCCCAGTTGATCGTCATTTCACGTGACACGCATATACTTCAGTAAAAAGATATAAAAGGAAGGGTTCCCGCCTTTTTTTACTAAGTTAAGACAAAAAATTTCCAATAAAAAGGAAGCGTATGATTAAAATACGTTATATGAAGTTAGGGAATAAATTTATTTATTAATTTATGTGAGATAAGATTAATTTAAGAATCTTAAGAATCATTATAATACTTTCTAGTTTTTAAATGAACTTGTATATAAAAAAAAAAAGAAATATTGATATGGTTTGTGAAGAGAAGAGCGAATTGTTATCTGGGGAGTCACTAGAAGAACCGGAAAAGGCCAAATATATAGATTTAAGTGATAGTACTGAAGAAAATCTATATATTGATACTGTTCCTCAAACGAGGCAATAAATACTAATTGAGAAAAATATAGAATTACTAAGTTATATAGAGAATGGGTTATTTTTCGTATTGAAAAATTAATAGAAGCAGCAATTGATTCGATTTATAATAAAAAACCATTACTGATAAAACTTTCAATAAGAAATAATAAATGGTAAAGAAAAGCTATCGCAGGAGAAAAATAATATTTTCAGTATTTTTGATAGAAAATCTAATATGATTAAAAGAAATTCAGTAATTAAACAGAAAGTTTTCCGATTTCCAAGTAAAACACAAATAGGCTCTTGGAGATTTGGTAATTTCTTAATCATTGTACTCAAATATCTAATAAGATTAATATAGCTGTTCTTATTCGAATTTTAGATCTAATTCATGAATCTCTAGTATCAAATACTCCAGTAACAAAAAGGTAAATTGTTTAAACATTAAATCTTAAGTATTTTTTTTTTATAAACCAAGGGATATCTATTATCGTGATATAAACTTATTTAAGAATTCAAAAATTGTAAATAAAATTATAGAAGATATAGCATATACCTTCAAAATTCGAAGATCAGCACTTAATGTTGTAAGATACAAGTAATTAATTCAAATTCATTGTTAATTTTCAATAAAATAGCTAGCTACAGCAAAAGGACTCGTTTGCGGCCACATAAAAATAAAACGAAAAAATTTTGAAGAGATAAATTGTTTGCAAGATTCTGAAGTATGGAAATCAAGTCCATTATTCCCCAATTTTAATATTTTCAGGTATTAATACCTTCAGAAACTGAAATAGAAAGTATAGAGACAGAAGCTGATTGGATTCTTATTGTTGAAAAAGAAGTAAAAATAGATATAAATTATAAAGTAGAAATTAATATCTTTAGTCGACATTTAGAACATTACTGATATCAAAATTTTACAATCATCCAGTAGCAGGGAAAGGTGTTATCATTACAGTATAAAGAATCCATTACACTTAAAATCATAAAACTGAATTTGTTATCAGGCAAAAGGATACCCAGATATATCAACAAGAGAATTTTTATACATGATATCAAAATCTATTTCATCTTCTTCAAGTCCTTATAAGAGATCAACTCCCATATTGTGTCTTGTAGATTATGATCCACATGGAATAAACATTCTAGCAACATACAAATTTGGTTCATATGCAGAAGCACACAATAGCCATCTAATGGCTATACCATCGATCAAATGGTTAGGCGCACACTCAAATGATTTTCGTAAAAATCAAGAAAATGGATATATTCCAATGAATAACAATGATATAAAAAAAGCTTTTGACCTTTTACAAAAAGAATGGATTCAAGAACACATAAACCTAAAAAATGAGTTATGTAGAATGTTATTTACCAGAGTTAAAGCAGAAATACAATTATTAAGTGAAAATGATGAAAAATGTTTAACAGAATATTTAGCAGATAAAATTTCCAAAGGTGAATGGTTATAATTCCAAATAAAATGTAGTAAAATTCTCAATTCTAATGCTTTTTTTACTTTTTTTTACTTTTTTTACGAATTAAAGATTCATTAAGGATATTTACGGGTTTTAATTGTTCTGAAATATCGATAGCTTTTCTCTTTTTATCCTCACTTGTTTTTTTACCCGAAACTTTTTTAATCCAATCAACACTATCTTTAATATCTTTAGAGTTATTGATATCATTAATCAAATCAAGCGTCGCTCCTTTAGTCTTTTCCAATGTCTCAAAATCAGAGCGCAATAATTTTTCATAAACCATTCTATAAATTTTCTCATTTATTTGAATACCATTTTGTAAATCCAAGTCCTCTGTTATAGTATTGTTTGTTCCATCCTGATCATTCCCTGGAAATTCTAGACTAAAAAACCCAACAATTCTACCATGTATACACTCTTGACGAAACGCCATTAATTCCCAAAACTTATCAATGCTTACAACTTCTCCATCTCTATCCAATTGATCAAGAAACCGGGTTTTAGGATCATCTGGAAAACGTGGAATAATTTCTCCTGCCGATTGACCCATAGATTCATATGGATGACCACATATCCAGTTTAAATCTGTATCAACATGTTGAGGTGTATATTTAAGAGTTTCTCTTGGATCCATTCCTGGTATTAAAACATATTTCTTAGGGCATTGGGACCCATTTACAGAATCTAATACTTTTAACCACCATCTAACCAATTCTCGATCATCTAATATATGTTTAGATGGATTTAAAGAGGACGACGGAAAAAGATATTGAGGTTGAGATCTTGAAAAAAGAGATATTCTTGAAGGTATATTTTTCCTAGAAAACCTTCTAATTAAATATGACAAAAATGTTGAAATAACTGCTTTTAAAGGCGATGGTGAACCATGTCGATTAAAAAATCCTGTTGAATCCGCCTTAGAAATATAAAATACACTAAGTTCCGATGAAAAAAATATCAAAACTTCAATGGCATAAGCCATTGCATCCTCTTGTAATATAAAAAAAAAATGGTTTGAAAGATATACATTATCTATTTTCCTCTTATTCAACCATGGCCACTTTAACTTTTTAAAATTTGTAAATATATAACCATATGAAAATGTTATTTCTGGCGGTAATGACTCAATAGATTTTGATATTCCTGTATATAAATTATCCATATATATTAGAGGCCTTAAAAAACTTAAGTTTTTTAAGGTTAGTTACGATAAGTCGGTAACCTAAGATAATGACTTTTTCTAAAAAAATCTCTATTTTGAGTAGAATAGAGAGGTAATTCATTAAATTAATATTGGATAAGAGATATTTACTAATATATTTTAGATATTCGTTTTTTTTTGGAGTTCAATGGAGAAATTTTGGAGGAGTTTCAGTAAAAACATTTCAAAAAAATATAAGTTCATTTAAAGGCAATAAAAGGCCTAAATATGAGAGATCTATTATGTATTATGGAGGATATTATTTATCTAAAGATAGAGGAATGTTTTTTAGGGATTTTTTTGTTTTTAAATGTCAGTTTTCTACAACATCAAAGGTATTATCAGAATATCGAGAAAAAACTTTGGAGATGATCCCAGAGAATACAGAAACAGTAGTTGAAACACCGTTAGAAGAGGTTATTCATAGGGTCGGGGATTTGAAGGCAATGGGATTTTGTAATTGGACACCTGTTGGTTTTTTACAGCAATGTCTAGAGTATATATATGTATTTACAGGATTACCATGGTGGGCAAGTATAGCAACACTAACGGTTATAATAAGATTTTGTATGGTTCCACTTCTGATTGGGATGATTCGAAATCTAAGTACACTTGCACTTATTCATCCTGAAGTTCAAAATCATATGAAGGCACTTAAAGAAGCTCAACTAGAAGGAGATATAATAGAACAAACCAAAAGGACGCAGTCTATTCAGAAGTTATTTAAAGAGTATAAAGTGAATCCATTAAAGTCACTTGCTATGCCATTTATACAAATGCCAGTTTTTATTAGTTTTTATCTTGCATGTTCTCGTATGGCATCGTTACCAGTTCCTGGACTAAAGAATGGAGGGTTAGGATGGTTTAATGATTTAAGTGCAAGCGATCCATATTTTATTTTACCTTTTCTTAATTCATCTCTTATGTTTATTAATTTAGAGGTATGCTTATTAAAAGCTATATAAAAAATTATTAATTATTGTCTATAGCTTGGATCTGAAGTTGGTTCTAGTGCATCAACCAATGCAAATATGAAAATGAGGAATCTTTTTCGAATGATAATCCTTTTAACACCGCTTTTTACCATAAAATTCCAATCAGTATACAATCATTAAATATTATAGTTATTTTAATCATATAATAGGCAGTTTTTTGTTATTGGATTACTTCAAATATTTTTTCACTAGGACAAGGTTTTATGCTTCGTCATTCATCTGTTAGACATTTTTTAAATCTACCACCTCTCAAGCCTAAAACCCAATCTGATAAATCTGACAATTCTAAAGATTCTGAAGGATTTAAATCAAATTTTATAGCTATGGTAGAAGGTATTAAAAATACACATCGTCAGGTCTTAGAAACAAGCAAAAATGTGTATAAAACATCAAATCAATCAAATAAACATCGTCCTGTAGATAAAACTCTTGAGGCATATATGTTAAGAAAAAAAATTAAGTACAAACAGAAACAAGAAAATAAAGAAAAACAACATGAAACATCATAAAATCATTTCTGGAATATCATATCATCAAAATAAATAACAATTAATCAATCCTATACATTTTTATTTAAACGATGTGGTCTTTGCTTCACAAATTAATCTATGAAAATTAATACATAAACATACTCTAGCACCAAGTATATTCCATCGGATAGAAATCTCATGTGCAAATATTTCACCAAATCCTAGAAATACACCATTAATAAATGGAAGGAACATATTAATTACTAATCTCATAATTAACTCAAACAACAACATTTTAAAAAAATATACCAGATGAACGAATTAATGTCCATACTTTCTTATATGACTCATTATTTACATAAGGAATAAGTCTATTCATATTATTCTTTTTTAATGATTTTTCATTATCATCTTGGGTTGGATAAACATGTAAAACGTCTATAACATCATCTTTTTCAGATTCTTCACTCATGGAATTATCTTCACTTAATTCATAAGAAGACATATCAGAATTATATATTAATTGGTTTTCATTCATATCTTGGGCTTTTCATAGATCTTATTGAATTGCTTGATATTCTAAGATTTCACATAATCGAGACGTTAAAAAAAGCCAAACAATGAAGATTGAGAGAGGTATTAAAATATACATTATTTTATAAAGAATATCTGCTAAAATATATATGTTTATCTTTAGTTTCTATTTGGTCACCATTACCATCAACACATCGAGCAAGTCCAGTTCATCTTTCAAGTCATCCAGATGGAACAAAGATTGCATATGCAGTAACTAAGAAAAAACAGATATTTACAAGGGAAATATTAATTATTAAAGTCTAATAAATCTATTTATTTGAGGAATATTGAGTATCCAATTGAAACAATTCAATATGGAGGACATAAGGTTCAAACGACGGTGGCAAAATTTAGTCCCTCTGGAAATTATGTAGCATCAGGGGATTTTCAAGGAAATGTACGTATATGGGATTGTATTGGAGAAGAGAATATTCTTAAACTGGAAAAAAAAGTGATTAGTGGACGTATTAATGATATAGCATGGGATGGAGAAAGTAAACGAATCATTGCAGTAGGAGATGGACATGAAAGGTAATAAATAAAAAGAAAAATAAAAAAAAATGTATAAAGTACTTATGAAAATGAATTAGATTTGGGCATGCGTTTACGTTTGATACAGGAAATTCAGTTGGAGAAGTAATAATTATGTTATATATGAATTGAATTTATAAGTTATTTTAGATTTCAGGTCATTCTGAAATAGCTAATGCAGTATCTATACGAAAACAAAGGCCATACAGGGCAGTAACGGTATCGGATGATACATCTGTTATATTTTATCATGGACCACCATTTTTTTATGATAAAATATCCCGTCATCATAAGAAATATGTTCATGACGTTTCATTTTCTCCATGTGGCAATTTTTTTTGCACAGTTGGAGGAGATTCAAAAATTATTATTTATGATGGAAAAAATGGGACAATGATCAATGAATTTTCCAATAAAGAAGGACATAAAGGGAGTATTTTTTCTTTATCATGGAGCCCAGATTCAAAATATTTACTTACCTCATCTGCTGATCATACATGTAAAATTTGGGACGTAGAAACTCAAAAACCAACAGAGTAAATTCAGCATTTTAATACATCATTAATTAAATGATTTTAGAACATGGGTATTTTCAGAAGTAGTTTCAGTTCCTGATCAGCAAGTTGGAAACGTTTGGACTTCTTTGAATAAAATTATATCATTATCATTTAGTGGTGATCTAAATTATTTATCTCGGTCACAAAAAGATCCCATACGAATAATTCAAGGCCATCAAAGATCAATTACGGCAAGTGGATTATCGGAAGACAGATCTACCTTTTTTACTGCTTCTTATGAAGGACTTATATGTGGTTGGGATGTAAAAACAGGTATCGCAAAATCTCTAAAAGATGGACCAAATCATACAAATCAAGTAACTCAAATTCTTCCTTGTAATGATAAGATGTTTTCAATTGGGATGGATGATACCTTACGAACTCTTGATACTAAACTTTTGATTTATGAGTTTTTACCCACTAACTTTAAATTTTAAAACTAATATACTTAAAGAGGAAATCCTATACATTTTGATAATCTTCCTAAGGGTTTAGCTTCCATTAAAGATGATCAGGATTATAAAATTATTATTACAGTTTCTAACATACAAGTTTACCAAAATAATAAAAAAATCATATTACATGATACTCTTTTTCAACCCAATTCTATTGATAGAAATAAAACAAATAATGAGTTCTCCGTTGGAACAGAGGTAGTAATTCTAAAAATTTTTAAATAACGTTTAACATTGCTTAGGAGGGTAATATTTACATTTTTGAATTTAGGATAAATCAAGAAAAAATTGTAGAAATAGACAAAATAACGGTTAATCATTTTCCAATTACAACTCTAGCATATTCTCCAAATGGGAAATATTTAGCTGCTGGTGATGGATCAGGGAAAATTATTCTTTATGATGCAAATACAAGAGAAATTGTAACTAGTCGTTGGGTATTTCATGTAGGTAAAATAACAGCTATTTCTTGGAATTCGGAAAGTACACACATATGTTCAGTTTCTCTTGATACACATCTTTATATTTATTCAGTATTTAATCCTGATCGCCATCTTGTAATCAAAAACGCACATCTTGGAGGTGCATCAGGCGCTATATGGCTTTCTAATGATGAAATATTAACTACTGGTGCTGATGCATCTGTTAAACGATGGAGAGTTGTTTTAGATTCGTAATTCTTTCTTTCAAAAACAAATTAATCTTTAAAATCTATATTATTTAACTCAAATAATCAATAGATTTATAATTCTAAATAATTATTTAATTAAATTAAACTCAATATTATCGAGGAAACAGTGGATAGAGCTATAACTATATATCCAGTCGTATAAACTCCCTTAAGTGTTAATCCTTAACACATTTATCATTCAATGATACAAATTAAAAAATTACTGTATACAAACCTCTTCCTGTATCCCAATAAAGATGTCTAAGCCCATTAAAAGAATGATATGTAAACGGAAATGAAACAATAAACTTGGTTAAGATTTTTGCTTCTACCGGCCAAGAATGAAAAACAGAAGAAATAGTTTCAGAATCCAAATGCCAATTAAAAATTGGTGATACAAGATAACTAATAGCAAAAACATACAACCCTTATAACTTTTAACCATATAATATTAATACCAAAAAAATACCAGCTGAGACAAAACAACCAGTAATTCTATTAAACCCTGACATATACCATGTCAATTGAGGCCGGTAAATACTTAAATGAGGCGAATTAGGCCGTTTTAATCGCTGCTGCGCCAAAACATTAGATGCCTCTTCTTTCGAAATAACTTCCGTTTGAATCTTTCTAAAGACTATTAATAGATATTAATACTCATTAATATCATATATAACCGTATAAATGGACTGTATACGCCTTTCTTAAGCAAATATCTTGGGTACAAATAAATCTCTATAAAAAAGTAAAAAAATGTCAATTTTAACCCGTTTTTTTCCGGGAAAAAAGCAATTACCAGGAAACAATAGTCCTCTACTCGTATTTATATATCTTATCATATAAAAAATACTCAAAAATCTCTCTTTCTAATATTTTATAAAAAATTTATTTTTATGTCGTTCATTATCTGACGATCATCCAATATATTATTTAAAAAAATAATAAAAAAATATAAGGAAAATAAGAAATAAATAAGTATATTCCATATATTTATATATTACCATATATAAAAATATATAATTTATATATTTGCTATTTTTTCTGTGGAGTTTTTATTAAATAATTAAGATTTTTATCACAAACCTGTTAAGAATTTTTTTTTAAATATTGAGATTTATAAGTGGAATTTCAAGTAAAAATCAATTATTTCTAAGAAGGAACATCTACATATAATTATTTATATATTTTTTGGCATTTTTTTCTACATAATATAACGAGTTATTTTTGAAAAAGCGGACATATTAGAGCTATTTATAAGATATATTGTTATCTCTAGATATTTGGTTTAGTTATGGTAACATCAGTATGGCCTCCAGATACAGTAAAAGATGTTGCAGAGTCTATTGGTATTAACCAGCTTGATGACGATGTAGCAAAAGTTTTAGCATTGGATATTGAATATCGTATACATGAAGTTATTC
This sequence comes from Pneumocystis carinii B80, assembly GCF_001477545.1. Classification (NCBI taxonomy): domain Eukaryota; kingdom Fungi; phylum Ascomycota; class Pneumocystomycetes; order Pneumocystales; family Pneumocystaceae; genus Pneumocystis; species Pneumocystis carinii. Next base: position 195,102 of record NW_017264716.1, read on the forward strand.
AGGTAGTACATTTTGGAGAAGAAAAGGATATTTGATGTTATATTGAATGGGAATTTAAATAATTTTTGTGAAAAATTTTGAATGAGTTATTAAATTGATAAATATAGTATTGAAAAGTTAATATTTAATCTATGGTTCTATATAAAACAGAGATATCGACATTATAGTATTAAATCTACAACATTTTTAACTCAATTGGAGATTCAAATTTTTGTTTTAAATTTTCTGTTTATTTTTTGTGATTTAGAACTCACATAAATATCTTTAGGAGGCAGTCAAGTTTATGCGACATGCTAAACGTACAATTCTTACGGTTTCTGATATTAGTCATGCACTTCGTGTCTTAAATGTCGAGGTAAATTTGATATAAAAGCTTTAAATAGTAGTAAATGTCATTTTTAATAGCCTTTATATGGATATCATGCTTTTCGTCCAGTACGGTTTGGAGAATCACGATTAGAACAAGGCCAGCCACCATTATATTACTTAGAAGATGAAGATATTGAATTTGACAAAATTATTCATGCACCACTTCCAAAAGTACCTAGGGATATTAATTATTCAGGTTAGAAATGAAACAATAATCATTAAAATAGATGAATAATCTATTAAAAAGTCCATTGGTTAGCGATTGAAGGTGTCCAACCTGCTATTCCACAAAATCCTGTATTGTCTGATACATTAGCGACTGATCAGAAGGATTCTGGAACACTAAATAACAATTCATGGACAATTTCAAATCCTTCATCAGGTATAGAAGTTAAACATTTGGTTAAACATGTTATATCAAAAGAATTGCAATTGTATTTTGAACGTATCAACTCAGCTATTTTAGATGAGCAGAATGAAGGACTTCGTTCTGCTGCATTAACTAGTTTAAGACAGGATTCTGGATTACATCAATTACTTCCATATTTTGTTTCACTTGTAGCTGAGAAAATTACACATAATTTGAAAAATCTTTTTATACTAAATATGATGATGCAGATGACATGGGCTTTATTTGATAATCCAAACTTATTTATTGAACCATATGTTTGTATATTTTATTATTTTGAAAAAGCTTAATGCGAATAGCTTCATCAAATCATTCCATCAATTTTAACATGCCTGGTGGCTAAGAAATTGGGAGAAAACCCTGCTTCTGAAGAACATTATGAACTAAGAGACTTTTCTTCATCATTACTTGGGTTAATTTGTCAAAGATTTAGTGATGTTTATCATACATTAAAACCAAGAATCACACGAACACTTTTAAAAGCATTCTTAGACAATAGAAAGCCATTCACAACACATTATGGAGCAATTATTGGGCTTATTACTATGGGAAAAGAAGTTATTCGTATATTAATTTTACCAAATATAAAAACATATGAATTATTAATTAAAGATGATATAAATAGTCCTGAATTAACAATTAAAAAAATGGAAGCAACCAAATGTCTTGAAGCTTTGATGGTATGTAATCTTTTAAAAACATTATTTTTTAATAATCATAGAATGCACTTCGTACTTTGTCAAAAGATGAAACATCTGAAATTAAAACAACTGATGAAACATTCAATAATGAAGAATTAAATGATCCATCTTCCGAAACACATACTATTCTTGTAGAAATGGTCGGAGAGTTAATGACTAATAAAATTATAGAAGAAAAAGACGAAAAAATTATAAAAACACTCTTAGAAACACATAAGTTAGAAAAAATACTTCATTAGCTATTTATTTAAACAAAAACTATCCTAATATATACAGCATCATTGTTTAATAAGCGATAATTCTTTAATAATATAATCATATAAACCTTTTTTAAAGCATTATGCACTCTTCAAGTATAAAATGCCTATCCTTAAAATTTAATGAAATGATTTACCATTTGTTTGCGAAAATGTATCTGATTCACTATCACTTTCATCATCCATATCTATTTCATGAGAAAATGCAGCACTACCCATTTTTTCATAATGCTTCTTACGCATTAGTTCAAAATGACGACGATGCTGCTCATCTATTCCACAAACATGTTAAAAATTATAATAAAAATATAATTTTTAAACCTTCTGGTGTCTGCATATCTTCCTTATCCTTTTCTAACCCCGTATCTTTAACAATTACATGTTTTAAAAGAGTCGGCATCTTTTCATGAGGCTCTCCTAGATCAAATACTGGTATATCTGAATTATTTTGCTTATTTATTGGTTCTTGATCACTATCCATGTTTTCTTCATCAAAACTAACTGATGAATCATATTGACGTGTATACGGCGTCTTTGGCTCGGTGATCTTCATTGTAGACGTCTTCTCCTGCTCTGTTAAATACAGATTCGCCTCGTCCCATTTCAATCTTAACGAAGATGTTTCTGATGTCTCTAATGATGATAATTGAGTCCGAGAAAAAGAGTTTTCACACAATTCTTCATTCCCCTCCTTAGAAGATGTACTATGCAAATGAACTACCTCATTCTTGTTCTTTAAAATCCCTTTACGAGGCTTTAAAATGTCTGACAGCCCTTTAGAAATCATACAAAGAAAACAATATTAAAAAACTCAGGAAAAGTAATAAAACAAATCTTATAGTTGAGTTTAAATATAAATAAATAGAAAAAAACCTTTTATAACTGTTTTATATAAAAATATCCACCAAGTCTAAGACACCAACTACGGATAGTTAATACTAAGAAAAATAAAAATAAGACTTAATACTGATAAATAACATGTTTTTAAGGGTCTATCATAATTAAAAACAGGATTTCTTTATTATTTTTTTTAGAGAAAAATAACATAAAAAATAAGAATTTAAAAATTTACAGTGAATTTCATAATATTTAGATCTTAATAAACTATCTAAAACTCTTAAGTTTTATTTAATTAATATTAATAATATTATTAAAAAATTTATTAATATTTTATCAGAGTTGGTAAGGGGAGGATTTGTTAAAATAATCAATTTTAACAGGGAAACAGATATAACAGACAAGTTTAATATTAAAATGACATAAAATATTTTATATTTGCTAATAAATAGGTATTTTTTTTATAAAAAGATAGAACGGGCTATAAGAGCAGTTTGCGCAGATAAGACTTGTATATTTATCAATATTTTTATTGTTTAAGGATATTTACAAAGTTCTGGCATTGAAATAGTATATAGAAAGTTTATTTTATATATATATTTGAAATTTTTTTGTATGAATGGAAAAAAGAAAGAAAGAAGACGATAATGACCAAGAAAAGAGGTCTTTGGAAGGTATTTTATTACGTTTGATTGGTTTTGAATGGGGCTTTTCCTGACAAAAGACGCTAGAGTTTCAATGGCAAAGTAGGGATGTTATAATTCCAGGATGAGAATAACTTAAAGCTATATAGCGGATAATATTAATAAACGTCTGAAGGAATCACCAAAAGAAAGGAAAAAACGAATTGAGCGACTTTCAAATGCACTTAGTATTGTTCTTGAATGTCTTGGTGAAGATCCGGTAAGAGAAGGATTAAAAAAGACACCAGAAAGATATGCAAAAGCAATGCTTTTTTTTACAAAAGGTTATGAAGACAATATATCAGGTATATTATGTTTTTATATTATTTTTTTTAATATTGAAATTAATTAATATATAGATATTATAAATGAGGCAATTTTTACAGAAGATCATGATGAAATGGTAATTATTAGAGATATTGATATGTTTTCTATGTGTGAACATCATCTTGTACCGTTTACAGGAAAAGTAGGAATTTTGATAAGATTTAAAGATCTATTTATATGTATTTTTAGGTTTCAGTTGGATATATTCCTAATAAAAAAGTGATTGGCCTTTCTAAAATTGCACGTCTTGTAGAAATGTTTTCTCGTCGATTACAATTGCAAGAAAGACTTACAAAGCAAATTGGAATTGCTCTCTGGAAAATGTTGAAGCCACGGGGTGTTGGTGTAATTATTGAGGTAAATTAATCCAAAGCTATCTTAAGTTTTAGCTAGTTTTTTAATTTATTTTTATATTTCAATGTTTAATCATTTTTTAGGCAAGTCATTTATGTATGATTATGAGAGGTGTTCAAAAACCAGGAAGTGTTACAGTTACAAGGTTGAAAACCTTATAAAAAATTGAGTTTCATGCTAAACAGTTTAGCCATATGCTTGGTGCATTTAGAGAAGCATCTAAAACAAGAAAAGAATTTCTAACATTAATTTCCAAAAAATAATTATTTATTAAACAATTTGCAAAACAATATATTCATATATACAAAAAACAAAATTTATAAAAACTACCTGATTATTTTATAGATTTAAATAATGGATATAATTATATTAAAAATTCGTTAGGATTTAATATTTAAAATAAGAAATGGATTATACAATTAATATGTATTCTTCTAACGTTTCCTTTGTGCATAGAATTTTTTAATAATTGGATTTCGAGCCACTGCAAGGTCCTTAAGTTGTTTATTAGCACTTTTATTATATCTAAACAGATTAAAAAAATAATAATAATAAATTAATCATACTCAATATATGCAAAATCATCTCCTCCTGACAAACTACTTAGATTAGTAATATTACGTTTGATTTTTGAAAAATTATATAAATCTTTTTTAGATTTCTTTGAAAAATTGTCAAAATGACCATCTCTTTCTTCACTTTTATCAATATCAGCAGCATCTTCATTTTGTAATAAAACTTCTTGTAACAATTCTCTCTGTTCAGCTGGAGTAGAAAATGCCAAATTGGGTAAATTTTCCATCCCTTTCAAATGAGTAATAACTTTAAATGAATATCCTTGATCAATTAAAAAAGCTTGTCGTTTTACTGAATAATAAACTTCCATTGTATCTTTAGATATTAAACTATAATATAATTAACAAATAATATATTCTAAAATTAACTCCAACCTGTAGAAAAATGCATTAAAACCTTGATCGTTTCTTCTTTTCGCTCTTAAAATACGACCCAATCTCTGAGCTTCCTGCCTACGAGAGCCATAATGTGATGATATTTGAATCAAACATGTGGCTTCAGGAAGATCAATAGAAGTATCACCAATCTAGTAATTTTGAATAAATTAGGAGAAATTGTCAAAATCTTACCTTTGAAAGAAAAATTGTTTTTACCATATCATTATATCTAAAATTTTCCAAAATTTTGATTCTTTCATGCTGAGAAGTCCCACCATATATATAATACTTCTGTAACTTTAATGCATATGCTCGTAAAGCATAGACATTATCAGAAAATACAATTATTTTGTCACCTCTTTTTTCATGATAATCAATTAAAAATTGACAAGCTTGGAATCTAGAGAAATATTAAATATAAACAGAAAATCGAATAACCCATACTTATTAGGATTCATTATATAAAGAAGCATACGCTTTCGAGAAGTCTCATTTAAATATTCATTATAAAATTCAGTAGTCATTGGACACCAAACTTCAGCGCACTAAAAAAAATTAAGTATATATTATATATATATATATAATATCATATTGTATACCTGTACATTTGCAATATATCCCTTTTTCGCTAAATCCAACCAATTGGCTTCATACAATTTTGGTCCAATCAAAAAATTAAGGTCATCAATTTTATCATCTTCACGAACAAGAGTAGCTATAAATTATATAACAAATAGATACTTTGAAAAAAAATAATTAGTACCAGTCAATCCCAATTTTGCATGAGCAGCAACAGTCGTAATAACTCGACGAAACATAATTGCTGGAACAACATGAACTTCATCTAATAATAAGAACCCCCATTCGCGTGATGTCAAAAAGTCCATAATTTTTTGAGAGTCATGAGATCTATTCCTTGTATTTGCAATCATTGAATAAGTTGAAATAATTACACCAGATTCACCCTTAAACTAAAAAAGTTTTAGATTATAATATTTTATAGTAAAACAAAGACCTTTTCTTTATTATCCGAAGTAAAAACTGCAATATCTTCATTTTTAATGTTACTCCATTGCAAGAATTGCTGTCTCCATTGCATAACAGAAACTCTATTTTGTGAATTAAAAAATATATTTTTTCAAAAGAATCATACGAAGAAGTACACAATACTAAAACACTTTTTTTAATTGTGCATGCAGCTGTAATCCCAACTAAAGTTTTCCCTGTTCCACAAGGCAATACAATAATTCCAGATCTTGCACGACTATTATATTAATAAAGAATAAAAAATACTATAATATCCTCACCCGTTACCAAACATTTTACTTAAACCTTTTTCTTGATATGACCTAATCTGAGTAGAAGGTTTTAAATCAATTTCTAAATCAGGATTGGACGTATCATTCCGGAAATCATATTCTTCAAGCATTGGATAATCTATTTCAGAACAACGTTTTTTTGCAATTTCAACTGAAGATGATGGTATTTCAAATGAATAAACATTATCGTCATCGTCATCATCATGATCGATATCAATAGTAGGAAAAAGCTCGCCCACTTCTTCCGAATTTTTAACTTCATTTTCATCTACTTGGTTAGATGATAATGCATCATTCTTTGTATTATCATTAGAATCATTTTCTTCATTATTTTTAGATTTATCTTCTAAATCCTTTTTCTTGTCTGAATAAATATCATTTGTTCGGGAATTTGAAGTAGTAAAATATGATTTATTTCTAGACATTTCTGCTTCCACTCGCAAAGGACCAATAACATCATCTTTTAAAAGCTTCTGTAAAATTTCCACATGAGAACTCTCAATAAAATATCGATTCTGTTTTAAAACTAATTTAATCTTTCCATATGAAATTGTATACATTCGAATAAATTCTACAATATTTTCCGGAATTGAAAATTTTGACAATCTATCAAGAACTGATATAATATCATCTGTTTCTAATCCAACAGAAACAGCTGCATACAAAGAATATGCTGTCAACCGATATTCATGAATATGTATTGGTCTTTTTTTCAAAAAAAAAACAATCAGTCAATAAATACAAAAAAAAATTTGCACAAATACCGACTAACTGGTTCTGAAATTGTTATCAAAAAATCTTGTGCCTGCTCTGCCAACGGTGAAAATGCTTCTAAAATAATTTTGCCATCATATGGATTAATCCATAATGGTCTGGACTCATGATCCGATTTAAGCTTTAAAACAGAACTAAAGTCATTCTCTCCAAATATATACGCTACTGAATCATATCCATATCTCTGTTGGCTCTCTGCTGTATTATATGTATTGTTTCCTTGATTTAACTTAATTTTAATTCGTGTGCCTTAAAATTAAGTTAAATAAGTGAAAAAAAAGCCCCCAATCAATCTATACTCTTCACATCTTGTCTACGAATGCTTTTATTCCCTTTAATGTACTCTTCATCTGAAAATTCCTGACAAACATAATCCGGTGTTGGTGATCGAGTTCTTTTATTTTTGTTCAAGTTACTAGCCTCTAAACACATGAATAACCCTCTTATACCCCTAATACTGGATAATATACATCTTCTGATACCTCTTGAATATCATTTGTTAACATAGAAAATACTTGTTTTTTTTATGATTCTGATACGTCCGAAGAAGCAGCATATTAAATGGGGACGACTGATATCAATATCAATGAATGACTAATGTATGTTAAATGATATAAAAATACATGATATAAGTAGAATAAAAGAGATATTATTCAAGATCACTTGAAGGAACATCAATATCATCTTTTTTATAAATATTGTTAGCAGGCTGTATATAAGAATAAGATTTATGTATAAAAAGAGATTACCTGCCAAACCATAACGATATTATCTTCAGCAGAACTTGCCAAGATCCATGGATCATTAAGATTCCAGCTAAAATCGCTAACACGATTTGTATGTCCACCATGCATAAACTATTTAAATTATTAAAAAGGAAAAAAAGAGTAAATTGGTATACTAGAAGTTCGGGAGGACCGTCTTCAGCATCTTCAGGAGATTGTTCTTCACCAATTTTACTAAGATCCCATAGAATGATACGTCTATCGATACTTGAGCTAGCTAAAATAGTTTCTTCATGAGGAGACCAAGAAAGAGATGTTACTTCATCGTCATGTCCTTCAAAAGAATGCAATTTAAGTTTTAAATTCCTTAAATCCCAAAGGGCAATTGTTTTATCTGCAGAAGCAGTTGATAAAACATATTCGCATGCAGGATTAAAAGCTAAAGAATTAATTGCTTCAGAATGAGCATTTACTTTATATGCAGCAGAAGTTATATTTGATGATCGAATATCATGAATTTGAAGATATAAATCATCAGATACTGATCCAAACAAAGAATCATGAAGTGGATGAAAAGCAACATCTGTAACCACTGCTGTATGTGTTGTATAAATATGAATAGGTGATAAAATATTTGACCCTTTAGAATATGTAGTTATATCCCTAATAACATGTTAAAAATTATTTTTTATATTTAATAATTCATTCCAAAGACAAATAGTTGTATCTTCTGTGCCTGTTACTAAATACCCAAGTTTATGAGGATTCCAAGAAAGACCATATCTATATAATAAGACATATACAACTATATAAAAATCATTACCCTTCTTTAGTGTGTCCTTTCAGTTTAATTTGTGGATTACATGTTCCCATAGGATTAGATGAATGTTTTGTCCTATCAAAAATATAAACTTCGCCACTTACTGTCATTGTAGCAATAATATTAGGATTTTGAGGCTGATATCTCGCACAATTCACTTCCCCTTCATGATCAATCTTTTGAACTATATTGATTTTTGCATCTGTTCCTTCATATCCTCCTATTTCTTCTTTTTCTTCATCATATTTTCGAATATCTATATCTGTAGAAGAAAGAGGAAGATGAACTTCTGCAAATTTCAAATAATTTTGATCATTTCCAGACGTATGTGTTCCTATCAATAATCTATGAACTGAATAACTTTTTCCCGGAACACTAATACATTATTACTTTCATACTTTATACACAATATTATACGTTTCTTTATCTGGAAACCATTGTATCGTCAATGTAGGCCATTCCAAAGCATGCGTAACAATAAGATCATAAAGAAATGGCGAGTTTTTCTTCCAAATCTTATATTCTATCTTTTTTAATATATATTATTTAACTTATTCCTTTCTACCCTCATTAATCAATTTTTCTGCAACAATCTCAAAACAATTATCAACATAAACCATAATCATTTATAGATTCTAACCTGTTCTTCTGCTTCTCTTTCATCTGCATTCACTAATATATATTAAAATGTCTATTTTTAACATATTTAAAAATGTACTTGTCATTGCACTATCCTGTTGAAAATTACCATCTGATTCATTTCTTTTCTGCATAATTCTATCACTTAATCTTTAAATTCTGTTCTATTTCTTCAGTTCTTAATTATTTCAAGATCAATCTTAATAATTTTCAAAAAATCCTCTAATTAAGCCCTTTAAAAAGGTTAAAAACTACTAAAAATCTTATAAAATATATTAACTTAAATATAAAACAGCTTATAAATGACTTTTATTTATTTATTTATAATAAGTTTAAGAGCTTATAAGCCTAGGTCTATATATAGAGAGGTTGAACGTCAAGAATATTGGAAAATTAAGAATTCTTAAAATACGGGATAAATTGTTGAGAAAAGAGCCCAGAAAGAGTATAAAACATATCAGATGGGTATTCCAAAGGTATAGTGCTTTTTTTCCGGAGAAAATAAGTGTATATTAAGGGTATAATAGTTTTTTCGGTGGGTTAGTGAAAGATATCCTATGTGTAGCCAGTTGATTACAGAAAAAAGGGTCCCAGAGTATTTTATATGAGAGATATTTATGATATTTTAAGAATTGGTACAGATTTGATAACCTATACCTTGATATGAATGGTATTATTCATAATTGTACGCATAAGGATGAAGATAACAAGGAAATATCTGAGAATGAGGCATTTCTTGCTATTTTTAAGTATATAGAGCATATTTTTGGGACGATAAGACCGAAAAAATTATTTTTTTTGGCAGTAGATGGTTATATTTTCTATGAAAGATTTATTTTATTTAAATATTGTAAATAGGAGTTGCACCCAGGGCAAAAATGAATCAACAAAGATCACGTAGATTCAGGGTAGCAAAGGAAGCATATGAATTATATCAAGAAAGACTTAGGAAGGGAGAAGAAGTTCCAAAAGAGCCGTTTGATAGTAACTGTATTACTCCGGGTATGATCTATTTTTTTTGATAATAAATCTATTTAAATTGAGTAGGAACTATATTTATGAAGAAATTGTGATTAGCTAAGAATTTATTTGGCATTTTTAATAAAAAAATAGATCAAAACAATTAAAATATTTTATAAATAGAAAAGTATCAGAAGATGCGAATTGGAAGGGAATAGATATTATTTTTTCAGGTCATGAAGTTCCTGGAGAGGGAGAACATAAAATTATGGAGGTATATTTTTTATTTTATTTTATTATAATATATAAAATATTTATAGTATATACGACTTTCAAAAGCACAGCCTGATTATGAACCTAATTTGCGCCATTGTTTATACGGTTTAGACGCAGATTTGATTATGCTTGGTCTCCTTAGTCATGATCCTCATTTTTGTTTATTGCGTGAGGAAGTTTTATTTGGCCCTTTAAAGAAGAAAAAACAGGAGTAATTTTACCTTTAAAATATATGATGTTTTTAATTTAATATTTTTTAGACTTGAAGGACAAAATTTCTATCTTATGCATTTATGTTTGCTTCGAGAATATCTTGAAATGGAGTTTCAAGAATTAAAAAATATAGATGATTTTCCATATAATTTCGAGAAAATACTTGATGATTTCATACTTCTTGCATTCTTCGTTGGAAATGATTTCTTACCTAATCTTCCTAAACTTCACATTAATGAAGGTGCTTTAGCTTTAGTTTTTAAGATTTATAAAGAAGTGATACCAAAAGCCAAAGGGTATATTAATAATTCAGGTGTAATCAATTTAGAGCACCTAACTTTAATTTTGGAAGGACTGGAAAAACAAGAAAAAGAAGATTTTAAAGTTGATTTAGAAAATAAAAGTTGTGCTAATTCAAAAAAAAAAGGAATAGATGAAGAAACTTGTCTAGACAAAAAAAAAACATTAACAATGACATCTAATCAAAAAGAATTATTTTTAGAAATGGAGAAATTTCTTGTACAGAATCTAAAGAAATTAGATTTTTCACCAACATTATCTACTGAAGATAGATATTTCGTATCTAAAATGGCGGATGATTTTCATGTTAAATGTGAAAAATATACCATAGATAATAAAACTTATTTATCTATTGAACCATATAATTCTTCGGATAATGAAGATATGAATGAAATAGGATCAATTATTACTAAAGAACTTGATAGATATAAAAATTCTATTATATTAGATAATGAAAAAAGCCAATTTGATAAAGAAAATGACGTATTTGAAGAAAAATGGTTAAAATGGAAAAATTCATATTATGTTGTTAGTATTTATTATTTTTATTTAATACCACTTAATAAATTAGGAAAAATTAGGATTTTCTATTAATGATACAGAAAAATTGAGAGAAATGACTGAAAATTATATACAAGGATTGCAATGGGTTTTGTTTTACTATTATAGAGGAGTATGTTCTTGGAGTTGGTTTTATAAATATCATTATTCTCCAAAAGTATCCGGTAAATTCATATAATTAATAGTATATAAATATATAATATTTTTAGATATCAAGACAGGCCTTGGCGCAAATTTATCGTTTGATCTTAATTCTCCATTCAAACCATTTGAGCAATTAATGGCAGTATTACCTAAACAAAGCAGAAAATTAATTCCAAAAATATTTAGTGTAATATTTTTATTTCTATGATTTTATTTAATATCTTTAGGATCTTATGGATGATGAAACTTCTCCTATACGTGATTTTTATCCTGAAGATTTTGAGTTAGATATGAATGATAAAAAAACTAGTTGGGAAGCTATAGTAAAGATACCTTTTATTGATGAAAAAAGATTATTGAGTGCTATGAAAGGTATGATTCATTTGTAATTCAATTGTTGTTTTTATATCTATTATAGTAAAAGAATCCTTATTGACTGACGAGGAGAAAAAGAGAAACACATTTGGATATAATTTAAAATATAGTTATGATAAAAATCTTGACTATATTTACCTACCATTCATAGACATATTTCCTATTATTCCTCATTGTCATTGTAAAGAAGAAGTTTATAAGCTTCCTGAAATATTAGGAGTAGAACAACTTGTACATGGATTATGTAAAGGTGTAAATCTTGGAAATATATCTCCTGCAGGATTTCCTAGTTTAAATACTTTGCCACATACAGGTCATCTAGATAATCAAAGGGTAAACGTTTTTAAATCAGAAAGTAAAAATGAATCTATGATGATAACAATACAAAATCAATTAGATTCAGATACAATAGAGAATTTTTTGAAAAATAAAATAGGAAAAAAAGTATTTGTTGGTATGTATCATTTATATATATTATCAATATATTAAAAAAATAAGGATGGCCATATTTGCATGAAGCTAGGGTAAATGCTGTTTCAACTGAACAATTTCGGTATGAATGTCTTTCTCCATCCGAGAATTCTGATATTACTATTTCTAAAACTTTAAATGATCCAGTTGCATGGAAAAAAAATTCATTAAAGCTTGAATTAAATTATAAAAAATACTTTGGGTTAATAATCAATACAATTGAGGCTATTGTTCATGTTTCAATGTTAAAAGGATTGCGTACAACTGAAGATGGAGCATTGGAAAAGGATTATGAGTCTTGTAATAGTAAAAATTCTGAATATCCTTTACAACTTGTTTTAAACGAAGTAGCCGTTGAAGATGAGCGATATATTGTAAAATTATCTGTATTTTAATATATGATTAATTTAAATCTAGGAAAAACCGCCTCTTGATATTAAACAGGAATATCCTTTGGGATCCAGAGGCTTTTTTCTTGGGGAATATAATTATGGCAGACCACTTGAAATAACTGCTCATAAAAATGGAAAAATTGATTGCTGGATAGCAACCCAGGTTAGTTTTTTATTATATTTTATTATCTAAAATATTTTAAAGACTAGAGAGCCTGATTTTGGAAAATTGATATATGAAAAGTTTTTAAAAAATATTCATTATTATCCTTCCTATGTTGCGTCCAAAATGGCTGGATTAAGTGGATTAGTATTTTCAAAAATATTGTCTAGTTTTTATGTGATGGTTGATAATAAAAAAGTTGATCTTGGACTTAATTTAAAATATGAAGCAAAAAAAATAAAAGTTCTTGGGTATTCAAGAAAAACAGATAAAGGATGGGAATATACAGAAAATGCTATCAATCTTGCACAGGAATATAAAGAAAAATTTCCAGATTTTGTTCATTCAATCCAATTGCATCTTTTTGATGGTATTAATTACACATTTCTTTTTTTTATGTTTAATTAATTATAAATCACTAGATATTCCTTTAATCAATAAATTATTACCTGATAATAATTATAAGGAAAAAGTAAAAGAGATTAAAAATTGGTTAAAAATGATTACTGAAAAAAATAATTTTGAAAGAGCTGCATTAGATGTTGAACAATTAGATAAACTTACTATACAAACGATTGAAAAAGAATTGGATAAAATTACACAAAATGCTTCACTTTTTATTCCTAAACGTATCAATAATGTTCCTAGAAATGCAATCTTAAAACCATCTCAATGCGAACTTAGGCTACATGATCAAAAGTTTTCCCTCGGAGATAGAGTTATTTATGTTCATGATTCTGGAAAAGTTCCTATAGCTACAAAAGGCGTTGTTGTAAAAACAGGCGAAAAAGTAATTGATATTGTTTTTGATGTTCCATTTATGAGTGGAACAACATTAGGTGGCAAATGTTCTCCATATAGAGGACTCTCTGTAGAAGCACATTTCGTACTTAATTTAACTAAACGAGCTTTACTTGTTTCTACAAAATCATTCACTAACAAAAAATATGATAACTTAAAATCTAATAATCGTATAGAAAATCCTAGAATTCTACCATCTCAACCAATACACTCTTTTCAAAAAAATACACATTTAAAATCATTTCAACCTATTTCACAATCATATCATTATAATTCTGAAAAATCATCTTCTTTAAATACTTCTTCTAAAAACAATTTTCAATCACATTTTCAAAATATTCCAAAATCTTCTCATCTTATTCATTCTCAAGCTCATATACATTCTACAAAGCACATAATAGAAAAGAAAATATAATCAATTCAGATATCAATTCAGATATCAATTCAGATATAATTAATTCAGATATAATCAATTCACATATAATTAATTCACATATAATTAATTCACATATAATCAATCCATTCACACATAATCCATTCACATATACTTATATCGGCTTCTCATTCAGATTATACATTTAAATGGTACTAAATTACACTTTTTTTTCAAAAAAACATTTATATTAAAAAAATATTCATTATCACTATGAAAATCGCATTCTACCCGATGGACTACCATTCCCCCATTTCAAAATACCTACCTGTGGCATTATATTATAATACATACAAAGCGTTAAATTCTTATTCCTAATCATCACTATATCTTTTTCTTAAAAATTTCTTTTCATTTTTATTACATAAAACTCCCTTCAATATCATTGAATGAATATACATTCTCTTGGTTTCTAACACGTATCATTCCATCTTTCTTACGTCGAATCGTACGACTCCATATGATAACCTCATTATACGGCTAATCCCCATCAGATTCTTCACATATTTATATTAATTATAAACATAATTCTTCGAGGATACATATGATCCTACTACATATATAAAAACTTGTTTAGTATTCCATTCAAATAGCGGCCTAACATCTATCCATATTAATATATACATATAAACACATATATATATTAATTAATTAAACCCGTATCAAGCTCAAACCTTATAAAGGCATATTCCTGCCTTATATTTCGAAATGAATAGGATATCCGTGCCGTTTTTCTAAATAATTATTAATTATTCGAATTTAATAATAAAACTTACCGCTGGGCAGAAATCAGTTTTACATTAGAAGTTGCATATTTATTATCAAAATAAGTGGATACTGTGATCCAGAGACACAGAAAAAAAAGTGCATTAACCCATAGGCTTGAAAGGGTGTTAAGCCGTTGGATTGTAGAATACATAGCTTTAAAGTGACGCAGAAGGGTGCCCGAAAGCAAATAAGCAAATAAGCTTATAATTCATCCTATTTTTAAAAATTAGCATATTTATAGAGTGCATATAATACGGTGCAGAAGTGCATATAGTCCGTAAAATAAGGGTATAAATAGGGATATCAGGATATAAATTAGAACAGTAATATATAATAGGTAAAGGATTAATATGGTGTTATTGATAAAGAGAATTATTGAGATTATTAGGGGGGTTATTATTGGGAGGTTAATAGGAGGGGTGATATAGAGGAGAATAATAAGAATAGATATTAAGAAAAGGGTATGGAAGATCTAGAAAGAAGACCGGAGAAATCGGCGCTTATTGTTATATCTAATGAGTGGTCACTTCCACCTCGGAGAAAACCGGGTAGAAAGCGGTCAGAAGGTGAGAAAGGGATGATTTGTGTGAAATAAGAGTGTAATAGGGAGATTTAGAACCGCCGTTAACGGTAGGTTTTTTTTTGCTTTAAAAAAGGGCCAAAAAAGGGCTTTTAAAGCAAACAATTTGAAAGGGTTATAATAATTCTGAGTTTTAGAAGAGAAAGGCACAGAATAGAGAAGCGCAACGTTCGTTTCGTGAAAGACGTGCAACGCGAGTTTTAGAACTTGAAACAAGGGTTAAACAGCAACAGGATCATATGGAAAAATTAAAACAAGAATATATGGAAAAAATACAGTATATAGTGTTAGAAAATGAAAGATTAAAGAAGAAAAATGAACAACTTGAGGAACAGGTTATATATTTAAAAGCTAACTTTGAAAAAGTGAAGAATTATATTAATTTTGATACACATATTTTTGTTCCATTTTCGAAAGAAAATAGTTCAAGTACAACAAGAATTTACGATAATTCATCGAAAATAAGTGATTATTCTAATTTAATGATTGGTATTTTTAAAAAAAATATTTTTTTTTAGCATGAGATTGATTCTTTTATTATTTATTAGGACAATCAGTGCCATTAAGGAAGAAAAATGCATCGAAAGAAAAACAAGATATGGAGCCTAAGGATATTTTATTTCAGAAAAAGCTTGTGAAAGATTCGGATTTTGTTCATCATTCGGAATCCAAAGATTTATATAATGAATCTGGTTTTTTGGTGCATCAAAAGAATCCACAAAGTAATTATCGAGATCAAATAAATACCTATTCATCTTTTAGTTCATTATTTATACCTAAGAATGATGGCACAATTGGAGAAAATGATTGTGGATTTTGTATCGGTAATCCTGATGTATGTTTATGTCTTCAATCGCAAAATTTAAACAATGAGATGACAAATATCATTGAAGTAGATAAAAATATTCTTCCTCCTATTTTAATCGATAATAATGATAAAAAAATGGAAGAGAAAGTACAAGGAGATTCAGAAAAAACGGAAAAACTGAAAATACTCGAACCATCTAGTAGTTATACAATCAAAAATGAATATGAACCTGGCTCATGCGCTCAATGCAAAGCAGATTCATTGAGCATGCTTTTTTGCAAAACGTTTGCATCAAAGATAAATTATAATAAAGTTTCTTTCATGTCTTATAAGGATAAAGAGAAATATAATTGTAATACGAATTCACCTAGTGATAGTAACTTTTTGCCATGTTCTGCTGCATATAAAACACTTAGTCAACATGAGAAATTTGTTAAAGAGAATTTTCGAGTTATAATTGATAATTTGGCACCTGGTTCTTGTGGAATGCAGATTCAAGCAAATAGAGTTCAGGAAACATTGCGTTTGTTAGATCAATAATTTGAAACACTTATACCTAATAATAATATTATTAAATATTTTATAAGGTTTCACGTATTAAAACCTATTTTTAATAATATAATATTAAGAAGATTTTTATTTTAGATGATGAATTTGTTATATATCTAATACGATCAATGATTTTTTAATTTATAGGGCAATTGTATAATATTTAATAGAATGTATTAATATAAAAATATTATTAAAACTACAAATATATATCTAGAAAAATGATAATGATTATTTATGCCTGTTTTGATTATCTGGAAATCCATCAAACATGTTGCCAAATTGAGACATTACATTAGAAAAATCTGGTATAAATCCTCCTGATTTTTTACCTCCCATAATTTGATTAGTCATCTTCATCATCTGAGATATATCCATCCCAGGAATTCCACTAGAACCACCTAAAGAATTTAATTGTTTCTGAATTGATAATAATTGTTGGGAATTTTTTAATGCATTAGGATTTTTTGCTAAACCATTTTTTCCTCCAACTCTCTTTGCTATTCCCGCTATAATAAGATGTTGAGATAAAAGTCCTCTTACTTCAGAAACTGATGTACCACTTCCCATAGCTATTCTAGTAATTCTAGAAGGTTGAGTAATAAAAATCTTTCCATCACTATCAAGTTCTATACAATAATAAGCCATAAAAGTAATAACAAAATAAAAGTTACCTTTTTCAGTCATAGAATCCATTATATAAATCAGTTTTTTAAACTTTTTTGAGCTTCCTTCAATTCCATCCATCATTTGACTTGTACCAGGTACCATACTTAATAATTTAGTTATTGGTCCCATCTATAATAATATAAATATATTATTTATAAATGAAAAAACAACCTTCATAATACTTCCTAGATGATCTCTTAAATCTCTAATTGTAAATATACCCTTTTCTATATTTTTTAAAGTATCTTTGCTCTGATCCAATTTTAATGATTGTAAATGTTCCATAAAACCTTGGACATCACCCATACCAAGAAGCTTAGATATAAATGAATTGGGAACAAATCTTTCTAAATCATAAATATGTTCACCAGTTCCAATAAAAACAATAGGAGTTTTTGATGCTGAAACTCTAACAAAAATTAGATTAACCAAAAAATATTTTTAAAAAATTACGCAGATAATGCTCCTCCACCTTTTGCATGTCCATCCATTTTTGTAATTAATATTGCACCAAAATCTACACTTTCTTTAAAGGCCTTAGTTTGAAATTCAGCTGCTTGTCCTATTTTTCATAAATATTCATAAAAATAAAAGGAAAAAAATCGTATTAATATACCAATACTCGCATCAAGAACCATAATTGTTTGATTAGGCTTAATTGCATTAGATATTTGTACCATTTCTTTAAACAATTCTTTTTCCTGTCTATGTCTTCCTGATGTATCAACAATAATTATCTCAAATCGCTCCTTTTTAAATTTTTCAACACCATCTCGTGATACAATAACCGGATCTGTTTCTGTATAACTACCAAAATACGGTATCTTAGCCTTAATTGCATTTTGTTTCAATTGATCAAATGATCCTGCTCTAAATGTATCCGCACATACTAAACATGATTTAAACCCTTTTTGTTGATAATAATGTGCAAGCTATTTTCAAAATAAGAGTTATCTCGTTAAAAAAAAAACGATAAACCCACTTTTGCACATGATGTTGTTTTTCCACTTCCTTGTAATCCTACCATCAATATAACATTAGGTACTCCTTTTTTTGGCTTATATGGCTCATTATTCGGATCTACTAGGCTACATAACTCATCAAATACCGTCTATTTTCGTCATATTCTTATCCCCCCTCTTTCTTCATTTTTTACCTTATAAATAACCCGTTTTTTGTCCTTTAAAGACGTCAACCTATTGAAGTCTATCTTCTTCTTGATACTATTCCTCAGATTTTGCACCAAATTCACACTAACATCATTTTCAAGTAATGCTGAACAAATCTTCTTTAACATCACTTCTAAAACCTAGAAAAAAACTCCTTAACAATATTATCCATCAGAAAACGTATATATTCTACATTTTCATCAATTGATCGCGTTCTAATCAGCTCTGTAATAGCTGTACTAATACGTCCACCTAAATCCCCTAAAATAGTCATTTTTAATCCGTTTTTTTTGCTTCTTTTTCCATCAACCCTTTAAATATACTCTATATCGATCATTTTTACCTGTTTTCCCTTGTTTTATCCTCTTTTTACCCGTTTTTTTCCAAAAATTTATTTCTCATCTTTTTATGTAGTTAAATTTTATCGATTTGCGGGTTTAACCCTCTCCAAAACATCTTGCCCTTTTTATACATAAATTATACCCATTTCCACTTATTTACATTCTAATTACTATATTTTTCATATTATTATCTCTTCTTTCTACTCTTTATTAAAGCCCATTTCTCTCTCTCTGACCCTCTGGACTTCGCGGTAAAACGTCGAGATTTCGCTAAGTCAGAAATGGTGCTTGTAAATCAACAAGTTCTTAATAATATAGCAGGAAACAGTGGAAAACGCAAGATAAACAAAGGAAAAAAGGTTAATGAAGGGTCCTGGTGGGAGGCGATAGAGATTATCGGTGAAAGAAAGAAAGAATATAAGGTTTCATGGGCGGGAATTGATCCTAAGACAGGAAGAAGATATGAGCCGTGTTGGGTATATTTTATATAGAAAGAATAAGGGAATAGAAGCTTATAAGAGAATGGAATAGGTTCTGAAGAGAGATTGTACGGAGGAATTAGTGAATACATGGGAAAGAAGACATAAACGAGGAAAGATAGAAAAAGGGGATAATATGGAGAAAAAAGAGGGGAATATAGGAGATAAATATAAGAAGAGGAAAGTAGTGAAGGGTAATTATAGTAGAGAAAGGTTTTTTTTAGGAAAATTTTAATTATATGAAGAATATGGGAGAGAAAAATCAAGTGAAAAAAAATACAAGAATAGTGGTAAAAAAGAGGAGAATATTAGTAAAATAGAAGAAAAGAAAGAGGAAAAGTTAGGAATAGTGGAATCGGAGAATGGACGAGAAGTTTTATTTTCATCGATTGTAAATTCACAAAGTAATACATATTTTGAGTCATTTGAATCGTTAGATTATACACAAGAAAGAGGAGAAATAATAGAATCAGATACATCAGTATGTGAAAAGTCAGATAATGGTAAAATTTATAGTGAAATGGAAAAGACGTATGATACGTTGCCTATAAAGATAGAAAATAGGATACCAAGTATTAATTTAAATATGGAGTCGAAATATGATACATTAGAGATGCCATTAGAAGATATTTCTATGGGACGTATTTTTAGTTTTTCAGAATTTTCGAAAAAGTCGTTAAATATAGAAAAAGATCAAGATATATTAGTTGAGAATACGGTATCTTCTATATATCATATGGCAAATGATAATAACATTAAAACATCAAGTTCTCGAATGGATATATTTTCTAAACAAGAATCTATTGATAATATTTCAAATGTTTCATATGATAAATATAAAAAGGAAGTTAATGATAAAGACGAAAAAACAAGTGAATTAAAAGAGAAAAATGCGCCAAAAACGCGAAAAAAAATAAAGAAAAATCAATGTAATAATGTTTCTAAGAATTATAATCATCAACAATTGGAATCACCATCACCTTCTGAAAAAGTGTCAACATGGCTTTCTAATAATGAATCTATACAACTTGTAATTCTTAATGATTCTCATGATCAAACGTATATACCTACGACAAATGCACAAGAAAACCAATCAAATAATATTGAATATAATTATCTTGATTCATGTATTTCTATCGAATCAGAGTCTCTTTCTAGAGTTGAAAAAGAGAATATTTCTATGAAACCTAGAATTTATAACGAAGGGGTATCAGAAGGATATAATAATAATGCGTCTATTGTATCATCATCTGACGATTTTATTGTTTCTCTTAGATCGGTGCAAAATAAACCTCATATTTATTTTTTTGGAATTGAAATGAACAAAACACAGAGAAATATGTATCTTCAACTGATATTGCAATATAATGATTTAGTTCAGGAGTTTTGTTCAGCAATTAATCCCGATAAAACACTTATTAAAAAGGCTCAACGATTTATAAATATATTAACTATGCTAACCATTCATCCTTATCTTATTTTTAAAGACAAAATTGAAAAAGAATCTCTTGGAAAGATCGAATTGGAAAATTTAGTGTATTCTAGTCCCAAATTTATATTTCTTGCAACTTTTTTGGAGAAATCTAAAAACCTTGAACTTGTAATAGGAATTAGTTCTGACAATGAAATGTTATTGGTATTTTCCTGACTAATTATATTAAAAGTTTTAAATAATTAGGATCTTATTGAAATACTTGTTCAGAAATTAAATATATTATACATAAAAACAAATCAATATTCTGAAAATATTAATATCAACAAAAATATAAAAGTCCTTTTAATCGCATATGGAAAAGGCAAAGGAGGGGATGTCGAAGTATAAACAAATATTTTTTTATAAGAAATCTTAATATGTTTTAGATTCATTCCGATATTGTAATTTGTATATATACATCAACCCATATATTATCTATACGTAATTTTAATTATTCCTTGGATGATAAAACAAAGAACCATATAATTCCAATTACAATTAATTCAGTAGAACATATTCAATTATCTGTTATGAAGGATATTCCTCAGGTTTTATATTTTCAAAACGTTGTTAAAATTACCATATTACTTCGTAAATTTGCTGGCGTATTACCTAGTAATCAGTTTTTTAGCAATGAATCTTCACAATTGGTTTATAATTGGATTAAAGGGAATTATAAAGATAAATGGATGTTACCAAGAGTATCAGACTTAAGAGAATTGGCAATTACATTAAGTCATAAGGACAATAGATTAATATCAGAAGAGCAACTTAATTATTTAATTGAATTAGAAGAAAAAATCTATCAACACGATAATTATTTATTTAAAGTTAATCAGGAAATGCACGAAACTTTTAACTTGGTTTCTAAAAGTAATTCATTTGATAGTAGTGATAAAAAGATTTTGGAAGATCTTTCTTCTCAGTTTGAAATATCACAGTTACGATCTAACGTTTGTAATTTTTCTGGTGATAACCGATTAAATTGTTTAACATTAAGCCCTGAACCTATTCAAAAATCTTCTTTAGGCAATACTAAGGTTTCTGATGATATAAAAACTGGAAAAGTAGAGATTTATTGATACTTTTTTAATTTTTTTAATAAAAATAGGAACCTTTATATTTGGAAATAAATAATCTAAAAAATAATCTTTTTGTTACTCAAAACTTACTAAAAAATACAGAAATCGAACTTTCAAGCTTTAAGGTTTCTACTGATCGTTTACAAAGACGATATGAAGAGATGCAAGAACAATATAGAAACTTAAGTTTAGAATTTAAAAATATTGTTAATATAAAGAACGAATTGCAAAAGCGCTTAAATAATTTTCAAGAAAACTTTATACATACTCAAAAAAAAGTTTCATCGTCTTCTGAGATAGAAAAATTGGGGAAAAGATCACTTACTTCCGAGAACCAAGAAAAAATATCTACAAATACTTCACTTGTTATGGAAAAAGAGTATCTTTCTGAAGAAAATTCTCGTCTTAAAAAAATTATTGAGAATAAAACTTTTGATTTTGAATTTTTGCGTTCACAATATCAAGAGGCATCTTTATCAGCATTAAATTTAGCTAATGAAGTTAAACAATTAGAAGCTGAAAATATTCTTTTAAAAAATAAAGCAGAAGGGGAAGCATTGCGTTTAAAAGAGATAATGATACAATTATTGGAGAAAAAATTGGATGAAAGAATTGAGGAATTAGAAATTCAAAATTCTTTATATTTAAAACAACTAAAACAAAAAATGAATGATGAATCGACTAAACATTCATATTCTTATGAAGATTATCAACTAAACAATATGTCTCGGAATACTAAAATGATTTCTCGTCAATGTTTAATTAGAAATATAAATACTCAAAGTCCAGAAGATTTAAATGGTCATTCAACATCTGAAATTGCTATTAATATTAATGAATTGTGATTTTTTGAAAGCATTAATAGGATTTTTTGGTTTTTCATGCGTTTTTAAAATATAATTGTAGTATGTTTTTATTCACATTATTCATACAGGTTTTTTTTAACAATTACTTTGTATATTTCTAAATTTTTAATTATTTTGATATCTTTTTTTTTGGAATTGTTTGATATGAAAGATTTATAATTTTGGAGCTTATAAATTTATTTTATGATTCAATTGTTCATTAATAGAAAAAACATATTTTTAAAAATAGACTTAAAATAACTTTTAAATAAAAAAATATTATGTTTTTTAATATATACACAGAAAAAAGTAAAATGGCTAACTATATTAATTATGCTAAATAGTATGATATAATTTAGTTTTTTTTTAAAAATACATAATCAACTCATCACTATCATCATCTATAATATCTTTCTGATTTAAATATGTATTATCTGTATTGTTTTTTGGTATAATTAAGGATTCATTTTGTAAATGTTTTATTAATAAACGAAGTTCATTTCGAAATGATGATATTTTTTCTTGTCCCCAAAGATTTTTAATATCAGAAGAAATAGAAGTTTTATTATGATGATTCAAAATAAGTGGTAAAACTCTATCCGGATCATTTAGAAATTGTTCAACATAATGAAGTAAAAAGAGTCCACAATCACAATGATTACTCTGTTGAGGAACATTTGCATGTATTCCCGCTATATCTGCTTTATTTAATTCTAAACCAAGTTTATCTTTAGCTTCTTCATAAAGATAATCACGTAAATTTCTTAAAGTTATATTATGTTGTCCTCCTAAAGAATCAAAAATAATAATAACAGGTTTTCTAATAGGAATATTACTCTTTTTCGATAATTGAGTATGAGATTTTTCTATAGATTTTTCTTGATTATGTTTTTTTGAAGTAGATATATCTCTGGAAAGTCTTGATAATTGAGAGTTTCCAAAAAAGCTTTTAAAACCAATTTCTTGTCTATCAATGCCAGTGTCTCTATGCTTATCCTTTTCTTCTATCAATTCATCTTCTTGAGAATCTGAAAAACTGTTGGAAATATTATATTTTTTATCATTTTGATAAAAAGATAAATTAGTAAGCATTTCTTTTTTTGGTGAGAAAAAAGAAAACATTTCATTTCTAGTATTCGATTCTATACTTTCTTGGGAATTTTGTAGATGTTTATCTGGTATTGTATCCAAGTTACATATTATTACTACATACCAATGAAGACTGCTTTATGTTAATAATTAATAGATAAAAATAATATGTCGAAACCTTTCATTTACAGGAACAACAACATACTTTTTAGAAAAAACATCAATTTTAGTTTTGCTTGTCCATTTTTTGACATTTTGATATCCACCTTTCTTGCTATCTAATGTTATTTTTTTTAAAATAATGTATAAAACAAAGATACCCTGAACGATCTTTATCTACAAGTTTTTTATAAAAAAATGTATTAAATATATGTGACTTCTCTATTTTAGAAGGATCATTTTGAAAAAGTTTATTTTGAATATATCTAAATATAAAATTAATAAATTAAATTAAATTGTAAGAAATACTTTAAATAAAAATCTATTATTGTATCATTTAAAAATTCACCATCATTTAATCGTTCTATATCATCATCATAAAGGACAACAGGAGGATAAATTAATCTTCTAAATAATATAAATACTTTCATATTTCAGTTTAAAAAACATACGGCTCATTTTTTTCGTTTGTTTTTTCATCTTTTTTAGATAAACATAAAGACTTAGAATTTACTCGAGGCACAGATTCATCTAGTTTTCGACAAAAGTAAGGCGATATTTCCGATGCATTGGTATTTATTTCATTCGAATTTATTAAATCATCTGAAGGGCTTAAAGTATTTTTTTTAAATGGATTAACTAATTTTTTAAGAGACAACATTTTTTGAGCTTGTTCTGGTGTAAGTCTATCAAAAGATATTAATTTTATATAAAAAATTAAAAGAAAAATACTCAATAAGATCTACCTCGGGACAAGAATATTGAAGAATCCTTAAAGATCTCAATTTTTGCGTAGTAACTATTTGAATAAGATATTCTGTCCCTGGACCATTTAATTTCGCTGAAAAAAAGATATTATAAATAAATCGTGCCAATAAATAAACATACCATTCCTATTTTTCAATCTAATATAAAGTAAACCATATTGATCGAATTCATACTTTGAAAATTGAGACAATTAATTTATAAGAATAAAAACTTACTGCTATATTTCGAATTTCATTTGCATTATAATTATGATATGGCAACATCTCTCCATTTTTTTGTAATGCAAACCCTTTTTTTGAAATCATTAATTGCATATTTGTTGAATCTTCAAGAAACTTTCCAGTATACCAACTCTTTATATCAAGGATACGAACATGACTCTCCTTTTCTACCGTCTTGTTTCTTGTATTATCTTTAAAAAGAGACATTTTTGTGTCTCCTAGAGTAAATCTTGATTTTTCAATTGTTTTATTTTCATCGATATTTTGTTTCTCCCAAGATGCAGAAAAATCTGGACTAGACGATAAATTGATAGATTTTGGTGTATCAGAACGATCTAAATAGTTTGTCATGGTTTCAGAAAACATATCGGAATCATCCAAATTATCCTGTTTTGGTGTACAAAGAGTAAACACTTTTTGAGATCCCACATTATTAACATCTATGTTGCAAGTCATTTTCATGTATGATTAAGAAAAAAGGCAGTACAAACCCGAATTCGATTTTTTAAACGATGATGAATATTGTGTATCATCTGAAGTTGTTTCCGAGAATAAATTACGAGCTGGAGATAATTTCGAAGAAAAACATGAATCCGTCATATTCGATGCATCTTTAATATTTCTTTTAATCCTTTTTAAATTAAATTCAAAAATAATCTCACTTTTTTCTTTATTTTTAAGATAATTTACGCAGAAAAAAGAATTTTTTCTAGATCTTCCTTTCCTCCCATACGTCTGCTTAGCTTTCATTGGCGAAACAAATGAATTATAAGGTGAATATGGACTTGAAAAACGATATCGATGAAATGTTAGCTTTCCATACCCACAATCCGCCATGCTTTGATACGTCTAAAATTCCATCACTATTCTTCTACTAATAATCTCTGTTTCTTTTATTTACCCCTCCATTTGGTACGCGAATTGGTGTTGTATGAGATGGTAAACTTTTTACATATTAGAAAACATTTATTAACCCATTTTTACACTGTTCAACGCATACTTTTCACTAGAAAGTGATAAACGATGATAATTATGCGAGTTTTCTGATGATATCCAGTCATGATATGAGCTTTGTCTCTCCTCTGGCATCTTCACCTAATATATGTTAATCTCCTCCAAAATTAACCCGTTTTTTTCGGGAAAAAAAACTAACAAAGATAACTCCATCTTGTGATGGAGAACTCATCGTTAAATCCCTTTGTTTCCTCTTTTTTTCCTCTTTTTTACATTATTTTTTATTAATTTATGTTGATTCAAGTTGCTTGGTGTTCGGGATAAGATACCATGCACGTGATATTTTTAAAAAAATATGAATATCTTATAGATTTATGAGGTTTATAACTGTTTTATAGCCTAATTATAACTCCTTTTATCCATTTTAATCATTGTTTCTGTATTTTTATAAATTTTGTATGTTTTTTTTAGATGTGAAAATTGACTTATAATCCAATATATGGAGATTTGAGCGGAATTAACGGTATATTTTGTTTTGTCTGAAACCGATTAACCCGTATATATACATATATGCGTACATATATGTATATATCTATACATGTTAAAATCTTAAGTGCATACATTACGCATACAACATGCATACACTACGCATACAGTACGCATACATCCCGCATATATTGCGCATACACTACACAGAAATAAAGATTACACCTTTATTAATAACATAAACCCTTCATTTAACCCTTTTTCCTTCGAAAAATCGCCCTCTCTCGAACAAGAAATACCCAACTTTTTCTTTCTGATAATGCAATGGTTTTTTCTTCTTATTGCCTTCATTACACTTGTCAAAGTCTCTTCTTTGACAATCCAACTTTCTCCTAATAAAAAACAATGTTTCTATACTTTTGTTGATGAAGTCGGTAAAAAGGTTATTTTTTACTTTGCGGTAGAAAAATACAGCAATAAGAGTCATACTAGTTATCTTATATGAATAGGTTCGATCAGGGGGATCCTTTGATATTAATTATCAAATATTTGATACAAATAAGAATATTATTTTTAATGGGGTTAAAGAGAAGCTTGGGGATATTGAGTTTATGGCTAAATATAAAGGGGAATATATGTTTTGTTTTTCAAATGAAATGTCTACATTAACAGATAAAATCTTGGATTTTCAAGTTTCGGTAGAAAATGAGGAACGAGCGGTTTTGCCAGAGAGTGGAAATAATATTAATGAACAGACGGGAACATTAGATGAATATTTGATAAGAATTTCAAGAGTTTTTTCAGCAATTCGACATTCACAAAAGTATCTTAATTTACGTGAAAATCGGAACTTAAGTACAGTCCAGTCGACAGAATCACGTATTTTTTGGTTCTCTATTACCGAGTCGATTCTTATTCTTGTAGTGTCAGTTTTACAAGTATTAATTCTCAAAACCTTTTTTACAAGTAAAACGATATTAAGAATATAAATTAATTGATTAATTAATTAATCAATCATATTAATAAATAATTTTTTAAGTATTGTTCCCTTTTTTTTGTTGGAGTAGTGTTGCATGTGTTTCTTTATATATAAAAGTTAAAGATTAAATAATATATAATTTAAAAAAGATCTAAAAACCTTTTTGGATAACTTTAAGTTAACCTTTTATAAAGATTGCTTTTTCGCAATGTCTTCCAGTTCTGACAGTTTTATCCAGATGGTCTAGTCCAAGTAAATCATCAGAATTTTTTAAGATGTCATATATAATATCATCTATAAGATGTTATTTTGTGAATTTTATAAATATGTATTAAATTTATTACCGTCTTCCAAATAATGTGGCTTTGCGAATGACGTTTGTTGTATTACGGCATACTTAACTTTACTCATGTCTTTTTCTTTCATACCTGTGCGTTTTAAGAGTCTTGCTTTTGTTTCATTAAATTTTTCATTCTATTAAGAATAAGATAAAAATGAAAGTTAAAAAAAAAAATTACAGGTTTGATAATAAATCGAAATGGAATTCCATGTGATCTCGCCGGTTCTTTTTGAAAATGGTAAACATTTACATATTGATCATCTTTTTCCAAATTAAGTTCGTCTTCAGGTATCATTTCTGCATATAAAAGAAGAAAATCTTGTAATGAAGCAATGGGATATGATAAATCAAAATCCTTATAGACTCTGTTTAAATGAGCGCCGAATATATGAAAACGGTCTATAAGATCGGAAGATATGTTTAATTTTTGTATCAAAGCCTGAACGACATCTTTTAATGTTCCGGTTTTAGGAACAAGTACTTCTATTAATTCCTAATTGCATGTTATTCTTTACTAATCCGATCATATAGGTTTAATATACTTCTCTTGTTATACCATCTGGTAACCATCCAATCTTCAATGTTCGTTTAGTTTCCAATTCACTAAGGCTTATTTCTAATACTTCATAAAACAATGTGTTCAATGGAGACTGTAAATATGCTGGTTGAAGAATGTTTTGTAAAGCTAAAGAAGGAACTCTTTTTACTGTAAATTTAGGCATTTGAGTAGAAGAATTGATTGTTGTAAAGCGGATATGTGTCGATGGAACATTTAAACGTTCTCCTACTTTAAAAGAAAGCTAAATTATTAACGTTTATTTATCAATAAAAATTATGATATTATTACCACGTCATATGTTGTCTTTCTACTTAATACTAAGTCAAATTCTTCCGTTACATCTTGGTCAAGATATCTGGGTTTAAATGATACAGTTATTTTATTTAACATGAAATCGTAATATTCAATAGCTGATCCATAGCCTCCATCAGATATAATTTCTTCCACCCTATTATTGTTAGGTATAAAAGAATACATATTCTTTTAATATTACTCTTCTTCAGAAATAACTTTTTGAAAACAAATAATATCTCCATCTTGTATTTCTGCTTGATAAAATGTTTGTTTTAATTTCATCATTTCAATCATAGTTGGTTTGATTTCCTATATATAAGATTAAACAATTGCTAAAAATACAGAAATATACTTCATAAAGCTGAATTAATGTTGTAGAAGGCCAATCCATTAAAGAACAAATAATAGATACAAGCGTTCCGATTTTATCATGCTTATTAATATAAATATGTGAAACTCCGTGCAATAGTTGTTTTTTAATATCAAAATGCTTTAAAAATATCAGAATTTTTGTATTGTTTCCTAGTGTTTCTAAAGAATTCCATGATTCTAATAAAGTATCACATGAATCTACAGAAAATAGCTCCATATATAACAATAAATCTCCTCTACGAGGAAGCATCTTATCCCTAATCATTTCCAATGCTTGAAGAGTCAGAAAAGTTATAAATAAAAGCTAATAAATACTTAATGTTGGATCATTCTCAGGAACAGGTGTATCCGGTCTAATAGTCTTGTTCTGGCGATTTACCATTACCCAAAATTTAATATTTTTTGAATCTATCCCATGATTTTCGGCTATTTGTGTTTTAAAATTTATAAATAATGTTTCCTTAAGGATTTTATGTGTAGAAAATAAGCAAACCGGAGGATCTCTTTCTTCTATATTTGAAAGATCAAACCCTTGATGTGCTTTAAAATCTTCATCTGTAACTATTTTTACATAAAGATACAAATGCATTTCTTCTCGTTCTTTTCTTCGTGCTTCTAAAGCAGCTTTTTCTGATTCCAATCTTTTACCTATCTAATATTAATATTTCTTTGAATCTTAGAATACATACGAAGGTGTGAAGGTATATCTGATTCTACAACAGGTTTCAATATTTCGTCCAGTTCATTTTCACGAAAATAAATTAACATATATGCATTCGTATATCTTTTTAAAGAGGAATTACGAGAATATGGGTTCTTTATATAGTTATTTGTAAGCGAGATATCTCCTCCAAAATTCTCATCAAGAACTTCTTTGAGAGTTGCTTTTGTTACTCTATCATCATCAAATTTATACCAATGGCCTTTTTTTTCTGGTTTAAGTAAAGCATAATAATGCCCTCCATGTAAATCACCACTGTGTACAAGAACTCTTTTAAATATTAATACAATTACGGCCCATAAAATATGATATACCCATGTAGTTTATATATATGTGGTTCTGATTTATTGGCATCATCAGACAAAAACTCTTCGAGATCTATTTCTAATGGAAATTCATGATGATCATTAATCTTTAGAATGTTAAAAATATAAAAAAAAATGCGTTTCAACCATGATTACCTTAACCATTGTATCGCGTTGAAGATCATATTCAAATCTTTTCAATTGCAAATGTAAAACTGGTGGAAATGATTGAAAGATAACACCCTTTTTTGCATCCTGAAGTCCATAACCTTCTGCAAAATACTTATTATCGCCATCCAACGTTTCAACCTGAATGTAATCCCGAAATGATTCTCTAAGAGTCCTCATTCCTTTAACATTAAGCTGGATATCTGAAAACATGGTAAATACACTATCAAAAATTACAGTTAAATACCCCAAAAGTCTTCGCTTCGGGATGATTCATAATCGACATTTACGCATTTAATATAACTTTTCATTTTTCCTACAAAAAGCTTGCTAAGAGCATTTTCCGCCTCAGAATTTTTCATTTTTCCTTCTAAATTATCCTGCAAAACTCTATTAAATTCTTGGATATCATGTTGCATAAATGAATCTAATGTATCCCATCCGAATGAACGAGTTAATTCAATGGTACTTACGGGTTCTGAAGATGTTTGTAAAAGGTAAAAAAGCCTTTGAAGCGCCAATGCAATACTATCATTGGGTTCATCTTTTTCTGTGGGTATCATGTATACAGCCTATTATAAAATTAATCAATCACTAAATACTTCTTTTTAGTCTTTACAAGCCGAAAAAAATTCGTAAAATAAAGGGATTGTAAAAGTGAATTCATATAACAGGTAGCCCCCTGGTTTTTAAGACCTACGTAACCTGTTTCCTTCCTTGAATTATAACTTTATTCATAAATTAGTAATTTCTCGTTTCCATTTATCATTTTTTTACTTTATAAAACTATGCCACAAAATTCCTGTCGAATCCTTAACAATTCGAAGATATACTGTTATTGATGTTTCGTCATTTTCAATAATAGAATGATTTCGATCTTCAAATCTCATCATTAATTTACGCAGATCATAAAAACGTGAAAATCCCCAATCCGATTCCTCCGGAATAAATCGATGTGTAGCATCTTAATATACGTCAATCACTTTCTCCTCAATTTTTCTTTTAAATAATACAATGATGCGTCCATACTGATGGATCATTCTTATTCCACATAACTATACAAAATTGTGCACAACAATACCAATTAGCCGATCGATCCAATGGCTGGCATTCTAAATATATAGAAAATTGATCACTCTGATAATTTCCATACGGAAAAACAAGTATCCTCCTTCATATTTATCATCAGTTTTTACTTTTTTAAAAAATATCTTATTCCACCAATTAAAATTCCCATTAACAAACTCAGGACTATACGCCTTTCTACCAAGTCCTTGCCAGCTCTCAACATGCCATGTAAAATACGTCTCACTTATCGTTTCAAGATCCGGTAATATAGGTAAAAGTTTCCCCGCCATTTTATCAACTAGATCATTTCCCTTCAATTACACTTATTAATTCCCATTAAAAACGTACATTCATTAGCTTTTAGCCCTTTATCCTCCTGATCTACTTCCATCGCCTGTCCATAACTTCGTACTGCAATATTTCCCGGATTTCCCTGTAGACGCTCATTCCCCTCCTAAAAAAACATATTTATTAGTTTATTATTAAGCAATAATAATTCCTGTCTTATTTCTTACCGAGTCGTTCATATTTTCCTTGTAAAACAGCTGTTTCTGAGATTTTTCTGCTCCGCTTTTTCGTCAGATTTGAGAGGTTCGAACGAGGCAGCTTTTTGGGCTTTTCGGGGAGGAAGAGGAGTCGATAAAGGAGAAAAGAGGATAAAGAAGAAGAAATAGATAGAATTTGTGATGAATGAATAGGTTAAGATATAAGATAAGGGTTAAGAAGGGTATTTATGTTTTTTTTTTTTTTTTTTGAAAAAAAAGGGAATTTTTCAAGAAAAAGAAGAAAATAAGTATTTTTATAATGTTTTTAAGGTATTTAAGGGTTTTTTTTAGGTTAATTCTAAGTTTTTTTGAGATTTTTTGGGATTTTTAGGCCAAGATTTATATAGTCGTATTTTTCTCTGCCCGTCGAGACGATAGATATAGACGACATAAAAATGGAGGTAGCTTATCCTCCGGTTTTTGGGTTAGAAACGTGAGTTTTTTTGTTTAATTAATGTTTTAAATTGAATCTAATGAATGTAGACGTCTGAATGGCGAAAAAACGGCGTTGAAAGAGGCATTTTTGAGCTCAAACGGAGAAAATAAAGTGATGAATGAAAGAGGATTAATATCGGCGAAAATACCGCCTTACGGACAAAGAAAAGGATGGATTCCTAAGAGAATGGAGGATTTTGAGGATGGGGGCGCTTTTCCGGAGATTTTAGTGGCACAATATCCCCTACAAATGGGATTAAAGAAAATGACAGCAGGAGCAGCATTAGCGATTCAGGTGGATGCAGAAGGCAATATAAGATATGATGCGATTGCAAGACAAGGGCATGATCCGGATAGAATAGTTCATTCATCATTTAAGAGCTTAATTCCATTGAGACAAAGAGCAGATATTGGAGAAATATCGTTAGAACGACCATCTATTGAAGAGGTAGAAGCTACTACAGAAAGGACAAGACGTGCTCTAGAGAAGATTATAACGGGGCAGATTGCGGCATCTAAGCCGAAAACGATTCAGACGCAAGAAAAACATGAACCGACATTTGTTCGATATACACCGTGTAATCAAATGGGAGAGACGGCAGATGTAGTTCATCGTCAACGAATTATTAAAATGGTAGAGATGCCGCAAGATCCGATGGAGCCGTTAAAATTTAGACATAAAAAAATTCCTAGAGGGCCGCCATCACCACCGGCGCCGGTGATGCATTCTCCCCCGAGAAAATTAACGGCAAAAGAGCAGCAAGAATGGGTGATTCCGCCTAGTATTTCAAATTGGAAAAATGCTAAAGGTTATACGATACCCCTTGATAAACGATTAATAGCAGATGGTCGTGGTATGATGGATGTTCAAATTAATGATAATTTTTCAAAATTATCTGAAGCACTTTATGCAGCAGATAGACATGCTAGAGAAGAAGTTAGAAAGAGAGCGCAATTGCAACATAAGATTGCTCAAAAAGAAAAAGATGCTAAGAAAGAACATCTTCAAGAGCTTGCGAGAAAAGTAAGAGAAGAGCGTCATATGTCACAACAAAAGGATCCAAGTAATGCATCGGAAGCTACACAATCTGATGAGGATGAAAATTCAGAAGATGAAAGAGCAGCTAAAGAGCGAGAAAACCTTCGTAGAGAACGTCGAAGGGATGTAGAACGACAAATGCGTATGTCTCGTATGGGTGCAGAACAACGTCTTAAAGTGATGGCTCGTGAACAAAATAGAGATATATCTGAAAAGATTGCACTTGGTCTGGCTAAACCAACACTGTCTAAAGATAGTCTTTTTGATAATCGACTCTTTAACCAAACTGCTGGATTGGATTCAGGATTTAAAGATGACGATACTTATAATATATATGATAAACCGTAATATTTTTTAATATTTTAAATTTTTATTTAATCTATTTTTAGGTTATTTGCTACTGCAGCAGCAGTACAATCTATATACAGGCCTAAGGCGAATGATATTGATGAGAACCCTGATGAAGAATTAAATCGTGTTACCCGTGAAAGCAGATTTGAAGTCCTTGGAAAAGCTACCCATGGATTTAAAGGTGCAGATTTGGCTGAGCCAAGAGATGGTCCAGTACAATTTGAGAAAGAAGCAGATCCATTTGGAATTGATGCCTTTATTGCTAGTGCAGCAGCAAATGCTTATGCAAAAAGGAATCTTGGTCTAGATACAAGTACAACAAAAAATTCGAAAAAAACAAAATTAGAAGACAATCAATAGAAAAGGGTCAAAAGCTAGGTTATAAAGGTAATTTGTCTACGATTAGTTTATTTCCAATAATGATGTATATAGTTATGAATAATATGTTTGTTTGTATATATGATATTTTTTTAATTATGGCATTCCCCATACAGTAATCTCTCCGTTTACTCCACAACTAAGCATTTGATCTTTTTTTGGGTGAAACGCGACACAACTGACACATGATCTTTGTGAATTTTCCGGTGCAAATCGTAATTGATGAATTAGCTTTGCTTCTAAAAGATCCCATACACAAATGCGGCCATCTTCGCTTCCACTAATTACAACTTTATCCGATTGACCAAAACATGATTTTACTCTGTATTCTGAATTAACATGTCCCTTAAATGTTTGCAAAAGTCCGCCATTGCATTTATCAAGAAGACGAATTGTAGAATCAAGTGTCGAGATTAGCAAGCAATTGGCATCATTTGATTGTTCAACTGATGTTACTGGTTCTTTTGTTTTTTAGCAAAAAAAAAAATCTTTAAAAAAAAGATTGCCCTACGTCCAATCACATCTGTATACAATTGTCCTCTTCTTAGATCATACGTACGTACTCTTCCATCAACTGATCTAATTTCTTTTTTTAATTTATAATAAAAATACATCATCTCCCAGATTACCCTGTAATAATCTCATGATTTGCAATTAATACTGATGAAATACTATCTTTTCCATCTTCAAGCACTTGTATAGGTGTATGTGACAATGATCTAATTAAATAATATATTAAACCTTTTTTTACATATTATTTCAGATATTACCTGCAATCCCATAAACGAACAGATGAATCATAAGATCCTAAATTTCATTCATCAAATTATACATCATATTAACTTAATTTTTTTACCACTTGCAAGAACAGTTGCTTCTATATTAAAAGATACTGTATTTACACGAGAAAAATGTCCTGAAAACCTCTGTATTGTTCGTCCTGCTGTAACATCCCATAGAAAAACTTGCTACAAATCATTTTATAAGCCAAAAAAAATAAATAGGACTAGAATGCATATTCAGAATGAATATAAACCATATATATTCCATATAATTTCTCTTGCATACATCTATAACGCCTATAGTGTATATTTTTTTAGATTTATAATAATAAATCTTGAGTGATCATTAAACAATGTTGTTTATGCATTAAAGAATTGTCATAAACATGTTGAAAATCTCTTCAATTCCATATTTCAGGCTAAATGCCAACTTGTATAATCCATATATCTATTAGAATGTATTCATTTGAATTGTATGCGTCATGTATGCGTCATGTATGCGTATTATATGCATCATATATGCATCATATTTACGTATTATATGCGTATTATATGCGTATTATATGCGCATTATATGCGTCATATATGATGCATAATATTCTTTTCATTATTTTCTTACAGGTTTCCAACTGAATTCTAGTTCCCATATTCTATCTTTACCTTATCACCCCCACTACTTGCAAATTTCGTGCTATCATAAGAAACCGTAATATCTAATACTTCATAGCCATGTGCATGATATTCTTGAATTAACCCTCCAGTATGAGGGTTCCAAAGACGAACAAATCTATCATGGCTTCCTGTTAATGCATATTGACCTTTTGCATTATAAAGAATGACATTGGCAGGGAATTTTCCTGCAGGTGAAAGGACATGAACTTTTTTTGTAGGAAAAGTCAGCATATGAAAGCTGAAAAAAAAAACAGAAATAAATATATAAAAATATATAAAAAAAGAAATAATATGCTAAATAAATGTAAAGTAAATGTTTTGCATTTTTTAAAAAAAGTTATATAATATTTTTTTTATAAGTTGTTATAAACGTGTATTATAAAGAACAAAAGTGAATAAACAAAATGATAAAATAGATACACATGAAAGTGTTTCACATGAGCAGAAAATGGTATAATTTTATTATCGACGACGTCCGCTATTATTTTGAATAGCTTGCATATGTTCTAATTCAGCTTCGAGTTGTTTAATACTAATAAAATTAAATAAAAAATATAATAGAAAAATAAAATAAAATAAACCTAGTATGAGCAGTTTCAAGGTCTTTATTAAGACGATCTCTTTCTGAAATAAGCTATAAATAAAAGTTAAATTGTTTAAAAAGGGTTTAATAATAAAAATTACCCTTTGTTCCCATTGCCTAATTATTAATAAGAAATAAATATAAATAAACGCAGAAGTACTTACCTAAATCTTGCTTCTTCTATTTTAACTTGTTCTGTAAATCTTTTACGCAAAGCTTCTTCTTCTTCTCTAAATTTTGGGTTATCAAGTTTACGAGTTTTTGCTTCTCCAAATTTACGAATCTCCATTTGCTGTGCACGATATGCCTTGAATCAATGATTAGATGGAAGACAAGAAAATAACCTCAAAATATTTACTTCATAATGAACTTCTTCCGTTGTTTGAATAAGATCTAACATGTGTGTACGAATAAGAAGTGAACGTAATTTTTTAAAATCACAATGTTCATCATTTTCAACTTCTGCTACACCCCAACTATATTGTCTTCCTTTAACAACTCGACCATCCGGTGTTTGAACATCTCTGTCACTTCCAATTAATGCAAATGGCATAGCTGCCTAATCATCTTTTTAATAATACATAAATTTACTTTTTTACACCTACAATTAAATTCCTTGCATGTTCCGCCGCTGCCGGATCATCTTCCTCAACTATTGGTGTAAATATATTAATTTCTTGCGCTGCTATAACATCTCGAACCTATATATATTCGTTAAAACAAATAATTTAACCATATATCTACACGTCGCTTAAATTTTGCTAAATCCGCTTGTGTTAACGAATCCGCCTTTGCAATCACTGGAATAAGGTTCACACGTGTTCCTAACCGCTTCATCGCTTCCACATCAAGCGGTTTTAATGTATGTCCCGTAGGTCGAATAAAATAAAGACATGCGTGCACTCGAAGATCAATTTTCTCCGCTCTTCTCGGTTGTTGCTCTTGACGCATATACGATTCATGTTGATCATCAATAAATTCTATAATTGACTGCCATGCATCATTATTATTTACATAGTCCCCAAATCCCGGCGTATCAACAATCGTCAAATTCACTCTAAAAAATCTCTCTAAATCATTTTTATAAGTTCCTCCCCTATTACTACTCAATATTATACCCTCAATCTCTGCTTTCGTGATCTCAATTTCTACTGTTTGGTCTGTTTGTTTTCGAAACCGTTTTTTATTATTAGAATACCCTTTAATCGTCGTACTAAAAAGCGTATTAATCCATGTAGTCTTTCCAAGTCCTGATTCCCCTATAAACCCATATTCATCAGTATTTCCTCAATTTCTATCCTTTTTTTTCCGGAAAAAAACCTGCAAGCATCAATGTAAAGGTTGCTCCTCGTCTTGCTACAATCTTATGTCTAAAAACATTAGTTTATATAAATATCTTCATATAAAACTCTATAAATACCTCTGGTTAGGCAGATTAGAAATACCAATCCCATTGCGAGTCTCTTTATCCAACACCATTTTCTTGGTCGACGTCCGCTCAGTTCCTGGTTGTCCTGGCAGCGAGAGGTAGGAGAGAGCATCAACGTCCAAAAAATGTAAAAAAAAATGAAGTCAGAATTTAAGGTAAATATGAGGTTTAAAGAGTATAAATATAAGAATCTAATGAGAATTAAGCTTTGTAATGTTATTGGATCTTTTTACCGGAACGGAAATGTGATTTTTACGGCGAAAAACGAGTTATTTAGTCCGGTAGGAAATCGAGTGACATTGTTTGATTTAGAGGGGTATGAAAGGGTTTTAAAAGGGTTATATGAAGTTATTTAAGAGTTAGGAATACATCGGTTACGTTTCCGTTTGAAAATTCGAGAAATATTGGTTGTATTGCATTGTCGCCGACGAGTACATTATTACTATCAGTTGATGAAGGTATTAAGGAGATAAATGATGAAAAAAATGAGATTTATAATGTTTATGAGTTAAAGATGGAAGAGGGATTTTGTTAAATGTTGTTAAAAGGGTGGTTTTGTATCATTTTAATTTTGGAAATAAAGTTGAAGATGTTAAATTTTCACCGTGTGGGAAATATTTTGGAGTAGCTATTGGAAATCATGTAGAAGTATGGAGATCGCCGAAATTAGGTGATGATTTGGAATTTTCTCCGTTTGTAAGGCATAGGGTGTATACGGGACATCATGATACAATAAAGACGATTACATGGTCGTCAGATTCAAGGTGATTAATGATGAATTGTTTATTTTTATGATATATTTTTAATATATTATTTTATAGATTTTTTTTGACAGCATCTAAGGATATTACGGCGAGATTGTATTCATTAGATCCAATGGAAAATTTTACACCGATGACATTTGCAGGTCATCGAGAAGCGCTTGTTGATGCATTTTTTTATTCAACCGAGAAAATGGTATATGTCAATGGGTATTTTTAAAAAAATACTTAGTTTATAGATATATACTGCTAGTAAGGATGGGGCACTTTTTTATTGGGAAAAATTATCACCTTCTGAAGAGATAGGATCAATGAAAGATCAAGATTTAAATAAAGATTTTAAATATAAATGGAATATTAAGAATAAGCATTATTTTAATCAGAATAATGCGAAAATGACATGTATTGCATTTCATCATAAGTCTAATTTGCTTGTTGCGGGGTTTACATCTGGTATTTTTGGTCTTTATGAGCTCCCGGAATTTAATATGATACATACTCTTAGGTAATTTTTTATTAGTTTATTTAAATTGTATTTTAAAAAGTAAAGCATTTCACAAAACGCTATTGATTTTATTTCTATCAATAAGACTGGGGAATGGATTGCTTTTTGTGGAAGGAAGCTTGGACAATTATTAGTTTGGGAATGGCAATCGGAATCTTATGTTCTTAAGCAGCAAGGGCATTTTGATATTATAACTGATGTTGTATATACACCTGATTCGCAAAGTATTGTTACATGTTCTGATGATGGAAAAATAAAATTATGGGATATACGTTCTGGATTTTGTTTGGTTACATTTGCAGAACATAAGTCAACTGTTACTGGTCTTGATTTTTCTAAATTTGGAAATGTTCTTTTTTCTTCAAGTTTAGATGGTTCAGTAAGAGCATGGGATTTAACTCGTTATAGAAACTTCCGTATTTTTGTTGCACCTACACGTATAGAATTTTCATGTTTAGCTGTTGAACCTAGTGGAGAAATTGTATCTGCGGGATCTCATGCTTCTTTTGATATATATATATGGTCTGTTCAGACAGGTCAACTTGTTGATCGTCTTTCTGGTCATGAAGGTCCAGTCTCTAGTTTATCCTTTTCAAATACAGGTGAAATCCTGGCTAGTGGAAGCTGGGATAAAACTGTTAGGCTTTGGGAAATATTTACCTCTAGACAATCTGTTGAATTACTTCAATTGCAATCAGATGTTTTGGCAGTTGCATTTCGTCCAGATGGAAAATATATATGTGTTTCAACTTTGGATGGACAATTAACGTTTTGGGATGTGGATAAAGGAAATCAGGTCAATATTATTGATGGAAAAAAGGATATATCGGGCGGTAGGAATATTGGAGATCAATTCTCTAGTGCAAATTCTTTTAGGAATAAATCATTTAAATGTATTTGTTATTCTCCTGATGGTCATATAGTCGTTGCAGGAGGTAATAGTAAGTATATTTGCATCTATGATATTGAAAGTTCTGTTCTTATCAAAAAAATTCAAACTTCAAAAAATTTATCTTTAGATGGAACTCAAGAGTTTCTTAATAGTAAGAATTTTACTGAAGCAGGCCCTCTTGAGCTCATCGATATTCATGATGATGATGATGATGATTTTCAAGATAAAGCAGATTATTCATTGCCTGGTGCTACAAAAAGTGATTTATCTGCTCGGAAATTTAGACCTGAAATCAGGACTCGTGCCTTAGGATTTTCTCCAAATGGAAGATCTTTTGCTGCTGCAACTACAGAAGGAACATTGATATATTCATTAGATGATTTACATCTTTTCGATCCATATTATTTAGATATAGAGATAACGCCTCAAACTATTAGAACTGTCTTATTAAAAAAAGATTATCTAAAAGCAATGATAATGGCATTCAGATTAAATGAACAATATATTATTCATGAAGTCTATGAATCTATACCATTCAATAATATAGAATTGATTTCACGAGAATTGCCTGTTATATATTTGGATAAGTTATTGAAATTTATATCTATAATTACCGAAAGTTCTCCACATATTGAATTTCATTTATTTTGGATTGAAGCACTTTTTACTCATCATGGTAAATATATAAAATCTCGTAATCAGGATTTTATAAAAGAAATAAGAGCAATTCAAAAATATCTTATTTATATTCAGCATGATATTATTAAAATGTTAGTTTTTCTTAAAAAAAAAAAAGAATTTTCTAATATCATTTTAGATCTGATGAAAATAAGTATTTTGTTGAATATATTTTAAACAGAAAAAATATAAATTATCAAACAACCTCATTGCCTAAAAAAAGTGATGAAATACACATGAAAGATGTTTTTAATGATATTCAATCAACAACTAATCATATAAATAATGAAAAATAGGTTATCATGCTTTTTATTGTTTATTTTACAAATTATTAAGAGATTTGCAAATATTTATTTTAATTATCATTATATAAAAAAATAATTATATCTGGTATATTTTCTAAATAATTCTAATAACTAATATTTATTATAATTTACTGGATAAATTTTTATTTAACATTATTTTTTAAATACTCAATTTTGGTACTAAAAATTAATAAACTATTCCTTTATTTTAATAAATATTATATATTAATTCTCTTCTAAATTTTTAATATAAAACAATTCATTTATTCTACAATTCATTTATTCTACAATTCATTTATTCTATAATAAATATATCATTCTACAATATATATAACCCTGTCTTCCTTTCATATCTTATATTATCCTTATATATTTATTTATTAACTACCCTTCTAACCATTACGTAATAATAAAATATCATCTCATAACCCATTTATCTTCCACCAAAAAAATATTTCTTAATAAACTAATAAAATAAATAATTATTTCTAATTAAAATACAACAATTCTTTATATATTTAATCTTTTTAAAACAATTCTTAAACTTCTTCTTATATATATAAAAGATAACCTTATAAATTAAATATAAACATAATCTACAAATAATATTTACATATTAAACATGATTTTCCTTTGTTTCTTA
Source organism: Pneumocystis carinii B80 (assembly GCF_001477545.1). Lineage (NCBI taxonomy): Eukaryota > Fungi > Ascomycota > Pneumocystomycetes > Pneumocystales > Pneumocystaceae > Pneumocystis > Pneumocystis carinii. The sequence goes on from NW_017264716.1 coordinate 236,603, forward strand.
AATATTTCAATATTTCTAAGCTAAACCCTCAGAAATAAAGGCCTTATTAAGCCTTATCGAAAATATTTAAATATATAACCAAGATTTTATTAGAATCTTAATTTTCTTAAGAAAATAATGACTGGAAGTTATGATAGAGCAATCTCAGTATTTAGTCCAGATGGACGGTATTTTGAGTCTTTTTTTTAGAAAAAAAACTAATAAATATAGACTATTACAAGTAGAATATGGACAAGAAGCAGTTAAAAAGGTTTTAAAGAGAATATTTAATATCTAAAATAAAGCTCTGATGAAATTTTAAGGGTGCAACATGTGTTGCAGTTAAAGGAAAAGATTCAGTTGTTTTAGGAGTTGAAAAAAAGACAGCTTTAAAACTTCAAGATACACGAACAGCAAAAAAAATAGGAATTATTGATCACCATGTATTCGTTGCATTTGCAGGATTGAATGCAGATGCTCGTGTTCTTTTAGATAAAGCAAGAGTAGAAGCACAGAGTCATCGTCTTACGATTGAGGATCCGGTGACGGTTGAATATATAACAAAATATATTGCGGGTGTAAAACAAAAATATACACAATCAGGAGGAGTAAGACCATTTGGAGTTTCTACATTAGTTGTAGGATTTGATCCGAATGATGTAGTTCCAAGGCTTTATCAGACAGAACCAGCAGGAATATATACATCATGGTAAATAGGATATAAAATTATGTAAATGAAGCTTATATTATTAAAAAAGGAAAGCAAATTCTATTGGAAAGTCTAGTAAAATAGTACGAGAATTCTTAGAAAAGAATTATAAAGAAAACATGGATCGAAATGAAACGATTAAATTAGCAGTTAAAAGTTTATTAGAAGTGATCCAAACAGGTGCAAAAAATATAGAAATAGCAGTGATGTCATCTGGAAAAAAAATTGAAGTAAGTTAAATATTTAAATAATGTTAACATTTAATAATATAGTTTTTAACTTTTGATGAGATTGATGCCATAATTAAAGAAATTTCAGCCGAAAAAGAATAAGAATTCGGCTATAAAAAACATATTAATGAAAAAAAAACATTTCAAAGCAATAAAATACTATAAAGATATAAATATATGTAATAAATTTATAAATATATATAATAAATTTATAAATATATATAGTAATTCATAAATATCTATAATAATTTACAAATATATACAATAATTCATAAATATATACAATAAATTCATAAATATCTACAATAATTCATAAAATCTACAATAATTCATAAAATCTACAATAATTCATAAATACATATAATAAATTTATAATATCAATACTTCTTTTTCCATTTCCTTACCATTTTCTTGCCATATATCCCAAATTTAACATAATTTAATAAATATTTTTATTAGAAAAAAATACATCTATTTAGATATATGATGTTGACGATAATCTTTAATCACTCTAAAACTAATTATTACCTTATTTTAATCTTAATAAAATAAAACTACCTATTATCCTTACGAATATCTTCTGTTTCTATAGTTAATGCCAGTTTTGGTGTAATTGCATCAATTAAAAAATGATTATCACAACTAATACTATAAATTTTCATCTTTTTAAACTTTAAAAAACCCATACTGGGGACAATATTCATCAGATTCATCTTCAAAATTCATAATATTCTTCCTAAACGCCTTCTACCCCATTTTCAATCATTTTTTTAAAATACTATATATATATATCTACTTTACACTTTTTACATATAAATGTCATTTCGTCTGATCTCAATAAAACATGATCCGACACTTCAAAATGACATTCTGAACAATCAAACCTTATCATTTATTCTTATCTTTCTTCTTTTTCTCTTAACTTTACCATTTCCTACAACATACTGCTCGAATAGAGACTTGTGCGTTCAATATATGTTTACTAAAAATACATAATTTTATCAACTAAAACTACTCTTTCTATTAATCATATTCATACCACATCTAATAATCATATATTTCTTATATATTTTTATACTTTTCTATATCCCTCTAAACCACTATAACTAGAAAACGTGCACGTTATTCGCCCTACTCCTGACCACCATCTTTTATGAAATTTAAAAAAAGGGCAAATAGACAAGTAAAATGGGATTTTTTATAAGAATAAAGGCGAAATTAGAATAGAGGAAGGTCTATATATATGGAAAGCTTTTTTTTTGGGAGAAAATGGGCATAATAGAAGAGGAGAAAAGAGTTTCTAGATTGAAGGAGAAATTTGAAAGACTTGCAATAGAACAGAGATGCAGCGAGTCATACGGACCGTCAGGAGGACGAGAGAGATATGTGAAGACGATGCCAGCATATTATCGTTCGTATGAAAGAACTATAGAATCACCAGGAGAAAAAATGAAATACGAAAGATCGTATATAAAAGTATCAAATAAAGATAAAAGATCAGAGATTAGATCGTCATCATATTTTAAAAGTTCATTAAAAAATCCCTATCATATTGAAAATATATTTGATGATGAGAATGATATTACGATACCAGAAATAAATGAAGAATCAATGAATGCAGATAGATCACCTAGTAATGCAGCGATAAAGTCATTTAATGATACGGCGTCATATCATAGTGATATTTTTAGGGAAGATCGATATATGGATAGTTCAAGATATAAAAACGATACCAGTAATAAGAAGGCGAAAATTATATTGATGATTATTAAGTTTAATAGATAATGAATTAGATATTACAACACGATCGTGTTCACCTAGTATACCTGTTAAAATACAATGTAAAAGACAGAAAGAATATCATAATGATCCATGTATGTTTTTTTTATAAATATGGAATGATTCAGATTAATAATTGAATAGACTTTGATGATTTCGCAGTTGAACATAACGAATCATTTTTATCCTCTAAAATTGATGATTATATATTTGAAAATCAAAACATACTACCAGACATGACTAGTTCACCATTTGATGATCCAATTAGTAAAACCAATATATTTTTTTAAAAAGTTAAATTATTTTAGATTCCAGCTTTGATAATATTTCTATAAAAAAACCATTGCTTTCTCATGAATACACGGATCCTATGATTGATGATTTTTTTCACGATGATAATATGTCAAGTATTGCAGCATCTGAATTTTCTGAAGAAACATCTAGCAAAGCATCAAAACATGATAAATATATAGATATTAATAATATAGAAATACCCAATAAACCGAGCATGAGTCAATCAAAACTATCGAAATCAATTTCACCTTCTAGAAATGCACCTTCTATTCCACCAAAACCAAATAATATTTCGAAAGCTCAAACTAATAAGCCTTTTAATTTTACGGAAAAACCTTTAAAACCTAAAAAAGACTTTATTGATAGACACAATTTATTTCAAGGGCATCTGAAATCATATAGTATGTCAACTAGATTACCAGGAGGGGAATCCTTTTCATATCCACCTACAAATTTTCATTATTCTTCAGTATCCTTAACTTCAACTGTAATTAATGAAACAAAATCCGATATAGAGGAAAAGACTGTTAAATGTCCTGAAAATCAGCCTACAACAGATTATCCTGATTCATCACAAACAAACCGTCGACGACCAATATTTAAAAATGGTCCTTTAGAAATCCGTGGTCGTTCTGAAATAAAGTATTTTCTTGTTTCTGGAGATTATTTATGTTCTTGTGGCACAATTATAAAAGTATGGAACATTAAAACTGGCGAGCATATATGGTCATTGCCGTGCAATGATATGAAAATAACTAGCATGTCTTTTGTACCCTGTCGAAATGTAGATGAGGAGGGAACTAGAATATGGCTAGGAACAAAAGATGGGCATATTTTAGAAATCAATATATTTTATCAAGGTTTTGTTGATAAACGATTTGGCATCCATTCTCATCCGATTATATTCATGTTAAGATGTGGATATGAATTATGGACTCTTGACGACAGTGGAAAATTATTAATTTGGTCTGATGATACGCATAAAAATGGCTTACATCTTCAAAGTACCCCTCGTGCATATAAAGTCGTAGCCAAAGCATCTTTCTGTTTTGTTGTAAAAAACCAACTTTGGTTAGGGGTTTCTAGGTCGGTATATGTATATAATCCTTTGGCATATGTAAATAAACTTCCATTTATCACAACTAATCGACCAATCGTACCACATTTACCTGTGGGAGAAATTTCATGTGGCACCTTCCTTAGAGACCAACCAGATTTAGTTTATTTAGGACATCAGGACGGAAAAATTTCTGTTTATTCCATATCTTCTCTTACTTGCTTGGATGTTATTAATGTTAGTCTTTATAATATTGTATCTTTAATAGGCGTTGGTAATTATTTATGGGCAGCATTTAAAACAGGAATGATTTATGTATATGATCTTCAATCTAAACCTAGAAAAGTAATGAAAGGATGGTGGGCACATAAATTTCCAATATTAAAATTGCAATTAGATACAACAAGTATTTGGAAAGTTAAAAGGTGTCAAGTAGTATCTTTGGCCTCTGATAATATTATTAGAATATGGGATGGTTTATTAATGGAAGATTGGCTAGGTATTAATAAATTTTTAAATATAATACATTTTAATAATTTAGAAAATGAAATGCATAGACGAGATGAAGAATTTTGTAAATTTCGAGATATAAACATTACTGTTTGTACATGGAATGCTGGCGCTTCAAAACCCAACGACTTAAATTCTTCAACTGATGATTTTTCTTTTTTTGAAAAAGTTCTGAAATCTCCAAACCCTCCTGAGATAATAGTCTTTGGTTTCCAAGAACTCGTTGATTTAGAAAATAAACGTCTAACTGCAAGTATGTTTTTTAAAAATCATTTAATTTATATTGAATTTTATTCTAGAACATTTAATGAAATTTAATAAAAAAAAGGATCCTAAACAATTGCAAGAACATATGTCTTGTCAATATAGTGCATGGAAAGATCGATTAAGTAATGAAATAGTAACTTATTTGCATTCTGAATTTCAGTATTCTCTTCTTCATTCTGAAAACTTGGTTGGGTTATTTACTTGCATTTTTACTAAGACATCAATAAAACCAAATATTAAAAAGCTGAACAGTGTTCAAGTAAAAACTGGTCTAGGGGGATTGCATGGAAATAAAGTGCGTTTTTTTAACTATATAAATTGTTTTGAACTTATAAAATCTAGGGGGCGCTTGTTGTACGTTTTATACTTGATGATACATCTTTATGTTTTATTAATTGCCATCTTGCTGCAGGAAAATCTCAAGTGGTAGATAGAAATAACCATTTGGCTACTATCCTAGAATCATCAGACTTCCCTCCAGAGCTGGATAATTCTAAGAGAGCAGATTTATTTGTTGGAGGAGGAGATGGATCAATGATTTTGGATCATGAAATTTGTATATTAAATGGAGATCTAAATTATCGTATAGATATGCGTCGTGACACTATTTTAGAGCATATTCGCAACAAAGATTATCAATCGCTTTTTGAAAAAGATCAGCTTATTTTACAAAGAAAAAAAAATCCAGGATTTCGACTACGTCTTTTTAGCGAAGCAGAAATCAATTTTCCTCCAACTTACAAGTATGATATAGGAACGGATGAATATGATACAAGTGAAAAAAAAAGGTCACCAGCTTGGTGTGATCGTATTTTTTATAGAGGAGACAGTAGAATGAAATGCACCAGTTATCGTCAATTAAATGTACGAATTTCAGATCACCGTCCTGTAGTAGCAACATTTTCAATAAAAGTAAAAACAATAGATCCTGTCAAAAAAAAAGATATCTGGAAAATAGTCGCAACCGACTGGATGAACATTGCTCAAAAATTTAGGGAATTAGCAAAGTAATACTTATGTCCAGCATATTTTATCTTTTTTAACATATCATAGACTTGATTATTTGGTTTCTGAATGTGGCTTTGAAGAGGAATTAGCATCTAAAATATTAAATAATCATAATGGAGAGGTTATAAATTTTAAAATTCGAATAAAATATTAATTTAAATAGGTTCCTAATGCCTTGACTGAACTTTTAAATAGTACTTGTAAATCATAAAAATAATCTTTAATAATCATACATTTCATTTCTTACAAAATATAATAAATTGAACACTTTTGAGAATGCCAAAACATTGTTAATAATAAATTTCTGAATATTAATGTTTATAATTACAAATTTATTTCTTTATATTCCCAGTTTCTATATTTTCATTTACTTCTTTGTCTTCTCTTAATTTTCTTCTTCTTTTGCTTTCATATTCATGCCAATCTCCTTTCATATTGCCTAGCCTAAACTATGTTTAAAAACTAAATTAAACATTAAGTGTAATTACCCTAAGGGAGGCATCGGTTTAGGTTCTTCTTGAGTAAAAAAAGTATGTTTTAATGCATCAGTAGCAGTTGGTCGTTTTGATGGATCTAGTGCTAATATATTAGAAAGAAGACTTAAAGCCGCAGGAGACAAAATTCTATAATAAATAAGAACAAGAAAAAAGCAATATGAATTATTACGATGAATAACGATCATAAAACTTTCCTATTTTTTTTTCAGATGGTTTAAGCAGTTCGAACCATGGCAATTGGTCTACACTAGGCCAATTTTCATGTGTTGGCGTTCCCATCATATCATAAATAAGCTCAAGTTGATGAATTTCATCATGTCCTGGAAACAATGGCTTTCTTGTAAACAATTCAATCATTATACATCCTGCGCTCCATATATCAACGGCAGGTCCATATGCCGTAGCACCCAAAAGAAGTTCTGGAGGTCGAAACCAAAGAGTAATTACTCTATTAGTATAATCCGCTGTATCACGCTTTTTATGGTAATAACGAGCCAATCCGAAATCTGCTAACTTTAATTGCCCAAAATTATCAAGAAGAATATTTGATCCTAATATATTAATTTTAGATGATTATAAAATATGATTATACCTTTAATATCACGATGTAATACTCCACGATGATGAAGATATTCTAATCCATCTAACATTTGTTTACAAAGATGTTTTGCATGCGAAGGCTCAAATCGAAAGTTAGGATTTGATAACACACCAGATAAATCATGATCCATATACTCGAAAACCATATATACAGTACCTAAAAATACAATTAAGATAATTAAACATTAAAAAAAAGAAAAAGCTAACTTTTTTCTACCATCATTTCTAAAAGACAAACAACATTAGGATGTTTTAACGATTGCAATAATTTGATTTCTCTCATAGCAGTAATAGGAAACTAGATAAAAATTAGCTAAAAAAAAAAAAAAATAAATATATTACCCCATTTTTTTCATATTCCATTCTAATTTTCTTTAAAGCAACCAATTCATTAGTTATTCTATTACGAGCTTTATAAACTTTTCTATTAAAGATTAAAATATTAGTAAAAAATAAGAAATAAAAGTACCCATATGTTCCTTCACCGACTTGACCAATCCTTTCATATACAAATCCCTCTTTAGAATCCATCATAGTTATCTTTGCTATTGGCATTTTAATAGATACATTTTTCTGAGTCTGAGAATCCTCAGAATGCCGATGAATATTATTATTATTAGAATAATTTATATTATTTTCCGGGTCTCTTATTGGAATATTTTCAGATGATTTTCTGGATTTTTTCATCAATGAGGAATCAAGATTTTCATTATTTTTCAATGCATCATAAAAATCAAATGATCTTTTTGATAACTTAAATTCGTTCTGTGCATTTTCCATAATTAAGCTAGTTTTGGATTCTTGAATTTTGTTAGGAGGATATGATGTTTCATTTAAATCAGTAGTATTGTCTAGATAAACCCTAGATGTTGATAATGTATTTTTCGTATTTGATAGCTTAAATGATATTATAGGAGTCATAGAATGTTTAGTATTTCCAGAAAAAGAAGGACCAATAGTATCATCTTGTTTTTTAGCAACATCTTTCTTAAGATCCATAATTTTCAAAGGAGTTTTATTAAACAATTCGTCTGTATCATGCAATTTCTTATGACTTTTTTGAACAGATTGAGTATAATTGCTGCTATTTTCAGTATCATATCGATAATCAGAATTTTTATCTTATATTTATTAGCTATAATAATAATAATAATAATAATAGAAAAATATGAACCACTTATATCCTTATATTTATGTGTATTCGCTGTTGCATAACTACTTTCAGTATATGAATCAGGACTTTCATATAAAATATTTGTCTCTTTATTATTTTCATTAAGTTTATTAGAAAATGATGACCTATGACGTGGGCTTCGACTATTAGAATATCTAATATTTAAATCATTTATATGCATAATATAAACAACAGTTTCAATATTAATAATTACCTATATCTTGAATCTTTTAAATCATTAGCATGTCTATGTTTTTCATGTGAATAGGCCGTGTAAGATATGCGGGCCGTATCGGTGTTATCCTTATGATAAGATGCAGATAAATTATTCTTATAATTTTCTTTAGATGCAAATCTAGAATTATAATGATTAGTTTCATGATTAGACTTGTATGAAGAATGATTATATGATGATGATGATGATGATGCTGAAAATGATAACGAATGTTGATGACCCTTTTCATTGATATGATTAGACGTTTTCTGATATTCCGTGTTCCTATCTTCCAATGATGGTAAAAAATGATTCTTATGTTTATGATAAAAATGTCGATTCTTATAATATTCAGGTGAATAATTAGTTTCTTTCTTCATTGATACATGTTTCGGCGATTTACTATATCTTTCCAAGGAATTGGACCTTGAACGTGATAAATCATCAATATATCGTCTTTCACTAACATTTATAGATACGGGTGAACGCGAATTAAACCTTTTATCACATATCCCAAATGGTGATATTCCTCTTGATCTATTTTCACATGGACTTCGTCTTTCATACATTTTTTCTCTTCTTTTTTCTATACATGTTTTATCATGTATATTCATCGAACGCATCTTTCTACTGCTTTTTTTCGAATATTCTTTATAGAATGGTGATACTGAACGTTTCCTAGTCCTTCTAATTCCCATTTCTATGTCTTTTCTCTCTTTTATCCCCTCTTTTTCATAAAAATAATGTTTACATAATGTCTCCTGTTGAACCGCTTTTTTAACCCTGAAACCTTCCATTTTAGAAAAAATTTCGCCATAACGTCCTTCTCTCCTGCGTCTTCTATATTCTTCTTCATCGTATCCTGTCTTTCCCATACTTTTATCCTGCATATATTTCACTCGCTTAATCAAATAAATATCTCAATCTCTATAGCAATTCTTTCAACAAAATGCCCATATAATTATATCAAAATAGACCTAAAAAAATCCTCTATTTAAATATCAATTAATATCTGCTGATTAACTCCTGTCATTAGACATTTAACAGCTTTTATCATAATCAGGAATATTTTGTCGTCCGATCGAAGGCTGAGGAGATTGGAGAGAAAAGACGGTATAAGATAAAGGCCGAGAGAGGAATGAATAAAAATACAAGAAGAATGAGGATAAATGGGATGAATGAGAAGGATAGAAAGAGAGAATAAGATCAGTATGAATTTTAGAGGAAGAAGAGGATTTATTGAAATGAAGAGAGATTAGGTAAGTTAGGTGATAAATCTAAAGATAAGGAGGAGAAACCAAGAGACCAAATGCCAATGAGAGTATATAAATCCATTTTAAGTCCTCTATAGAAACCATTTAAGCCATAGGGACCGGAATCTTCTTCGTATAAAATGCACCAAATAGTACCAGAAATGCCGATATATCTTCCAGGTTTAATAAGAGAATGTTTAAGATCAGATAGATGAAGTTGTGCTCTACGGAGAATTGTTTCCAAAGGTAATTTTATGAAAAGATGAGACAAAGAAGAAAGAAGTGAAATGAGATTATAGATAAAAGGTGTTTCGTAAGAATCTATAACAAGTCCAGATCGATTAAAAAATATAGAAATGAAGTAAGAAAAAGCATTAGGTAAAGTAGCGTAGAATAAAGTTGGTAAAACAAGCATAGATGGACAGATTAAAAATGAAAAAAAAGGTTCTGAAGAAAGATGTTGTTGATGAGATTTTAGATACTTTGGAGTTAATATGATACTAAATTAAATTAAGAAAATAAAATAAGAAAAAATAATTACCGTGTTCTAGCAGTATCAATTGGTGCTAAAAGCAAAGAAGTAAAAGCAGATGATGCTAAAGATATAAAAGATGAACTTAACAAATTATCAAAATCAATACTTTGTGAAATAAACGTTGGAAATGAAAAAAATGACGATAAAAATGATGAAATCCATGATTCTGTAATAGAAAATAAAACATTATAAACAAATGAAATATTTTGAGCTTAATTCGTCAATTATTTTCATACTTTCTTCTATCTTTACCTTTCCATAGACTAAAAAATCCCTCTTTTTTCCATAAACTAGATATCGTCGCTATTATACCACAGTTTTGAACATTAATTTGCCACGGAAAATATATTTCATGATTATCCGGTGATGTTAAAACATATCCTTCACGATCAACAATACTTCTTTTAGATGAATATGATATATCAGGTGATAATACATGTGAATTCGGTTCACAAAAATACGGCGGATCGGATTCATTTGACATTATAGAATCACTCTATCCAAGTCAAAAAAAATCCCTATATTCCAATTCATACATCCTCCTCCTCCTCCCCCTCTTCTTCTTCTTCATTTCCTTCTCTAATCTTCTCATTAAAAAACTTCCTTCCTTCTATATCACTTTGTAGCCCTCGTTTAACATGATATTGACATTGTAGAAGCATTTTTGCTATTTCAAACGGCTGAACCATAAATATACTCAAATATCTTGATACTGTCTCTAATAACAATGCTTTTAATAACTTTTTATTATCTTCCTGATTAAAATAATTCAGGTATTCAAACTTAGTCCATTTCTTTGATGTCGTATCTGAAACATTCCGTTTTATTCCTTGTCCTATATCATATGAATACTCTGATGGTATATAATATGGTCTATTGGGGTTGATTTCCTGCTCAAAAACCCCAAAATTGCTGGATTTCATCTTAGTTTTTTTTATGTCGTCATGACTGGACGATAAGCTTATATATTTATCAGAAGTATGGGTTTTATGGAGGTGAAAAAAGAAGATGAAAATACAGGAGAAACAGGATAAACGAAAAGTAAATGATAATGAAGAGTATTTGGTGAAAAAGAAGAATAAAAAAAGAGTGAAAATTGGAGGAGAAATAGAAAAAGAAGAGATAAAAAAAAAAATAAGAAAAAAAAAGGAAGAAATAGAGGAAATAGAAGAAGATAATGAAAGAAATGTTTCAGAAGGAAGTGAGGGTTGTTTTTGAAGTTTTTTTTTGGGTTAATAAAGGACTAATTATGAAGAAGTTGAAGAGGAGGATAAAAATGTAAAAAAAGAAGAGAATAGTAAGGGAATGAATGAATTAATATGTATAATATTAAGAAGAAAAAGAAGAAGAAGAGGATAAGGAAGATATGGTTGATTTTGGAGAAGCAATGTCAAGAATTGTGTCATCAGATGTGAAAAGTATTTATAAGGAAGTAAGAGAATTATGAAGGAAAAAAGAGGAATGAAACTGATGAAATAAAAGGATCCTATTTTGAGTAGTTGTATAATGGAGATTTCAAAAAAAATTGAGGAAAAAAATGTAGAAAACAAGGCAAAAATGTTAATTTCAATGGAAAAAAAGAAAGAACAAGAAAAAGGAAGAATTAAGGATATTATTCCATTAAATAATGATGAAGAAGTGTCTAAAATTTTAAATTATGAAAAATTTTTGCGAAAAACAGCACAAAAAGCAGGTAAAAATGAAAAAAAAGGAAGAAAATCCAACTAATTATCAAGTAATTAATTTATTTAATGCTATAGGAGAGGCACAAGCCAAGGCTAAAAAAGTATCTAAAGATTTAAAAAAAAAAGGACTTACTAATACAATAAAAAGAGAAAAGGAAGGTAAGAATATATAATATATATAATAAAATGCTAAATATATAGTTGCAAAAATGTCAAAACAAAATTTTTTCGATCTTATTAAGAATCCAAAGAAAATATAATATTGCGAAAAAAGAATTTGTATCTCAATTCATTCATGACAATTTATTATATTATATGGTTGAATTGTAGTTATCTATCGTGTAGTCATATATCGATATACTATTTTTTAAACTGTATATTTCTAATAATATTAATGATATTTCCCAAAGAAACAACGTAAATCTCTGTTTACCTAGTTTCAGAAGGGATTCTATAATTATTAATAAAATATTAAAACATTATTTAATTTCTTACATAAAAGTAATACCATCTAAACTTTTATCCATAATTATTTGACAACCCAATCTCGATCTATCAAAGAAATAAACATCTTTCATATATAAAAACTCTTTTTAATACGTTTCAGTTAATCCAAAAGCCAAATCAAGCATATCTAACTCTTTTTCCGATTGTTCCTCCATTTTACTATAGTATTTAGGATCGACAATAACATGACATGTAGAACATGCTATTGATCCTTCACATGCGCCTATAAACCCTTTAAAATTATACCTTAATAAGAACAAATGGACCCTCCAGATCAATATTATGTTCATGTGCAATATCTAAAACGGTGCTACCCTCAGAAACTTTCAGCGTCTTCCTCTCACCCTGTGGTGTAATAAACGTGCATTCTACTCTTAATACTGAATTAAAACCCTTCATCTTCACCAAAATAAACTCATACTTTTCTCTAGAAATTGATGACGTAAATTTTCGATAAAAAAGGGCTGTAAAGAGTAAAAAAAACTGGAAAAAAAGGCTCTTCTAAAACCTCCAGTCATATTCTGCTCATTTCTATGCTCAAATCCCAATATAAACTCATATTTAAGGCTATTTTTACGCCTTTTCAGATTTTTCTCAAAATAAATACTTCTTTTAAGGACTGGTGCAAAATTACCCGGATAAAAACGATAGAGACTCATAGAGAACCCATAAGATGACGGAAAATGTCTTTTTACTGTCAAAAATTGGGCCATTTTTCATCTTTTTTAAGTACATCAATTATTATGACGTTAACATATGGGACCTTCGACGTCAGAAAATAGAGGCCTATAAGAAGCTGAGGAAGAGGCCAATGGCAGAAGTATCAGGAAAAAGAGGAGCTTTTATTCTTATAGAGGGCCTTGATCATAGTGGAAAAACGACACAATGTGAGCTTCTTGCAGAGGAATTGCTTATAAAAAAAGTGCCAGTGAAAATCCAAAAATTCCCAAATAGAAGCACAGAAATTGGGAAAATCATTGATTTATACCTACGAGGAGATTTAGAGCTTGAAGAGCATGCGGTACATCTTTTATTTTCAGCAAATCGTTGGGAAATGAGGTATTTAAAGGGAAAACAAGGGAAAAATATATTTCTTCCAATTAAATAGTGAAAAAATACGCAATGATCTTAAAAATGGAATTACGGTTATTGTTGACCGATATATTTATTCAGGGATTGCTTTTTCAGCGGCAAAAGTAGCAGAAAATTTGGATAAGTTAAGTGTTAAAGAGAAGTAGGGTTTAAATATAGAATGGTGTGAAGAGGCAGATAAAGGATTACCTCTACCAGACGGAGTAATTTACCTAGATATTTGTGAAGAGAAAGCGTCTTTACGACATAATTATGGTGTAGAACGGATGGAAACTGGTACGATACAAAAAAGTGTTCGATCAGTATTTAGAAATATGTATGAAAAGAATAAGAATACGAATTGTCCATGGTATTGGGTGGATGCATCGAATTCTATTATAGAAGTAAAGCTAAATACATGGAATGCAGCACAAGATATCATAAATAATTTATCGGACGATATTAAAGAATTCAGCTAAAATTAATTATATTTAAAGATTTATTTATATAGAAAATACAGATTTCTAATTGTCAATGACTTTATGTTTAGTTGTATTTGTTTTTTCGTAAAGGCGAGAATTTTTATCAGACGAATAATGGTTATATATATCTACGAAAGAATCTTTATGTCCTTTATACTCTAAAACGGTATCCAATGGAAGATTAAGGATTTGTTTTATAAGGTCTCTGGATAAAATTGGTCAAATATGTATAAATATGTATAAATATGATAAATCATACCGAATTTTCAAACTAACTCTTCCATTATCAGAACTTTTATTCCATACACTTATAAGGTCCTCAGAATTTCTAATACTAAGAACTATACCACATAATTCATCACCAACATTCCAGAACTGATCACCAACAATCGCTAATACTAATTGTTCCCAGTAACGAACAACTATACCTTTACGAAGACGAAGGGTCCACTTTCCACCATCTTGATTAGCTGGATCTTCAAATATTGGCCTGATTCCTTCTTTAAATAAATGTAAATCTGAAATAACTGGAAGTGTATCAGGACGTTTAAGGTAAACATAGATCGACCAAAATTCTTCAACCTTATACATTCAAAATTAAGAAAACTACTTAAAAGAAACATACTGATGAGAATGTTATCAGCTTTTTCAGTGATGATTCATAATCTTTTATTCTACTTCCAAACGCACGATTCATATACCAAAAAGTAAATGAATATTTCAACATATGTACCGGTGATTGTGTATAAATACTGCTTTGTATATTACGATTCTGGCATGCATCTGATTTTTTAAACTGGGATGTTTTTAAAATTGGTGATTCATTAGATGGTGTTATATTAGATGATGTCAGAGAAAAAAAATACTACATAAATACTTTTAGAAATATTCAAATAAAAAAAAAGGGTATATTATACGTCTGATTCTTGGGACATATTAATTAACTATTTTTATATTATATTATGTTTTGAAAGGACTTTTTATTCAACTTTTTTTTTAAAAAAAAATGAGATATTTTTCCAGGAAATCTTATTATATTTTAATCTGTTATTAGGTATGTTTCTATTGACTTCTTTTAACTTGTATGTTTTTAATTTATATAGTTTTTGTTAGTAGAATTTTCGAAGGCTTTTGAAAATTTTAAAAAAATGTTAATATTTTTTTAGAAAAATCAATAAGCAAAAAACAAAAGGTAGTCCAAGCCTTAACATTTTTAAAACCGTTGCTTAAGTCAGAATAATATGTAAAATATTATGAAGTTCATTAAGAACTATGGCTGGTGACGACCTGAGAAATGTTATATTTATTTCAAAAAATCACATTTATATGGCTAGAATGAACCCTTATAATCTATAAAATAGGTATTATTTTAATATAAGAATATTTATGTATAGTTGGCCATGATGAAAAAATCTGGTAACTGGAAATATTTATTTAAAAACAAGTGTTACAGATACAAATAAATATAAATATATATAATAGAAACACTGTGTTAAATATGTCATGATTTAGGCAAAGTCAGAGCCATAAATATTTCTATATTTTTTAAATAAATAAATAAATATATATATTAATATAAATTATTTAGGGTGAAAATAATCTATAAAAGAATAGATTTTATTTATATTAAGATAGCCAAAGTGTTATAGAAGAATATAAGATAGATTATTATGTAATATAGAATTAATGATATTAAGAAATATAGAAAAAATGTTAATATTTATAAATGGTAATAACTAAAAAAAATCTTAAATATCCTATAGATTTAGATGTCTAAATAACCAAAGATGTACCCTTAATATAATTGAAATTTGTATCCCAAAATAAATGATTTAGTAAAAAATTTAATAAAAGTTAATAAAAAAGATTTTTAAAAATAGATTATGATGCATTAAAATATTTGTCAGCAAAATTGCTATCTTCATCCATCAAATTTGCAGAATATTCTTGATGCCCAGTTGCTTGATGACCTTGAATACCTTGTGCTAAATCTACTAAAGCATATAATAATTCTCGATCTGTTTGTGATGACTGAACAGAATTTTCAATATCACTATCATTTCGAATATTTCCCATGAAAGTTTTATCAGAAAGCCCTTGATTTGCAAAAGCTTCAAAAATATTTGAAATATTATTTGTTGAAGAAATTGACTGAGAAGTATAATCCCCAATAGAATGATTGACTTTTATATCTTGATGGTAGAAAGATCTATGATAATGATATGTATTAGATGAATGAATTTCATTAAGACTGGATGATAATGTATTATCATTATTATAATTATTAATATGAAACAAATATGGTTGATTTCTTCGTTTACAACAATTTGGACTACAAAAAATTAAAATAAAACATAAAAAACGAATAATAATTACCATAAGTATTGATTCAAAGTTTGAGAAATAGCCTCATTTAGGCCAACACATGAATGATGAAACCAATTTCCACAATCAAAACAATAAATTTTAGGTGAATCATTTGGTATCCATGGTCTCCTACAAATGCATATCAAAGGAATAGGCGATGGACTAACGTTTTTTTTCGTATTAGATGACTGTGATACATTCAATGTTTTAGACTTTTTAGAAGTTACAGGAGTAAATTTTTCTGATGATTCTGAACTAGGATCCAATCCAAGTGCAATTAACTCTCTTTGTCTTTTCGTAGGTCGTGGTTTTCTTGTAGATTTAGATATTTCAATAGCCTGAGGAGGTATAGGAGCAATTGGAACAAGTTCATGAAGTTTAGCTTTGAAAAAATTCGTTTCTTCAGCAAAAAGAAGTTCAGAACCTTCCATTTTTCTCAAATAGAACCTCATAATAGGTACTTCTGCTGATGTTAAACCAAGAGGAGAATATATATAAGGACGAATATGATTTCTAAACGCTACACCAGTATCTACTATCTCTTTTAATTTATCCAATTCTGAAGGTATAAATGGCAAAAATAATGCATCCGAAAGGAGTTGTTGCATATCTTCAAGCTTAGGGCGGTTTGATAATCTAGGAATTTCTACACGATAATCACAAATAGGACATGTCCACTTATCATCATCACGCAATTTTTTCCTAGATACTTTTAAGCAACGACCATGATACCTATAAATATTAAAAATATAGTGATTAAAAGTGAGAATATACCATTCATGACATATTTCGCATTCTACCATTAACCCAGACTCTGGTTGTCTACATAAACAAAAAAGATCATGATGTGGAATCTGATTAGAAGAAATTCCATATCCGTCAGCTTTATTAATAACTAAAGAAGTAGAAGGATCAGGACTCTGCTCTCTCGATGAAGGTTCAACAACAAGAGCACGAGGTTTATCCTCCAAAGAAAGACATAAACTGTTTCTTTTAACAACGTATTCCATATGTTGTCCTAAAGTCTCTAAAGGTGCATTAGCTTTTCCAAATAATCTCTTTCCTCGACGAATCCATTCATGTAATTTTTGCTGTTCCTTTTGAAGGAAAGATACTCCTTCTGGAGGATTCGGGAGAGTATTAACAATGTCCATAATTTTTTTCAATTCAGTAGCAGTTGGTCTTTGCCAAAAATCAGGATTTAATATGCGTTGTTGAATATTTTGAACAGAGTTGTGAACTTCATGTATTTTATTTATAATAGAATTAACTTTAGCAAGAATCCCTTGAGATATAGACAAACTAGATGCTTGGTCTACTAATCTTATTAGTTCATCCATAGGTATTGTCTCTCTTTCCATAAGACTAATAGCATGTGCTTCCCATGCTTCTCCATTTTCTTTTCTTATTTTAAGTTTCAAAAAATATGGATTATTTTCCGGAATCTTAATTTCCCTTCCTTCTGAAATCAAATCATTTACTTCTTTTAATGAAATATATTTATTCTCAGCATCACGAACAGTCTCTATCCATAATAACTGTTTATAATATTGTTCGAATTGCTCAATCTCTGGAATATCAACATTAAAACTTTTTCCTAATTCTATAATTTTCAAACATTGCTCAGATGATACTGTAGCCTGAGAAATGACATCCCTTGCATGATTCTGAAAAGATGCTATAGCATCTGCTTTCTCTTGTAACATTTGTATCTCGGGAGTATCAAAGGGAAGGCTTTCTGCTTCCTTTAATAGACTTTCCAAATACTTTGGATTTCTAAAAATTTTATCACGCTCTTCCAATTCTGCAATTTTGCCTTTTCTCCAAACTTTTTCATTCTTACGCCGATTTTGTTGCTTTCGTGTTATAAAATTATTTGCATTTTCAACCCATTCATTTACTCTTGTTACAAAACTTCTAAGAGACGATACTTCTTCAATAGGATATTGTATTTTTTCGACTTCAGAAAGAAGTGAACGCATAAGTTTAAGAGAAGGCCGTTCATTTTCTGACATAGCTTTATAAAATTTTTTAGTCCACATAACAGGAAGATTACTACGTTCACTAATCTTTTCTGCAATTTCATTTAAGTGTTCATCGCTATACCTAAGTCTAAGTATACGAGTATTTTTTTCACAAGCACATAGTTCCAAATAATGATCTGCACATACAATTTCCGGTGTACAATTACATTTAATTTGAGAAAGATATGTATAAGATTTACATATTTTACATTGATATTGGTCTTCATGTATATCTGTTTCATCCAATTCCTCAGTAAGATCAGTAATCTCTTCTCTTAAAAATTTCCGAGATTTCAATTCACGATCTTTCATCTCATTTATTATATCATTTAACCTATTATAATAAATCTAGTTTAAAAGATAAGAAAATTCATACCACATGGAAGTTTTAATTCCATTTTCATGAAAAGAAATAGTTAAAAGTAATTCATCATGTGAAAACACTGGAATTTTCCTGAATTCTTTGTATCTTTTTACTGATTCTAAACTATATCCTTCATTCATCCAATTGGGAATAGCAAAATTAACCGCTTCATTAAAATTAAACTCAATAAATTAGTTTATGTAAATATTCTAAGTTAAAACTTACTCCATGATTAAAACCTGCATGATATGCTTGTGGAAAAGTTACAACAAATTGATTTGCATGCTGATCTACAGCATAAACTCTAACCCCCTCATCTACTAACTTCGCAGGGCTAATCATAGTTACAAGCTGAAATAACAAATCCGGCTGTTGTTCAAAAAGTTCTGGTATAGTATTCCTCATAATTTGTTCGAATAAATCTGCATCACTACTTGGTATACCATACCATGTTTTCGTTTCTCCAAGATGCTGATAATTAATAGAATAAGTATAATGATCTTCATTATGCCAACAAAATGCAGAAAAACACATTCCAACATAAAGCCATGGTGTAGTCATACCACTGATATTCGTTTTAATATGTCTTAATAAAGAATCAGGAGACAAAGGTAAGATATTTAAATTCCATGGGTCCGATGAATATGAATCCAAGGGATTTTTTTCTAATGTAGGAAAACCTGATCCATGTGTAGTAGAATGAATATCAGCACCATATTCAACCTCTGTTGTTACATTTACATTTCCAACCAATTTCCAAAATTCTTCTTCTACATCTGCCTCTGTAGGGCAATTTTGCTTTTTATTAAACTGTTTTTTAGAAAAATATTTTTTTTTAAAAGAATTAGCCTTCTCCTGAAACTGTTTAAGGGAATATGTGCTTCCATCTTCAAATCCAAAATCGCTTGTCCCTAAAAAACATACATCACAATACCATTCACGTTCAGGTATTTGTGTTAATGAATATTCCAGACATTGTATATGATATCTAACACCACATCCATCACATAATAACATAGAAGAATGATCTAATCCTTTATGACATCCTTCACAAACCTTATATTTCATTAGAAAATAATAAATTCATCTAAAAAAAAATACCTCTTCAACTTTATTTGAAATACCCGCTTCCATTGAACCATTGCTTGATAATCTTTCATTGTTTTTTGATATTCCATTTACATCTATTTTATATATTAAAAACTTCATATTTAATTTCATAATATACCTTTTCGAAGATATCTAGTACTTCGACTCTCGCTTTTTTCTTTATTAGCATTATTACTCAATATATTACTATCCTCATGCATCCCCTCTTCCTTCATATTTGTTTCTTTCGCATTTTTCACCTTATTATTTAAATTATTTGCTAAATCATTTTTATACACTTTGGTTAACGAAAAATTATTCGATAAAACAGACATGGTTTTCTCATTTTGCTCCTTTCCCTGATTACGATACCCTCTCGACACATTCCTAATCTTCTCCGAATATACATCATATGGAAGAATATATTTTTGATAGATCGTCCTTAATGACGCTACTGCATTCGAAAAATGTCTCCCATCATTCGTATATCCAAACTCACGTCCTATCTCCTCCCATCTCCTCCTCTCATACGCCTATATAATCCCTTATTTCCCCCCTCTTTATACATTTTTTTCTTACCTTATGATATCCTCCTCTGCTTTCTACCGCTCTTTTCAACCTATAAAGATCTATAGGTTGTCTATCAATCGTAGGCAACACTTTTATCGGCGATCCACGCTGCTTATGAAACTTAAACAGCCTGTCAAGATAACTAACATTCGCTCTAAACCCTCCTTCCATTGAATTCAACACCTGTTTTCTCGTGCGAAATAAAAACGTCTACATACAATATTAACCCCCAAAAAAACACTCTAAACGCTCCAATAATAACCTCCGAGTCTATAGAAAACGTTGGCTTCCATGTCTTCGGCGGAATAATCTTAATAATCCCATATTTCTTTCCCTCCGTTGATATACTTTCAATATACTTTAATGGTTTCTTAAACTCCTCCTCCGTAGGAAAAAACGTCGGGGCAACATGGAGGCCCATAGGACGTGGATATCTGGGTATTTCAGGCCCTTCATAGTTCATTTCTACAGTAGACAAATCGATCGGCTCCATTTTAACTTTTCTATACAGACATGGCAGATTTTGATCCGGTTTTAAAGGACTATAAGTCATTTTTTACGGAGAACAAAGATATTTGATCAGTTTTGCGTTATTTCTTGAAGAAATGGCGTATTTTTGGAGAAAATGATTTTTTTTTAAAGTTGGAGGTCCGTGGAAAATTTGGAGGAGAAACCGACGGGGAGAAAGAGGATGCACAGTTTTCCGGTATTTTATGGGTGTTATTTGTTAAAATCAGAGACAACAAGAGGTACATACGTAGGATCTAGTAGTAATCCATATAATGTGTTTTTTTCCGGGTTTTTTTTGATGAAAATTGATGAAATTAGAGGTTAAGACAACATAATGGAGAAATTGTATCAGGAGCACAGAAAACGGTTAGAGGACGTCCTTGGAACGTATGATAAGATGGAATTAGAATGTCGGAGGACTTTCTGACTTTTTTTTTTGAAAAAAAACAGATTATTTGCCTTATTTATGGATTTCCTTCAGTAGTATCAGCTTTGCAAGTTTGAGCGGTTTAAAAGGCTAAAAAACGAGATATTCTAATGTATTAAGTTTGAATGGGCATGGCAGAATCCATATAAAACAGTTAAAATTGAAAAAGAGGAGAAAAAACGGCTTCAAATGGAGTCAAATCAAGAAAATGAAGAAGAAGTGAAATATCCTAAACAAGGATCGTATATTTCAGTGAAAAGAAGGTTATTTATATTATATAATATGTTGACGATGAATGCATGGAGAAGATGGCCTCTTAAAATCCGAATTTTTGATGAAAAAGCAAAAAAAGTATGGGAGACGTTAAATAATACGATAGATAGGAAAATAATGTCATGTATGACATTAGAATATGATATAGTTATTTATGGGTATGTGTTTTTTTTTGTTGCGTATTATTTAAATGAGATGTTGTATAAAGAAAAAAAGAAGTATATTTAAACAATTCAAATAATATAAAAAATAATGAATTATTAAATGAGGAACAAGTGGAAAACAAAGGATACCATGCTTTAAAGAAAATAGATATTTATGAAGGTTTTATATGTTTTTTTTTTTATAGAAAAAAATTAATTTTATAATAGATGAAATGTCACAAATTGCATTTAAAATTTTTGAAAAAATTAAAGAAAAGAATAATAATATTTGCATTATTTGCAAAAATATATGTGAATTTCCAGAATTGGATTCGAATGATGCAGCACTAATATATTCTCAACTAATTATTTGCCCGATAGAAGACTGTCTACATGTATTTCATCTTTTATGTTTAGCAAAATCGATACAAACATCAGAGACAGAAAATGATGTTTTAATTAGTCGCTATAATTGTCCGTCATGTCAAAAAAGTATTATTTGGGGAGATTGTATTCGTCTTCAATATTGTATACTGAGAAAGACAAATGCTAATTTAAAAGAAATTAAATTCTAAATTAAGGTATATTAAACATTGCAAATCTCGCATAAGATTTATTAGCTTAAATATTATTAAAAATTATATTAATGATATATTATTTTTATAGTATAAGTTGCCAATTTTCAGTAATAGATAATTTTGGATCTCTAATGGATATTATTTGCGTTTTTTCGTCATTTGATAGAGTAACAGTAACTTCTACTTCCCATGTATCTTTACCTTGTATAGCTTTCCCTTTAGTTATTTCTTTTATAATACTATCAGATTTTAATATTATAAGCTTTTCTATTCTGATATTTTTTATTTTTTTAGAATATTCTTGTGAATTTTTGGAATTATTAAGATTATATGAAACAAAAGTAAGATTATCAGATGAAAATATAAACTCTTTATATATATAAAATCCGTCATAATTGTCAAAAGATACCCCGTCATCTAAATATAAAGATCCTTTTGCATTTCCCTATAAATATTAATTAAAAAACTTAAAATCTAAATGGTAAAACTTTATTATTAAGAGCAACAATAACAGTAAATGGATCATTCATCATTAATAAGGATGAACGACGTGGTCTATCACGTCTTATAACAATATTTCCTCCTTGTATAAACATTGGTATTTTCTCAAGAGGACAAGGAAATGTTTTATATCCTTTGCCAGTATGTACAGAAAAATCAAAGTAATCATAATAAGGCTAAATTTATATTACAAAAAAATAAGAAAAAAATATTATTCACCTCATCATCTCCAAAATATACATTTATTTCAGTCGCACCTTCATTAGTAACAGGTTTAACAAGAATACCACTATCTCCCAGAAAAAATTGATCATCAATTGAAAAGCCATTTTCATCATCAGGAAATTTAAGAAATTGAGGTCTAAAATGGTTAAAAGGATATAAAAGAATTATCAATGTTTTAACCGTAATACTGGTAATCCTGTAGTACTTGCATGAAAAAAAGCTGTATACCAAGTTGGAAGAAGTTGATATCTTATAAGTATGCTATTACGTATAATTGATCTATAAGAACTAGGAATAGTCCAGGGCTCACGTCTCCGAGTATTAATATGCGAATGTCCTCTAAAAAAAGGATAAAAGATTCCAGCTTGATACCAACGAGTCAATAATTCATTAGAAGGATTTCCAAAGAAACCGCCAACATCAGCTAAAGAATTAAAAAACAATTGACTTTAGAAATAAAATATCTACCTCCAGAAAAAGACAATCCGGCAATGTTTAGAGATAATATTTCAGGTATTGAAGCACGCAAATGTTCCCATGATGAGCCATTATCTCCGATCCAAATAGCACCTATACGAGAAGTACCAGCCCAGAATGACCTTGATAAAATAAATGGACGCAGTTTTTTATTAGATTTTCTCGTGCATCCAAAATAAGTATAATATTGTACAACAAAACCATATAAATTATGAAGGGCTCTATTTTCCCAGCCTCCAGAATGTATAGCATCTTTATGTATAGTATATTCAGGCCCATTAAATACAGATGGTTCGTTCATATCATTCCAAATGTGTAGATTTGAAAATGAAAACTTCTTTCGTTATATAATTTTATCATAATTTATGTATTCTTACATTTAAAACTTCATACTGAAATTTGTCAGACCACCATTTAGCACCTTCTTCTGATATAACATCTATCCATATAGAATTTCCCGGCCAACAATTAGCTTCATAAACATCTCCCTTTGAAGTTTTTATAAAAAGCTCCCTATCCTTTATTTCTTTATAAGCATGATATTCTTCGTCCTTCTTAATATGGGGATTCACAATTACTATAAGCTTTTAAAGTTAAAAAAGTTGTTAAAAGAAATAAATTAACCTGTCTTTTTTTAGAATTAAACCTTTCTAATATTTTAGAAGGAGAAGGAAAATAATCATTATCCCATATAAAATAAGCCTTTCCATTGCTGTATTCTATATCAAGCCATAAAGCGTCATAAGGTATATCATATTCATCAAAACTGTTATCAACATAAAAAACATCTTCTTCACCCAAATAATTCCAGCGAGATTGATGATATCCCAACGAAAATATATTTGGAAGCATAGTATATCCAACCAATTCCCCATAGTTTTTAAAAATAGAATTATGATCTATACTTAAAAAGACAAAAATATCTATTAATCCAGTTTCTGAAATCCAATGACTCTTAGTTGATAGACTTATAGAATGCTCAGAATTGTACTAAAATTATCAGAAACAATATAGAAAAAGGATTATCTGAAAATACTTTTTGTTTTTCAATATCAATCCAAGTATCTGAAGGATTCATCCAGAAAATAGAAGCAGATGAATTTTTCTTATGTGCGTACATGAAAGGAATAGATCCATATAATGAAGCCGGGCTATCAGATTCATACTCAAAAACATCTGTATTATACAATCGGTACGGTTCATTATAATCCTTATTCTCCCCTCTAACAATTAATAATAAATTTATATAAAAAGAACCCCAACCGAGTTTCTTTTAATGAAAAACTAGATGAATGTTCCGGAATACCATAGACATGTTGATAATCTACAAATGTAATATCTAAAGCAACAGATTCCGGTCCTAAAAATTACTATAAAAATATTATATATTAATTAAGTTACCTAAAGGTTTACTATCATGTATTCCATTAAATGATTCCTCCCACATATTAAATCCATCTGAATAATCTGATTTTTCATTTACAAGTGGTTTAGGACGCCAATGTTCAAAATTTAAATATCCGTATTCATTAAGCAAAATTTCTAATGTTTTTTCCTTATAAAAACTAATCTTAAATGGATCATGAGTTATTATCATTTCATATACATCTCCTGGACCATAATTTACTATTGTTATTCCTTCTTTTTTCTTATAATTTTGAACTGTTTTGTCACATTCAAGATTAGAAACAATAGTCCACTTTTCTGTCTCATTATATCTTTCTTTACGAATCTTAGCATCATCTGAAATACTAATATTCCCTATTCGACGCTGTAATTCATCTATTTTAACTCTTACAGCTCCTGTTTTCAAAAATGAAATAGAAATTGGAAGATGAATAATTTCTTTGCTAGTTTCCAGTATTTTCAAAATAGTAGCCTCAAGAATCCCTTCTTTTAATACTAATTTCGATTCATCAAATACATATCTATCTCCTGGAATTCTCTGATCTGCTAAATATCTATTACGTCTACAAAATGAGGACTGTTCACATGTTTTAAAACCCTTATGATCAAATGCTAGAATTGAAATAAAAAACAAGCAAAATCCAAAAACAACCCTTAATATTTTAGTGTATTTCATTGTAAATAATACCCTTTTCTTTTAGAGATTTTAAGAAAAATAACATTTTAAAATTTTGAAGTTGTACGCAGATTTTATATTGATTAATTTGATAAGATAAATTATAGATAGAAAAAGCTAAACCAGTGATTAATCATTTGAAATATTAGATTATTAATATGTGAAATGATGTAGACTTAATTGACTAGTTTTGTAACTTTTTAGTATAAAAATTGAGATTTCCAACTTTGTCAATTACAGATTTTGCTACAGCATCAACAGCACCTGTAAAGATTTAATAATAGAATTAAATAAAATATTAGAAAAAACCTTTAGGACTCAAGAGAGAAGGAGAATGTTTTGTTTCTTGGATTCTAAATAATTTAATAGATGTGCCTGTCCATATACCAATTGCACCAGTAGAAAAATTAGTCTCAGCTACATAGATATGTCCCCATAATAGCCCTTCTATTCTAGTTAAAGTGTGATCATTGCAAATAAAAGGTATAGGTTCTGTATCAGTTATATCAAAATCAATACTTAAAGAAGATAAAGCTTCTAAAATAATATTAGGATTTGGTGTTGAAGATGCTATGTCGTTTATTTTAGGTTTTAATTGTTTTATTATAGTAAGTATTGTATCAAGATCAAGGGAAGAATGCCATGATTTTACCTAAAATAATATGAGAAAAGAAAAAGATTATAGAAATAGATTACCCAATCCTCTGTTGGAGTGAAATTTTCTTTCGTTTTTAAGATACTTTTGGGTGTATAAGTATTAAGATGAAATGGATTAGTCTTAGTAAAATCAGACGAGGATTTCAATCGTTCAGGTAATTTTCCTTTAGCTTTTTCAGAAATAAAAGAATTGTTTATTTTATGAGATTCAAAAGCAGAAGTTGATGTTCCTATCAATGATATAGATGATTTTCCTTTTGATAATTTATCAGTTACAGTAGTATTTTCTGAATTTGTCTCTTGGCTATTTGATTCATCATCTTCAATAACAAAAGGATTATTATCTTGAAAAGATGTTTGAGGGAGAGGTGATTTTTCTGAAAAACATGTATTATCTTTATGAAATTCCTTGGTATCATTTTTAACATTATTCAATTCATTTTTTTTAAATTCAGAGTTCTTCTCAAGCTCTATAAGCGCCTTTTCTAGAGTAAAATTCTTTAATAATTCAAACCTTTCTGAAGATCTTAATATTGCATATATTAAATGTAGATTTTCTAAGAAATATTAAATTCCTAAAAAAAAATATCCATATATACTTTTCATCTGATGTTCAATTATCCTGTTAAACACTTCCAGAAGATTTCTTAATAAATTATGATTATTTTCATTAGCTAATAAAAAACTGAAAGAAGAAAAAGAGTAAAATAACTGCATCAACTTTGTACATGAAAGAATTGACAAATTTTGAGCATATGGTGCAATATTGATCAGAATAGAAAGCATGTAAGGAAACAAACAGCTTAAAGCACCTTTGCTAGTCGTAATAAGCATATAAATTGACTATAGATGTCAATAAAGTAAAATAAAAATAGAAGAATTATACAATAATAATAAAGTCCATATAATTATCTTTAGAAATTAATTTTATGTTTACAGGAAGAATCTTGTAATGCTCAAAAGTTGCATTTAATTTTTTGCAAAAAGCTGATTCTCTAGATAATGTTTGTAAAATTGAAATACAAATCCGTATAAGTCCAAATTTTGATAATTCTTTCCTGTATTCTAGTGTATAAGATAATAATAACACTAAATAATCTAAAGAATTCTTGCTATTAATTAAATATTCTTTAAAACTCTATATATTGTAAGCTAAATTTTAAAAATAAGTAAGAAATACATTATTTATCTGAAAAACTTTCCAAAGAAACATTATTACTTCAGGACAATATTTCATATGTTTTTCAATAGCAGGAAAATAGGAATCATTATGAAGAAATTGAGTTAAAATCCTATTAATTCCATTAAAAAGAAATTCTATATCGCCTTTATGATGAAGTTTCCCTAAAATTCATTAAATATTCTATTAAACTCAAGAAAAATATACCAAAATACATGCAATATTTATTTACAGGAATTTCACTGGTCTGATTTTTTTCAATATCAAGTAATGAAGGAATTTCATAGTCAAGAAAAATCAACAGAATTTGAACACAGTAAGAGACAAGTAATTGTTTAGAATCTAATGAAACTATTTGATTATAAAATATTCGCCATTTTTCAAGGTTATAATTCATAACCTATCAATATTAAATTATATGAATTAATTAAAAGACAGGATTACCGTATTTAAAAGAGAACATAAAAAAGTAAGAATAAATCTTTTATCTGGGTTTGTCACCAAATAAATAATATATAAATTAGGTTTTTGTTTATCTAATTTTTTTAGTTTTTTCATTATAAATTTCAATAATTACTTGGATAAAAGTAAATTGATTTCGAAATAATTGAAAGAATACATCTCAATACCTCTATCCTATTTAATTCATATTCTGTTGTTGCTTTTATCGATGTCACACAACCAATACCCGGTTCCCTATACATATAAGATATTGCCAATTCATAAACAAAAAATTCATACCAAACTGAATATGTTATCTTGTTAACATCATTTTCTTTTGAATAAACCGTAAATCCCGAAAAAAAAAGCATGTCATTAAGTGTATCTAACAATTCTTCCGCAAGCGGTTTCAAAATCTCATATTCTGATTCATTTTCCTTTTCATACACATCATTCAAAATAATTTCTGTATATTTAAGATGCGCTTTAAAATCAATTTCTTCCTTAGAAAGATTTAATTCTTCTAACGTTAAATTCAAATTACTATAACATTTAAATTCTTTTTTTCGGCTTCTATAACTCCAAAAAATCTCATTCTCCCATTCTTCCATGCTTTCTTTCTCATATATAAATGGCATTACCCTCGTTATAATACGAAGACAATTTAACGCTTCTTTCATCCTTTCTGGATCCCCAATTTTCTCCCTAATAAAAACAAGTTTAGATGCAATTACATAAACTAATGTTTTTATATTTGTTTCTGAATAATCCCGGATACGTATAATGTCCTGCCTTGAAAAAAGTGTAAAAACATCATTTGCTGATTCCGGAAGCTCCCAAAACTATCCGATAATAATTATATTCATAATTTCCCTTATTTAACTATTAACTAACCTGTTTCCAATAGTCATTCTCTGCCGGAATACTCTAAATACCCTTAATATAGACAAAAAAATATATTCATATTCTTAATATACTTCTTCAAAAAGACGAAAAATTCCACGTCTAAAAACAATTCTATATTAATATTAGTATTTTCTATTAAAATATATTGTTTTTAATCAATTACTTTGATTTCTGAGCCCCCATTGATAGGAAATAATTTTATTATAATTTTGGAGGTTGATCTGACTATATAAACCCTCGAGCTCGATAGCTCATAATCAAACGTCAAAAATAATGATGAGTGAAAAATCGGCGGTATTACGTATTTTAATCCAAAAAACACCACCACCATATGGTTTGTAGAGCTTAATTTAGTATATATGCTTTTTTTCAGGTTTTTTTAACGATATTTTTAGGGATTTTTCTTGTTGTATTATGGATTAACAAGGAATCTGAATCAATTCATGTAGATTATGTTAATAATGGGAATATTAACGAGGATAATAAGGATGAAGAGATATCTTTTGAAAAGTATCCAGGTGGAAGTGTTTTATACGGTGAAATTCCTATT
The DNA here is from genome assembly GCF_001477545.1 of Pneumocystis carinii B80. Taxonomy (NCBI): domain Eukaryota; kingdom Fungi; phylum Ascomycota; class Pneumocystomycetes; order Pneumocystales; family Pneumocystaceae; genus Pneumocystis; species Pneumocystis carinii. The sequence continues at coordinate 265,819 of NW_017264716.1, forward strand.
TTAAAGGAGCTTTTGAGGGATCTTAAGGAGCCTTTAAAGGACAAAGAAACGGTTATTAAATGGGCAGAATATACAGTAGAAAAGATCAATACAGTCTCGGTTAATGAGTTAGAATCAGTTTTTTTATATTTGGAAGAGTTTTTGTTGGAAAAAAAAGGGTTGACAGGTGATTGTATTACGCAGGCAGATTGGATAGTATGGGGAGCATTGAGAGGAAATGTATATGCTCAAGGGATTATTAAGAAAAATGTGTATACAAGTGTTAATAGATGGTATCGAATTGTTGAATCGGATGGATTTGTTTCTCAAGGGGTTCAATTGTTGATGAAAGAAATAACTAGTGTAATATTTTAGTTATAATATAATGAATATTGATAGTTTAATAGAGAAAAGCACGTTCAAAAGGAAAAAATCCTACAGCGAATTATGATATTGGACTTCAAAATGCAATTGAAGGAAAGGTAGTTACACGATTTCCTCCAGAACCGAGTGGATATATGCATATTGGTATTATTGGAAGATTGAATGTGTTTTATTATTAAAATGAGGACAGGACATGCAAAAGCAGCGATTCTTAATGAATATTTTGCTAGAAAATATAAAGGAAAACTGATTGTACGTTTTGATGATACAAATCCTAGTAAAGAAAAGGTAATTTATTATTTAAGAGAGAGTTTTTTTTTTGATAAATGTAAAAGGAGGAATTTCAAGAAGCAATATTGAAAGATCTTGATTCACTAGGAATCAAAGCAGATCAAATATCGTTTTCATCTGATTATTTTGATAAAACATATGATTTTTGTATACAAATGATTAAAGATGGGAATGCATATGCAGATGATACAGATAAAGAAACAGTAAATGCAAGATAGATTTATATTTTTCTAATATATTCAGATGCGTGCAGAGAGAATGCAAGGTATAGAAAGTAAAAGACGACAAAGAAGTATAGAAGAAAATCTAGAAATATTTTCTCAAATGACAAAAGCTACCGAAATAGTATGTAATATATACTTACATTACATCCTTTCTTACATATATAAGGGATTATTAAATTGTATTCGTGCAAAAATATCAGTGAATAGTCCAAATAAAGCTTTAAGAGATCCAGTTATTTATAGATGTAATACAACTCCTCATCACAAGACTGGAACTATTTGGAAAGTCTATCCAACATATGACTTTTGTTGTCCTATAGTTGATAGTATCGAAGGTGTAACTCATGCTTTAAGGACGAATGAATATAAAGATAGAAATGCTCAATATCAATGGATGATTAAAGCTCTTAATCTTCGAAAGGTATATATATGGGAGTTTAGTAGAGTTAATTTTGTCCGTACATTGCTTAGTAAAAGGAAGTTACAGCAATTTGTGGATGATAAAAGAGTTTCAGGATGGCATGTTTTCATAAAATATATAGAAAATCTTTATAACTAAATTAGGGATGATCCAAGAATGCCAACAATTCTTGGAATTAGACGTAGAGGAATGACAATTGATGCTTTAAAACAATTTATAATCTCTCAAGGACCATCAAAAAATGTTCTTAATTTAGATTGGTCAAGTATTTGGGCTATTAATAAAAAAATAATTGATCCTACTGCGCCTCGTTATACAGCTATAAATTCAGATAATTTGTGAGTATTTCTAAAGATATATATTTATTAATCCTTATATAATATAGGGTAAAAGTTTCTATAACTAATGGACCAAGCACTATGTATATAGAAGAAAGACCTAAACACAAAAAGAATCCTCAAGTTGGTATGAAAAAAGTAGCATTCTATAAAAATATCATACTTGATCAAGAGGATGCATTGACATTTAAAGATAATGAAGAGGTAATTTATGTTTCTATAATTCTTTTATTTAAGCAATTAGATCACACTCATGGATTGGGGAAATGCTGTTATAAAAAAAATAATAAAAAACAATTCTGGTATTATTGATTCAATAGAGATGGAACTTCATTTAGAAGGGGATTTTAAGGCAACAGAAAAAAAAATTACATGGCTAGCTGATCTTCCTAATCTTATCGATGTTGAATCGGTTGATTTTGATTATTTAATTTTGAAAGATAAATTAGAAGAAGGAGATCGTCTTGAAGATTTTTTAACTCCTTGTACTGAGTTTCATTCAAAAATAAAAGTTGATGAAAATTTTTTAAATCTTTCTAAATCAGATATTATTCAATTGGAAAGAAAAGGTTATTTTATATGTGATCAGCCTTGTGATAGTGAGGGAAAGGGTCTTGTTCTATTTAAGATTCCTGATGGAAAAGTTGTTAATAAATATGGAGTCAAAAAAATAGAAAATTAAGGTTTCATCATCGATCTAAATTTTTTAAAAATAGTTTTTCATAAGAATGACTTATATTTATAAAGACATTCTTAGATTGAAAACTTCAAAGAAAAATATGAGAGAGTTTTTTTTTTTATTTTCAAAGTTTTATAGTTCTATTACAAAAAAAGGTATTTTTTCTATCTTATTTTTAAGACAATATTTTAATAAAGAAAGGAAATAATCTAGGAAAAATACCTATTTATGAGGATTTACCAGTTCTTTTTAAAGGCAATGCAGTTAAAAAAATTGAATCATCTCAGATTCAGATCTTAGATCCAACTGGAGAAAGAACTTTACTTTTTTCAAAAAAAAATTCAAATTCTGCTCGTCCAGGTGATATTTTACAGGTTGAATCATATAACGCACTTCCAAACAAATCAAATATATCAATATTTTCAGGATATTTAATTGCAGTTCATAGAAAAGGCATAAACACAAGTTTTCGTCTTAGAAACCATATTTTTAAAACAGGAGTGGAAATCAAGTTTAATCTTTATAGTCCTGCAATCAAAAGTATTAAAATACTATTAAAAAAAGCAATTGGAAGGGTCCGTAGGGCAAAATTGTATTATTTAAGGCAACTTAAACATAATCCTGGACCAGTGGAAAATTTATTAAAACAAAAGGAAAAGCAATGCAAAACAAACTAAATTTGTATCGTTATTACAGTGCTAATATGTTGGAGTATTATTCTATATAATTATCCAAGTGAAAAGGTGTATAAAATAGCTTACTAATGAGTATCGTTTATATAAATACCGAGAACTTGGTATATACTGTGTTCTGTTTCGAAATTCTTCATTTGAAAGGCTCGTAGATGATGAATTCATATTGACAAATGTTGGTGATGATGATAATTCATTGTAAAATGGAGAAAACTTTGAAGAATTTTTTGTTTCTGTATTTGCACATGATGACTGAGAACTTCCATTATATGGCGTCACCTGTTGTGGAGAAGGACGTGGAGATTGTCTGGTCTAATAATACCTTTAATAATTAACATTAAAAAAAGTAAAATAAACCTGTGGTGAACTCTTCACATATCTTGGTGGCGTAATTGTATTATTTGATGAAAAAGATGGAAATACTACAAAAATCATGTTAGTCTTAATATCTTTTCTAGGTATTTAAACCATGAGGATCAAGTCCAAATAATTTTCTCTGTATCGGTGTTAACGAAAGATCTAAAAATGTATCTTTTGGCCGAACAAGTCTCAGTGTTGCTTCAATAACATTATAAAGTAAAACAACCTGAATAAATATATCTAATATCTGTTAAAATCCTCTATACATTTCATTCCCTACTTAAATATTTAAAATATACTTTTAAGCTATTATATTCTTTTAAATAAATCTCAATAAACTTTCTATTCCCCTAATAAATTTATATATAGAATATATATATACCCACTTCTTATTAAGATAGTTTTTCCCCCATTGAATAATAATAATAGCTAATACATTCGCAATTAATCTTTTAATTGTTTCCTCATTAACTCCCACTTTTCTAACCCTCTTAAAAATAATATCTAGTGATGGATGCCTCCAAAATCCAATAGGAGGCTCCTGATTTGCCCTTTTTTGAAGCTTTGAACGGGAAAATAAATGAGGTGAATGTAGATTTGTCTCTGAAACATATCTACTCATATTTCTACCCTCTGAAGGCCAATCTCTATAAATTTCCGGTGATATTGATGATTCATAATTCCTAATCTCTCCTATATTCAACTTATTTCTTGATCTTCTTAATGAACTTGTAGATTCTGGTGATTCATTACATAAATCTTGAGTAAATGATGAATTCGAAAACGGTGAATTAGACATAGATTTTCTCCTACGTTCTTCATATAAAAAGCTCATTTATTATGCTTAAAACCCTTCAAAACCTGTATATTTATTTATCTTTAATATTTGTGCTGTTCTTATAGTCGTCGAGAGCTTATATATTAGCGTAACGAGAGAACGTCAGAAAAATGGAGGGAGAATTGTATAATGAAAAAGAGGGCAAAATTGACTAATTGATGTCTGAAACATGGTAAAAATGTTTTATTTGATGGTTATTATATATATGTAGTTTTTTTTCTGGAGATTTTAGGCGAATTTTTGAGGTTTTAAGAGATTTTTTAAATGTTCTTAGGAGAAGCAAAAGTATATGTAAAAAAAGCGATTAAATAAGACATATTTTTAATTAAAAATACATAATATTTATGGGGAATTTTGTTATTTGTTTTATGTCGCGTTTAAATTATTTTTTTATGGTTAATTGTCAATATTTTATTTTAATTTTTTATTGAGGAGTATTTTGGTATTTATCTATATATATTAGAGTGAAATCATGTCTTTTATATATTGGAATGAAAGAGGAATGTTTATTTATGGGGATAAAAGTGTTTTATTTGAGTTTTTTTGGGAAGAAAAGCAATAAATTTTTAATAAAGAATGATAGAAAATTATAAGATATTTTTTAAAAAAGGAGCGAATAAAATGTGAAAATGAGCTATATATTGTGTAAGGGTTATATTTATTGTTTAATATTTAATAATGATGTTTTTAGTTTTTTAATGTTTTACTTTTTTTTCTAGATAATATTATTCAAATGTATTAAAAATGTTTTATGAGATTTTTATTTGAAGAGATATTTTCTCAATTCTTGTTTAAATGCAAAAATTCTGTTATTTTTTGCTAAATATGTTAGAGAGTTTCTGAAAATATAGGTATGATTAATATTTATTAATATTAAAATATTTTTGATAAAAGATAGTAAAATACTTTTCTGGATTAACTCTTGTGGTTATATCATTATTTAATGAAATAGATATTTGTTTTTTTTTATGGGAATTATTTATAGTGTTAATCCGAATTTCTTGATTATTTCAGAAGATACATTCTCATTAAACGCATCAAATGCAATGGTATATAACTAGATTAAAAAAAAGATTATTTGGGTTTAAATAATATTATTAAATCGATAATTGAATTTGATATTTATGATTTTATATGTTATGATTTGTTAATAACAATATTTTTTGACGTAAGTTATTATGTAATTATAGATTATATAATAATTTTTGTTTATATAGATCATTGGAAATGGTTTCATATTTAACTAATATGGCTAAACTAAAAAGATTTCATTTATATAAAAATTATTTAAAATTACTTATAAATTATACCCTGGAGAATTTTAATAGTTTGGGCTTATTAGGAATTCAAATTATCTAAGTTGGGTTGAGTACTAAAATAGTTTATTTTTATTCTGTTGTAAAAATTTTGGTCCTATTTCATCTACCAATTATTGAGATTATTCTTAACAAGTTCATTTTGGTTCTTTGTCTACTTAACAATTGAAATTGCTGGTTCAAACATTTAAAATAAATTGGGGTTAATTGATGGGCAAGTATATTTTACTATATTTATACTTTAAAATTAACAATATAAAGATATATATACAAAAATTATCTATTACTTTTAAGGAGTTTGAAACTCTTATTTTTACTGGATCAAATAATATTTTTGGATCTTACAAATATTTTATTAAATAATCAGCTATGGATTATAAATATATATATGACAAAATAAAAAAATGGAAAAGTATTTCTTCAATGTTACTTTATTTTTTAAAAACTAAAAAAAACTGTTATACATTTTATTCTTTCAAGATAATCACTTTAAATCATTCAGCGATATATTTATTAGATTTGATTTTTTCAGGTATTTTTTTTTAAAAAGTATATTTTATCTTTTTATTTTTTAGTTCGTATATTAATTTAAATATTTATCAAGTTTTCACAGTATTTGACTAAAATGAATCGGTTTATAACAGTTGCAGCATGGTAAATTGATAGGGCTATACTATTTCTTTTAATATTTTTATTATTAGTTCACTGAATCAATGGGCATTAGATTTTGAAGGAAATTGTGATAGAATTATTAGAAGTATTATTGAAGCAAAAAAACATGGTGCTATTCTTCGTATTGGACCAGAACTTGAAATTACGTAATGATTTATATTTTAGAAATATATTTTTTCTTTTAACAATTTTAGAGGTTATGGATGCTATGGTATTATTTTATGAATGATTTATTTTTCTTTATTTTTTTATTAGATCATTTTTTGGAAAATGATACGTATACACATTCATGGGAGATGTTATGTCGTATACTTTCTTCAAACGATACACAGGATATAATTATTGATGTAGGAATGTGAGTTATTTTTATAAGTTGATTTTATTTTTAATATAAGGCCTATCATGCATCAGAATAAACGATATAATTGTCGTGTGATTCTTTATAACAAAAAGATTCTTCTAATTCGCCCAAAGTTATGGTTAGCAAATAATGGAAACTATAGAGAGATGAGATATTTTATTAATTGGCCTAAAAAACGACTTGTAGATGATTTTTATCTTCCTGAAATGGTATTTTCTATTACTGGCCAAGTATATATTTCATAATGTAACTTTTCATTACTTATGGCTTAAGAAAACAGTTCCTATAGGTGATTCAATTATTTGTACACAAGATGTTTCTATAGGTTTTGAAATTTGTGAAGAACTATTTACTTCTTCAAGGTAATTTAATATTTATTGAGTTTAAAAAATTAATTTTTAGTCCTCACATTGATCTTTTTTTAACTGGGGTTGAAATAGTATGTAATTCTAGTGGAAGTCATTATGAGTCTGGAAAGAATTTCACAAGAGTAAATCTTATTCAAGAAGCTACTTTAAAAGTATACAATTATATCTATTTCTATTCTTATTTGATAAAGTCAGGAGGGATCTATTTATATGCAAACCAGCATGGTTGCGATGGAGATAGGTTATATTACGATGGATGTTCTATGATTATAGTAAATGGGTCTGTTGTAGCACAAGGACCGCAATTTTCTCTTAATGATTTGGTAATATTTAAAAAATAGAAAATTAATAACTAATATATCTTCAATAAGGATGTTATATCAGCAACTATTGATTTAGAGGATGTTAGGAATTATAGAAATATTGTTTCTCAAGGAGTTCAAGCTTCAGATATTCTTTTTTATAATAAAATTTATTGTCCTATGACTTTAACAAAAAGTATACATGATTTAAATATTGAAAAAATAATACCGAGTGTTCCAATTGTTCCTAAATTTTATTCTCTGGAGGAGGAAATTGCGTAAGAATTCATATTTTTATATTTTAATTAATAGATTAGTTTTGCTCATTCATCTTGGCTGTGGGATTATCTTAGAAAATCAAATAGTAATGGTTTTTTTTTGGCATTAAGTGGGGGAATTGATAGTTGTGCTACAGCTCTCATTGTGTATATCATGTGCAAAAAAGTTCTCGAATCTATAAAAGATAAAAGTTTTTGACATTATTTTCCTTATAATTATTTAATTGTAGTAGATAACCATATTGTTAATGATATTTTTAAAGTATTAAAGGGATCTAAGGATAAGGATTGGATTCCAGAAACCCCAGAAGAATTCGTAAAGTAAAATTTAGCATATTTTTATATATTATTTATATTATTATTTTAGGGAAATTTTATATACTTCTTATATGGCTACAGAAAACTCTACTTTAGAAACAAGGCAGAGATCAAAACAGCTTTCTAATGCAATTGGAAGTTATCATATTGATTTAAATATTGATAGCCTTATCAAAGTAACACTACAAATATTTTCATGTGTTACAGGAAAACTGCCTAAATTTAAATTATATGGAGGATCAAATTGTGAAAATATAGCTTTTCAAAATCTTCAGGCATCAATAACACTTTTTTTTTTAAAAATGAATGATCATGAATTAGGCCCGTCTCCGTATGGTTCTTAGTTACTTCTTTGCACAATTACTTCCATGGACAAGAGGAAGATATGGATCACTTATTGTTCTTGGATCTACGAATGTGGATGAATGGTAAGATATCACTAGTACGGAATTTTTTTAATTTCAAAAGTTTAAGAGGATATTTTACAAAATATGATTGTTCTGTTAGTATTATTTTTTAACTTATAACTAAACTGATTTAATATAAGAGCGCTGATATTAGTCTCATTGGTACTCTTTCTAAAACCGATATCAGGAAATTTATTAGATATGTTCGTGATAATTTTAAATTACTTTTACTTGAGGAATTTTTAACTGCTATACCAACTGCTGAACTTGAGCCTTTTTCTGAAAATTATACTCAGACGGATGAAGTATAGATCTAAATTTTATGATATTTTATTTTTAATTTTAAAGGTTGATATGGGTTTAACATATGATGAATTAAATACTTTTGGGAAACTTAGGAAAATTGATAAATGCGGACCATATAGTATGTTTATAAAACTCCTAAATAAATGGGGATGTGGTTTATCACCTGCAAAAGTAATTTCTATAAAATAAGATTTTATTTTACTTATGAATTTAAAGATTGCAGAAAAAGTTAAATATTTTTGGTTTCATTATTCTTTTAATCGACATAAGATGACAACACTAACCCCAGCATTTCATGGAGGAGTATGTAGTTTGGATGACAACAGGTATGATCTTAGGCCCTTTCTTTATAACACAAATTGGTCCTGGCAATTTAAACGTATAGATGATGAATTAGAAATATTAGAAACTGGAATTGAAAGCATGCGATTTCCTTAATTGATATTAATTATAAATAAGTTCTATAAATATTGACACCAAAAAGATATTTAGAATTATGTTATGAAATGTTTTAATAATGTATTAAATAACTTTTAGTTTCATTTAAATTAATCTAAGAGTATGTCATCATTAATTTTGTCTTTTGATAAGGTAGAAGATTTAGCCCATCTAGGGAAAATTAGGTATTTAAAATATATTAAAATAGTTCTTTACATTCTAACGGTATGATCATCACCAGCAGATGCAAACATTACAGGGTTAACCGGACTCCACGAAACCGAATTTACAGTACCTTTATGACTTTTGAGAGTTTCAATTAAAGAACCATTTTCTCTATGCCAGACATAAACTTGGGAATCTAATAGTATAATAATTTATTGAGAAAAGAAATAAAAAAGGCACAAACCTTCGCTCCCACTAAGGATAAAATTTTCTTGAGCACCCCCAAAACATGACCTTATTATATAATTGCCCTGATGTTGTCCAGCATATTTTTTAACAACCTGCATTTTTTCCAAATCCCAAAGATAAACCTCCTAAAAAATATTTAGTTTTGAAATAATATATATATAGATAGATAGATATTTATTAAATGCATACTTGTGATGATACGTTAATTATTGCAAATTTTGAATCTTTTGAAATGCTAACACAAGTTAAATCACTTTGCATTAAAAAGCTAAATTCGAGAGTTCTATTTAAAAGATTATAGACATGAAGCATTTTTTCTGTTCCACCTGCTATAAATTTTTTCCCATCTGGAGCTACAGCAAGATCATATACTCTTGATCCTTTCCATTGATGAATTATTATTCCATCAATATTCCATAAAATAACTTCCATATCTAAACTAGCTGTAATAAATCCTGATCCATCAGGAAGCCAAGAACATGACGTTACAAAGTCTTTATGATGTGTTATTGTTTTTATGCAAGTACCAGACTATAAAATTTAGAATTTACGTCTAAAATTCTAATTTATAATAAAATTACCTTAACTTCCCATAATTTTGCCATATGATCTTGACCGCATGTTAAAATCAATTCATCATTAGGAGACCAATCCACATAAATAACAGGCTTTTCGTGTTCTTTCAATATGTATAAAGGTTTATAGGTCTAAAATAATGAATAAAATATGATAAATTAATATTTAAATACTTGAAGATTCCAAATAATAGCAGTAGAATCTTTTGAAGCAGATGCTAAATATTTTCCATTGTGGGAAAATCGAGTACACCATACTTCATCTGTATGATCTCTAAGAACTTTGATAACGGTATTAGGAAATTGATCCTTTTCACAATGATGATCTGAAAGCAATGACGAAAAATTAGAATCTGTGTGATATAAACATTGCGATATTTGATAATTTTTTGCTTGTATTAAAAGATTTATAAGCCTTCTTTCTGGAATCATTAAAGTAGGCGATATATATTCTATAATTATATTTAAAATGTTGTATTTTTTAATTAAGTAATTTTACTTGAAATCTGTTTAAGAAGTTTTTGCCGTGAAATTCCATTTGCACCATCCCACGATGCTCTTCTCTTAAGATCGTTTACAGATGATGACATAATTAAACTTTCAATTGCCTTAGAAAATATAAACTAGAAAAATACGCATACCTAGTAAGAAAATGTAATCTTTCTTTATTATATTCAAGAGGACTAAGTTCCTCTCTTAAAACTGAAAGCGCTTCTGGCATTTTATTCTCTTCTAAAAGTTCTAAAAACTTTTGTTGTCTAAGATAAAATAAAATATTCTATAAATATTAGTTTATATAATTAATTTATATTATAAAAGACAAACCGTCGGTGCTTTTTCATCCAAATAAAGAGAACTAAGTAACTTTTCCGCATTTTTCCAATTCCCTGTAAGAACTGACTCTCTAAACTGTAAAACATCCGTAGATTCTACACTAAACCCCGATTCTTGTTCCAAATGTGATACTGAAGACCTTTATCTCTCTGTTAAAATATTATACACAATTTTTCTCATAAACTTACTTATATCCGAAATCTTTAAGTGTCTGTAATATTAATCTTATAATCTCTTCCTTTTCAATAGGATGATTTTTCAATATTTCTTTTTTTTCATTATATATCTCTGATATAACTAAATCTTCTTCTCTTTTACTACAAACATCATTCTTTAACCATAACTCATTATTGCAATCTGTATTAGTTTTATCTTGTTTCATATTAGATGAATTGTCTGTTAAGGTTCGCGCTCTTTTACTAGGTCTATCTAGTATAAAGTCCCCTAATTCCGTGTCTTTCTGGCTTGAATACTGACAGTATGATCCCTCCTCAATATGTATTTCTAGTTTATTGTTCTCCAGACTGTAGTAATCAATAGATTCTGTCTTTATTCCAAAAATAAAAGATTTATAAAATATCAACAAATAATTCAATTTTTAAACAGAAAAAAGGCCTTAATTGGATTCCCTCTATTTAAAACTATAAGAATCATTCAATTATAGTGAATTTCCTGCGCGTATATACTCTAATAATTCTATAAATTAAAAAATCCTTATTTATTGTTTTTTTTGCTCAAATTTCGTCCTTTTTTCCCGTTTTTTTTCCTCTACCTTATTATAAACCCCCTAAATAATTGATTTCTTATAAGTTTTCTTCTTTTTACCCAGAAAATACTCTAATCTGGCTCTTATCTATTATTTTGAGGTTTGATGTCTCTGCATAGACGGTCGAAGAGATGCTAAATATCGATGAAACGACAGCTTAACAACGTCAAGAAATTGCGAGACGGCTATAAAAGCAGAAAAGAGGGCAATTTGGAGATTTTAAGGGTATTTTTCAAGTGAAATAAGATGGTAAGATAGTATTTAAAGTGTTTCTCGAAAAAAAACGGGAAAAAATGATAAGAATTGGCTAATTTTATGAACTTTTAGGTGGGATGTAATTAAGTGATTAATAAAGATGAGAATGTGTTTTATAAGGGGTTTTAGGTATTGAAAATGCTAAGAAATACTGTGTTAAACTGAGGGATGCGGAAAAAGAGGGAGATTTTGGCTTTGTAGGTGTTTTTTTTGGGATTTTTTGGTAAAGTAAATGATATAGGTATATTCTGTGTCTGGACCGATTGTAATTGCAGAAAAGATGATAGGTGTTTATATGTATGAACTTGTAAGTTTTTTTTTTTTTTTAGAGGAAAAAATTTGACAAAAATAGGTGAAAGTTGGATATTATGAGTTAGTAGGAGAGGTTATTTCTATTAATTATGATAAAGTAACTATCCAAGTTTATGAAGAAACAGGTTAATTTTATTATTTATGTATTTTTATGACTTAGGTTTATAGCTGGTATTGCAGTAGGCGATGTATTAAAAAAAGATTTATAATATTATTTTGTAACTTTTTAGCCTGTACTTAGAACACATAAACCTCTATCAGTGGAATTGGGGCCAGGTTTATCGGGAAAAATATATGATGGTATACAACGATCACTTCAAACGATTCAATTCCTTTCAAAAAGTATTTATATTCCTCGAGGAATTTATACAGATGCATTGGATCGTTCAGTTCAATATGAATTTTCTTCATGTAATTTTAAAGTCGGTGATCATATTACAGGAGGGGATATATTTGGCTCTGTTTATGAAAATTCATTTCTTTCTGAACATAAAATTTTATTACCCCCTAAAGCTAAAGGAACTATTGTTTATATTGCAGATAATGGGTCATATTCTATTGACGTATGTTATCTTTTTTGATTAGATATATTTTTGTGATATTTTCAAGGAAAAAATGATTGAAGTTGAATTTGATGGGAAAATAACATCATATTCTATGTTTCATCACTGGCCTGTTCGGACTCCTCGTCCTGTGGCGGAGAAGATTACAGCAAATACACCATTATTTACTGGACAGCGTGTTTTGGATTCCTTGTTTCCGTAAATAATCTTACTTTCTATCATTTTAATAATTCGATTTATAGATGTGTTCAAGGTGGAACAACTGCTATCCCAGGTGCTTTTGGTTGTGGAAAAACTGTTATTTCACAATCATTATCTAAATATTCTAATTCTGATTATATTGTTTATGTTGGATGCGGTGAAAGAGGCAATGAAATGGCAGAAGTATTAATGGATTTTCCAGAAGTATGTAGTATATCTTTATATTTATTAATTATTAAGCTATCAAAGTTATCAATTGAAATTGATGGAAAAAAAGAATCAATTATGAAGAGAACAACTCTTGTTGCAAATACATCAAATATGCCTGTTGCTGCTCGTGAAGCATCTATATATACTGGAATTACACTTTCGGAATATTTTAGGGATCAGGGTAAAGATGTTGCAATGATGGCAGATTCTACATCAAGATGGGCAGAAGCTCTTCGTGAAATATCTGGGTGAAGAATTGTTTCTATATTAATCTAAAGAAATTAATTTTCATAGTCGTCTTTCAGAAATGCCTGCTGATTCAGGATATCCTGCTTATCTTGGTGCTAAAGTGCGTATAAATGATTTATTTAATATGATTAATGAAAATAGTTGGCATTATTTTATGAACGTGCAGGAAAAGTTGTCTGTTTAGGAAATCCAGTAAGAAAAGGTAGTATTTCTATTGTTGGAGCGGTATCTCCACCTGGAGGTGATTTTTCTGATCCTGTAACATCCTCTACTCTTGGTATTGTTCAAGTATTTTGGGGATTAGACAAAAAACTTGCTCAAAGAAAGCATTTTCCTTCCATTAATTGGTCTATGTCCTATTCTAAATATTTGGTTTTCCTTTTTTTTTCTTTTTTAAATTTCTTATTCTTTCTAGAATGCATTGCAACCTTGGTATGAAAACAATTACCCAGGCTTTATAGAAACTCGTAATCAAATAAAAGAAATTCTACAGAAAGAAGAGGGTATTATATATATATATATATATATGAATACTTGATTAAGTATTTTTTAGAAATGATAGAAATTATTAGATTGGTTGGAAGGAATGCATTATCAGAAGTCGATAAAATTACTTTAGATGTGGCAGGATTGATTAAGAATGACTTTCTTCAGCAGTAAATAAAAAGTAATTATTAAAATAAAACTAAGTAAATTTTTAGAAATGGATATAGCAAATGGGATTGCTATTGTCCTATTTGGAAAACATTTTATATGATGAGAATCATAATTAGCTATTATCAACAAGCGCTACATATAGTAGATGATTACAATATTCCTTGGAATAAAGTACGAGAAAGCACTTTAGAAGTTTTCCAAAAACTTAGTTTCATGAAATTTGAAATTCCAGATAATGAACAAGAAGTGTCAATACGTTATGAAAAGCTTTTAACGGAAATTGCTGAATGTTTCCGAAAAATTACAGAATAGATAAAAAAACAGCTTTAAAATGCTATATACCTTATTTATAATTTTAGATAGAATTGCTATTTCATTTAATAATGACTATTTGTTTCGAACCAAAAATACCGTATTTTATCTTTTTTATATAATTATTTATTGATCCCTAATATTTACATTACAAATAAAAATGATTGATAATATCTTTTTTATAGGGTCATAATAAACCCTGATTCTTTAAATCATTATAAACTTTTTCAGACATTACATTGCCTTGATCATCTTCCATCTCAATTGTTGATTCAAGAAGTCTATCGCTATTTTTTTTGTCAGATTTAAGTTTTTCCCATACTATTTATCAATTATTATTTCAAGAAAAAATAGGGATTAACTCACATGCCAACGCATCGTCTATACCAGTAATTTCTTTAAAAAGAATAGAATTCTGAATACCTAAACACCGAAGTCCATGAACATGTCTCCATTCCTAATAGTTTCAACAATATGTTATATAAGGTAATATTTTCAAACCATAAAATGCTTATCAAATGCTTTTCTTCCCATATATATAAAATTACCACAGATTTCGCAAGGATATTCGACACCTAAACCATGCAATTTCCATAACCAATATGGAATTGGTTTTCCATCCCAACCAAGAGGCAACTTTAATGGGTTCCATATCCTATCATCCTCCTTTATTTCTTCAATAATCGTTTCTTCATTTTCAGCAGCTTCAAGCTCAGCCTAAATATTTAGAAAATAATACTTTTTCATATGATGGGGAAATACTTGACGCTCTCTATCTGTTAATGTTTGCTTTCGAACAACATTCCTTTTTGTAGCTTCTCTTTCTGAATTTAAAAGTAAAGAAAGCCTTTGAATGAAATATTCTTTTTTGACTAGTATTCGTTTTTTTAAAAGGTCTATTTTTGGAAGAGATTGATGTTCATCTTTTTCATTATTTATTTTTTTTTCATTTTTATCCTCATCTTTTTTAGCTTGCTCTGCTTTTTTATGTTTTTTACTTGTTAAATGTGCCTCATAAACCGTTTTTTTTGAATAATTTTTATTGCAAGCATCACAAAAAATATCCTCACTAATAAGACCTGTATTTACCATAGGAACAATCAATTCTAATAATTTCCCTGAACTCCATTCTTTCTCAAAATCTGCTTCAATACCAGATATAATTTTATCATGATCTTCTAAAGGATTGATACGTTTATAAAATGACTCCAAATACGATTCTAAATTCACCAAATACCTATCATACACTTAACCCTCATTCTAATACATTCATTTCATGTATTCATACTTGAAATAATTCTCATTTTTAATCCGTGGATGAATACTTGAAAATTTATCATAAAAATCTAGATATTTGGTATATGATATATATTTAACCCCCTTCAAATTTAACCACTGCTCATGTAACACATTTAAATCAAAAAAACGTCCATAATTTTCCTCTCCAGAAAATATTTTAGAAATTTCTATTCATCTAAATTTTACCTTCTTATCTTATATAACCCTACCATCTTCATCTGGACTTTTTTTATATAATTCTTCAAAATTTTCTACTCTTTCATTCGGATATCTTCTATGGAACTCCTTTATATCTCTTAACTGTCTATAAAACTCCTCAAATTCACTTCCTGATCCTGTTAACGTCTCATTTCTTAATCCCGTCCTAATTATCCAAAAATCAACCTATAAACCCCCTTAAAACCACTCAAAATACTTGTCCTCATTCATATATATGTCAAGAAGCTTTTTACTCTGTTCTGCAATCTTATCAAGGAATTTTGCTACATCATGTTCTTGAGATAACCGATCTTTAATCTTCAAAAAGGTGTTAGAAACTATTATATTACTTAATAATAAATACCTTCTTATTATCCTGAGCCAGACGATCCGCAATTGCCTGCTCAAGACGCTCAATATCCTCATGAAGAGCTCTTTGACGTTCTAATAAGCTTTCCATGTTTTTTGGACGTTGAAAATTCGTAGGAAAGCCTTTAAAAATAGTGAAAAAAAAAACTAAGTCATCAAGTGATATGAGCAGATATTACAGGTAAATGAATATGAAAAGATAAGGAATAAAGGATATTATATGTATTTTTTTAAAATTTTTTATTAGAGAAGAAATGAGAGAAGTTAAGAGGATAAGAAAGATTTTTTTTTTAAATATAATCTAAAGAAAGAATTTTTAGAAGTTTATGAATGAATTGATGAGAATAGATTATGATTTTAATTTAATAAAGTCAAAAATATCAAGAAAATTGCCAACGACTTTTTAAACCTTCGATCCAACGAATATATAATAATTCGGCAATAGGACTTCTAGAATTTTGTTTAGAAGGAGTGTCAGTAGGAGATTTTTTATTTGTGGAAGTATCATTTGTGTTGAGTGAAATATCTTGAGATGAATGTAAATTCAAATTGAATGTATCGCATAATTCGGTGTTACTAAAGATGATTAAATAATTAAATAAGAAAAAGTAAGGAAAAAACCTTTTTAATTTTTGAATAAGTTTTTGAATAAATAATGTTTCAGCTTTTGGATTTAAAGATGCAAAATTATACCATGATTTTGCTAATTCATTTAATGTATTTGAAGAAACATAGACATCATCTTGAGATTTTAGCTATTTTTATTAATTATTGTATGAAAAAGTAAAGGAAATACTTCTTCGATAGTTGGATTTAAAATATCATGATAAAATCTATATCCAGGATCATTATTTGACTTATTAAAAACTTGTTGGTATAAATCAGGTTTAATTGTATGTAGAGGTTCTTTTTTTTCATCAATGATATGTACTATTAGAGAATTAGAGTTTAGAATATTTAAAAAATATATACTAGAAATAATAAATAATTTAGATAATAATTATAAGAGTATACCTTTTTTGAATATCTTCTTTAATTATATTATCTTTTTCTAAAGTGATAGGAATAGGAGGAATTTCATTTATTGGAGAATTTGATTGAACATTACGAGAATGTGCTTTAATAGTATCCGAGTCATAAACATTAAGATCAATTCGACGTAAAGCCTATATTTTATTAATATAAGATGATAAAGATGAAAGATATTACAGTAGTAGTTTCTTGTATATCTTTTCGAATTGTTCCTGTAGATTCGTTTTCCAAAAGAATATTTGGTTTAATGGTATCAAAATTCCATTCTTCATGATTATCGATAGGTAATGTATCTCTAATATAATATTAAGAATAAAGGAATAATTATTTAAAATGATTTTATACATAGTTTCTACATAAGTACGATGAGGTCTATCTCCTCGTCTTATATCCCATTCATGTCGCCTTTCAAGAAGTTCTTGTAAAAGAGACGGTTTTCCTGCAGATTTAATAAATTTATGTTTGAGAAGATCCTTGGCTATAAAATATTAATAAAAAAAGTAAATCAAAAAATAAAAATTATTAAACCTGATGGTCTAGCTCTTGCATCTTTAATTAAACATAAAGATACAAAATCCTTAAATTCTTTAGAATAATTTCCTTCAAGAACTGGAGGTTTGGCTTTCGGAATAAGAAAAAGAACTCTCATTGGATGATATTCCGAAAGAGGTGGTTCTCCACGTGCAAGTTCGATAGCTGTAATACCAAGTGACCATACATCTGCCTAATAAGATTAGAAATAAAAAATAAAAATAAACTCAAATACCTTATAATCATATCCAGATTGTCTAATAACTTCAGGCGCCATCCAAAACTTTTAAGAAAATTAAAACACAAATAAAAAAAAATGTTTAAATTACAGGTGTTCCAACAAATGTATTACGACGTGATTTATGACTCGAAAGTTGTGCTGCTACTCCAAAATCCGCTACTCAATTCATTAAAATTATTATTATTTAATTTTTAAAATAACCCAATTTAACTTGGCCTGAAAATGATAATAAAACATTTGCAGCTAAAATTGATAAATAAAACATAAATATTATTCATTCTTTTACCCTTTATATCCCTATGTATCTACATTCACTTAGATAAACAAAAAAAAACATAAAAAATTCATTATACCTTCCCCTCACTATGTAAGTAACATAATCCCTCAAGAAGCTCTTTACATAAAATAGCTATTTGTGCCTCTGTAAAAGGTCCCGGTTTAAGCTATAATATACATAAATAAATTCATATATCACTTCTTTCATACTAAATCAAGCGCTGATCCTCCTGCCATATATTCCATCACTATATACTTATAAATATCCAAAAAAAAACCCTCAAAAAATATACCAATCCAAAGTTTATGCCCTTTAACAAATGACGAATAGTATTTAGTAACATATCGACTATCACACCCACTTAATAAAGCTATTTCTCTCTGTATCTCCGCTATATCATCATCTGTAGATTCTAAATCAATCTACCTCATAAATTAACCTTTTTTCTCCCTTCAAAAACGCATACCTGTTTAATAGCTACAATCTCTCCCGTTTTTCTACGTACTGCCTTCCATACTACCCCGAATGATCCCGTACCAAGCTTTTCAAGAAGTGTATATTGTGCATCGTCCATTGTCGTCGACATCGTTACTCGTCTCAACAGCCTTATTTATGGGTCACGTGACCTAATCTATAAAATATACTAATAAATCAAAAAAAAGATATTAAAATGATAAGAATAATATTAACATATTTATAGTTTTATTTTTTAAACTTGTTTATGTATTTTTTTTCAAAAAAATCATCAATTTTTATGAAATAGATAAATCTTTTTTTATACATAAAAATACTCATAAACACTCACAATTACTCGTAAACACTCTAAAAATATTTTTATTCCCTTTCTTCCCCTTCTTCCTCTTCTCCCCCTTCTCCCCCTTCTCCCCCTCTTTTCTACCTGTTACTTGCATAATACTCATACATCTGACTTATAAACTTCATCATTATACATCCATCTTTACACCATATTCAAACATAGATTTCCCTCTTATATTCTCATATCTTCGATTCTCCTCTTATTCTCCTCTTTTATACCCCTTATATAATCCTTTTTGCCCCTCTCAAAACCTCATCTCTCCCCCTCTCGAGACATCAAAAAAACCACTCAGAACCACTCAGACATAATTTGGAGCAAAATAAGACATGTCAGGAGAAGCAAACGCTCTTCGCGGCGGAGCAATGGATCCTCAGTTAATCAAGACTATAAACCGTCTTCAGGATGCATTTTCAACGGTTGGTGTTCAGAATCCAGTCGATCTTCCACAAATTACAGTAAGAAAAAATAAGATTATAAGAGGTTATGAATGAAATTTATTAATATATGCTAGGTAATTGGGTCACAATCTAGTGGGAAATCGTCAGTACTTGAGAATATAGTTGGTAGAGACTTTCTTCCACGGGGTACGGGAATTGGTAGGAGTTTTTAAATAAGAAGGAGAAGAGGAGATTAATAGGAATAGTTACGCGTCGTCCATTGGTATGAGGGGTAGAAATGTGTATGAGGAGATATTGATGGATGGAATGCAGATTTTGCAGTTAATCCATAGGTTAGCGACGGGAAACAAAGAGAATCAAGTAGAGGAGGAGGAGAAAAGGGTAGAAGGAGAAGGGAATAATAATGGAGAAGAATGGGGAGAATTTCTTCATCTTCCAGGACAGAAGTTTTTTGATTTTAATGAGATTCGGGAGGAGATTATTCGTGAAACAGAGTCGAAAACGGGGACGAAAGGGATTAGTCCGATTCCAATTAAGTAGAGGAAGAGGAAATTTTTAAGAGAAAAAAGTTAAAATTTTTAGTCTTAGAATATATAGTCCAAATGTATTAACGTTAACGCTTGTTGATTTACCAGGATTAACGAAAGTTCCGTAAGTTTTATATATTAAGAGTAAAAATAGAATAATAGATGGATAGAGTGGGTGATCAACCAAAAGTAAGGCATTAGAGAGGAGGAAGAATGGTTTTGATTATTAGATTAGGATATAGAAAAGCAAATTAGAGAGATGATTTTAAAATATATTAATAAGCCGAATGCAATTATTCTTGCAGTTACAGCAGCAAATACAGATCTTGCGAATTCAGATGGATTAAAATTGGCACGAGAAGTTGATCCAGAAGGTTTAGTTATTCGAAATTTTTTTTCATATATTTATTATAAAAATTAGGAACACGAAGTATTGGTGTTTTAACGAAAATTGATCTTATGTACATTTCTGTTTTATTTAATTTAGATTGATAATAATTTATATATATATAGGGATAAGGGAACGGATGTAGTAGATATTCTTGCAGGAAGAGTCATTCCTCTTCGACTCGGGTATGTTCCAGTGATTAATAGAGGACAAAGAGATATCGACCAAAAGAAAGCCATTTCAGCTGCTCTTGAATATGAGAGAGAATACTTTGAAAGTCATCCTTCATATCGTTCTAAAGTTCAGTATTGCGGTACACCGTTTCTTGCTAGAAAACTTAATATTGTAATTATTAGATTTTTTTTTTTTATTTTTTATTTTTTTTTTTAATATTTATTAGATTCTTATGCATCATATTCGTAATACCTTACCAGAAATTAAAGCTAAAATCTCTTCAGCCCTTACAAAATATCAAACAGAACTTGTACAATTAGGTGATTCTCTCCTTGGAAATAGTGCAAACATTGTACTTAATATTATTACTGAATTTTGCAATGAATATAGAACAATCCTCGAAGGGAATAGTCAAGATCTTTCTACTCTTGAACTTTCTGGAGGAGCTAGAATTAGTTTTGTCTTTCATGAACTTTATGCAAACGGTGTTAAAGCTATCGATCCTTTTGACCAGATCAAAGATACTGATATTAGAACGATTTTATATAATTCATCAGGTTCATCACCTGCTCTATTTGTTGGAACAGCTGCTTTTGAAGTAATTGTAAAACAACAAATACGAAGACTTGAAGAACCTAGCATTAAATGTATTAATCTGATATATGATGAGTTAGTACGCATATTGACACAATTACTTGGAAAGCAGGTTAATGGTTATTTATTTATATAAAAAAATGGCTTAAAGATATAGTTATTTAAACGATATCCTTTATTAAGAGAAAGATTTTATCAGGTTGTCATTAATTTTTTTAAAAAAGCTATGCAGCCAACACACAAACTTGTACAAGATTTGATTTCGTAATTTAACGTACTTTATTGAACTTCTTTTGCTAATATTTTTATAGAATGGAATCTTGTTATATAAATACCGCTCATCCGGATTTTCTTAATGGTCACAGGGTAATAATATATATATAAATATATATATATTCTTTTTTAATTAATTAGGCTATGGCCATTGTAAATGATAAAATTAATCAATCAAAACCTGTTCAGCTTGATCCTAAAACGGGAAAACCATTACCAGTGACAAAGGAAAATTCTATTTCTCAATCTTTAGAACCAGGAACTGATAATGGCGGATTTTTTGGAAGTTTTTTTGCATCTAAAAATAAGAAGAAAATGGCAGCTATGGAAGCAGTATGTTTCGTGTTTATCTATCTATTTATTTATTTATTTGACAATTCTAGCCACCTCCTGTTTTAAAAGCATCAGGTACATTGTCTGAAAGAGAAACTATTGAAACAGAAGTAATAAGTAAGTTCTTTATCCTTAATTGTATCGTTTTAAATTATATTAGAACTTCTTATAAATTCATATTTTAATATTGTTCGGCGTACAATGATTGATATGGTTCCCAAAGCTATTATGTACAATCTAGTTATGTAATTCACTTTTAAATTTTTTTTTTCTTTTTTTTAAGAATTATAGATATTCAAAAGAAGGAATGCAAAAAGAATTACTTGAAAATCTTTATAAAGCAGACATTTTGGATGATATTCTTAAAGAAAGTGAATATACTGTTCAAAGAAGAAAAGAGTGTTTACGTATGGTCGAGAGTTTAACCCAGGCTAGTGAAATTGTTGCGTCAGTATAAAATAGAATTTCTAGATCATCAATATTAGTTTTTTTTGGAAAAAATATTATATCTTTAATTCTCAATTCTTAATAAACATGCACAGATTTAATTATTATTCTCAATTTTTTAAAATACATATTCTATAATTTATATACAAATAAATATTTTAGATCTTAAATTCTATATTGATAATTCTAACTTATAAAACATAATAGTTAATCCTAATTATTATAACATCATATACACACCCTACTTTTGAATTATCTTTTAATTTTAATTCGAACGAAGATAATAATCTATAGCTGCACTAAATGCTGAAAATCCTAAACAACCCATTGCCATTGCCTTTGGACCACTTTTTATAGTAAGCGCTCCTCCTGTAAAACACCCCGCTGAAATTCCATTATATATATCGTTTTTAGCTCGATACTAAAATATTATTAAATAATAAATATAATTTACCCCCATAATTACTGATTCAATACAACATTCTGATCCTGAAAAAATAGCCCCAACTGTTGCAAAATTTTTTGCTGATGACCATGAACGTTTTCCCATATCTTTAAACCCATATTTTAGCTGCTCTTTTAACGATTTATCATATATTTTATGATCTCCTGATATATCCATAGAAATAGATGACATAAATAGTCCTAAATCTATAAATTTCATACATAATTCTTTCTTTTTTTGCTACCAAAGACACTGCCAATTACAAATCCTGTTCCTCCACTTAAAATTGACTTAAATATACAACTTTTTCACATTTTTTAAAAAAAAAAAGCATCAGAACCTTTAATATACCTCTCATGAATACTACTAATCGCTTCAATGATCCTTTTTTGCTGGTTTTCCATGTTTTGTTCTGATAATAAATGTGAAACATCCTGATTACGTGAAAACATGCTTTTTTGGAGCTGAAAAAAAGCCAAATAAAAATATGACTCTGAATATTTTGTTTCTACTCTTTTTCTCGCTCAAAAATACCTATTTTAATGGGTTTAAGCCGCTTTTCTTTTTTTTGACGTCTGATCTACCCAGTCTCAACGTCACCAAAAAATGAGTTAACTAAAATCCTCAAAATCTACCAATATTTTGCGTAAAAAAGCACGGATTTTTTATGAAATGACTGACTATAGTGGATATCTCTTTAAAATCTTTTTGAACGGGTTCAATATTCGAACTGGAAGTCTTAAAATCATGAAAAATCTAGAAATACAAACACCAAATTTTATTATATCTTCTTCAAGAGGAACTGTCCCTCATATTACTCCAGATCACTTAAAAAGCACTGGTATTACTGGTATTTATATGGCATTGGAGGATTTGTCAGTATTTCAGGTGTCAAAGATGTATATTTGTTAAGAATAAATAGTATTGAATATCCAGCCTTTAATATAAAGAAAGAGGACAAGAAGGAGTTTAATCCGTCGCTGATATGTAGCTTATCATTAAGGGAATTTGTCCCGTTGTCAATGGATCATTATATTGTACTTGGAATAAGACGGTCATCATTTAATAATATGAAGCCTAATTCATGGAAAGCCATGTATATTGAGGCATTAGGAGGGAATAAATTAATAGATATAAGGGAGGTGATAAATTTTTGTGATAGGCTTAGACCGGATATGATTATTTCTCCGGTTGATATACAGCCTGATAATGTTTCAGAGAAGAAACGTTTTAGTAGAATGATTGAGAGGAGTGAATCATGGTTAATAGAGTTATTAGAGAAAAAGGTATATAAGGTATTTTTTATTAGAATTAAAAATGAAGATATTAGGTTAATTCTATTATTTTTGCATCAATACCACCAGTTTCTAAAGAATTATATCAACCATATTTTTCAATACTAGAATCTAATGTTTCAGAGATCCACGGTTTAGCATTGTATAGTATGGAACAATCGAAAATGATTCCGAATTCTTTACATCATTTACCTTTACTTTTAATGGAACCTATTTACTCTCCTCATTTAATACTTAATTGTATAGAAAATTCAGTAGATCTTTTTACAATTGATTTTATTTCAGAATCATCTGATTCAGGTATTGCTTTTACATTTCAATTTCCACCTTCTCTATCTACAGAGAAGAATAAAAGGCCTCTTGGAATTAATGTTTTAAATGAAGAGTATAAAACTGAAATGTTGCCTCTTTTGCAGGATTGTGAATGTTACACATGTAAATATCATTACAGAGCGTATATAAGACATTTATTAGTTACAAAAGAATTACTTGGACATGTTCTTCTTCAATTGCAAGTATTATATGTTTTATAATTTATATTAACTAAAATTAGACATAATATACATGTTATAAATCTTTTTTTTTCAAAAATTCGAGCATCAATTTTAGAAGGGACATTTTTGGATAACAGTAAGCTTTTTAAATCATATTATCAATTTTCTTTTCCAAAAAATTGAGAAAAAAACTTGTTTAATATATGTGTATTTTAATAAAATTTATCTAAAATGATAAATTTTATGATAAAAAAATAAAACATCTCATCAAAATAATTAAGACTCTATATCTAATACTGCATATTCAATATTTTCCATTAAGATTTCTATATATGTACTAGTTAATTCTTGAGGTAGTTCTTGAAGTTCTGATATAATAAATTTTAAAATAGAATATGTTTTCTTTTGAATATCCACAAGATTTTTTAAAAGAATTTCTTCATTTTTTAACCTTCCATTAGTCACATTTTTGTTATCAATTTCCAAATTACTTATGTCATCATCTGATATAAAATAGGTATGCAAAGATTTTTTGGAACTTTTTTCTTGAAATGATATTATTAAATCTGAAACAGATTTTACATAAATAAAGATTTCCATTATTGAATCATGTATTCGTTTGAACTATCAAAATTATCATAATAATAATAATAATATAATAATTCTTACACGTAAATTTAAAAAACAATATGTTAAAACAGAATTAATGAACATATTATGAGCATTAATTATCTCGTCTAGATCTGCTGCATTTTTGATATTTTTTTGTAGATTCTCTATTTGTGTCTTTATAATCTATTTAATATTAAGAATAAAAATAATATATATTTATAAACCTACAATGTCAAAAAAATAACTTATTAGCACATTTATCAACCAATTGAAATACAATTTTATTTGAGATAAGTTGCGGTAAATCAATGTTGAACTCTTTTCCAATGATGACTTATTACTGAACAGAAATATATATTTTTTTATATCATGTCTACTTTTAAGCAATTGAAACATAAAATCAAAAATTTTGTAATATGCAGACTGAGATGATGAACTGATAATTGAAGTAAGAGACAATGGTAATTTATAATCAATATAGAAGTTATTAGATAAATTATTGTTTCCCGAAGTTGATTTCATTCTTATATTAATAAGATTTGTATCAATAGAAGAATGTTTCAATGAAATTTGAATCATATCTTGTAAAACAAACTTATCACACCATGTTTTTCGTCGATCCATCTTAACAATTTAACAATTAGTCTAAATTAGATCAATAATCTTACCTCTTCAAAAATAAAGTTTATAAAATTAATCATGTTGCTGTTATTATACATACAATAAATATTGATAATAGTATTTAGATGCTTTTCAAAATCTGCATTATGAAATAGTGCATGACGAAAGTTTTTCATAGAAGCATAGTAATTTTTGTCAACCCAATTAAAAATATTTAATAAATAATTATACTCAGAAGATATACCTAAAATTTCTGATTCTTCATAAAAAAGATTTGAATCAAAAACATTATTCATTTTTGTAGAGAAGAGTTTTAGTCGAATTTCATAATCAGAATTCAATTGTTGAAAAATACTTCTATCAATATCAAGAAATAATATTTCTGATTTAGAAAATATAGAAACTAAAAGTCTTTTTAACTTTCCAATAAGCAATGACTTTTCAGAAATTTTCTTTAGAACATCTGGAATAAGCAATTTACCATCATTAGCTAGATTAAGCTGATATTCTGAAAGCCATAATAAATCATTAGGTCTTAATGTAGATTTAGTAATAAAAAATCCTTGAATATCTGGCAATTCTCCACAAGAAAACCATGAATCCAATGGTTTCAAATAAGCTTCTAACAAAGCAGATCGAATTATAGTTATTAATAAAAATGTTTGTTGGTCACATATTGAATAAAAATTGGCTTTATCAAATAATTTATTCAAAAAATCAGAAATATTAGTTTCAAATGCTGTATCATCAATTTCTGAAATAATATCTGATAAAACGATATAAGGATTTAGAATTTTGTCCAAGATATCTTGAAGATATAATAAAGTTAATGTTCTTTTCATCCCTAATAATTATTAAAAATAAAATATGAACCATTTTCTCATTTTACCTGAATTTCCAGCAATTGATTGGCAATAAGCTAAAATAGAATCCAGAGATCTAAGCAGATCTTCTACAGAAGAAATAAATACATTTTCTAAATAACTTTTAAAATATGATTTTGATATAAAATTTCTAATTTTATTAAGGAATTTCCCTTTTTCTAGAAACCATTCCATAAAATTCATAAATATTTGATGTGATACTTTAGAAATACCAAAATTTTCATTAATCTAAAGATTTTAATAATTTTATATCAAAATATAAATACCTTAATATTATGACTATTTCCTGAAAATAAAATACTTTCATTTCCTTGTAACATAAAAATAACCTCACTAACCACATTTGTTTCATGAAGAATAGTTGAAACATCTTAAAAGTTTAAAAAATATAACATAAATTAAATATTTTCATACCTGAATTATAATTGAGCTTATATACAATGCGTTTAACATCATTTTGACACGAAATAGTTCTCCAATATTGTGATGCCTCAATAAAACTAAATTCTTGGATGTTCATACTAATAGATACACACAATGGTGTCTTAACATTTTCAGTCTATAATAAAATATTAAAAATAATGATAAAAAACAACACATACTGTATCTTTTTTTTGAATAAAAGATTTAAAAGTAATATCCTTTTTTTCTCCCTTCTCCTCTTCCTCCTCCTCCTCCTCTTCCTCCTCTATCTCTTCCTCATCATATATATTAAACTCTTCCCAATGTTCACCAATAAAGGGAGAATCATAAATTTCATGTATAGACCCTTCAGAAACATGATCTTCTACTGATTCTTCATTATATATCCTCTTCCTCCTGCAGGGATTGTCTGAAAGACTTAAAATTAAAAAAATTATATCAATCATTGAATCATTCTTAAATATATCTAAGAATTATACAAGAATAATGATATAAAAATACTTTTTTATCAATAAAAAGTTCGTTAAAGAGTATTTCAAGCATTGAACTATCTTCTTCCTCTGAAAGAATATCAAATTTCTCAACTAAGCTTATTTTTCCTCAATCAAACGGGAGAAAAAGGTAAAAAAGACGATACCCATAGCAAGATCTCTTAATTTCAAAGTTATTAACTGTAATAAATTGTGAATCTTTAATCATATTAAGTATTTTATCACGAAGTTCATAAAATAATCTATTTTCATCCTAAAAAAACCAATTAAAACCAAGTTTTCAGGAAAAAAAAGAATAACATTGATTCCAGTAATATTTTCTATTAGTTTTCCTATTAATTCTAATATTTCTTCCCTTATTTTCATTATAATTCTATTATATATAAGGCCGATATAAAAAGATGTATAAATTAGAGGTATTTTAAATAAATAGATATTAATAGATGAATAAAATGAATGAAATCTAAAATACTTTAAAATTAAAGAAAAAGATGTGTATTTATATTATATAAATATTTGAAATTTTATTTAAATAGATATATTTAAATTCTTCTGGAGCGTGTTGTCATTCCTATACTATTTATACCAGTAGAATTTGCAACCTTATTACTTAAATCCTTAAAGTTAATATCATTAAGTTTAGAATTTTGAATATTTTTATTTATATCTTTATGAATTGTTCTTCCTTCTTTAGATTTGTAAGTTGCTAGATAAAAACCAATAAACAAAAAAAGATAAGATGATAATAAAAAGCACCCAATTAAAGCGGCAAATTCTTTTCCAGCACAATCTCCAAAGTTTGGCAAAAAAGGAAGATAAGTATATGCAAAATATCTATTTCATAATCAATAAGTGTTAGAAATGTAATAAAATACATACGTATATGTTGCAAAATAAACAAAAAATAGATCAAAAATAAATTGAATTATTTGAATACGAGTTACCCATTTCTTCCACCACAGTTTAATACCACAAGCACAAAGAAAATAATAATAATACATTACTATATGAACACCTAAATTTAAAAAGATTGGAACATATGACTAAAATTATATTATTAATATATAAAATAATAATAAAAAAATACTTACTACTGGAGTTTGACCAATCAATTGAGTAAAACATAAAAAAACTGTAGCCCCATGATGATAACAATGAAGCTATAACAATTATTCTTTTGTTAATAATAAAAAATAAAAATTACAAATTGCAATGGCTTTTTGTTTAAAAACAAAAATACTGTATCTAGTAATTCAATATACTTAATCAAATAATTGATCTAAATAATTAATCAAAATAATCCTTTTTACTAATAAAAATATATTTATACATAATAAATCGTTACAACTCGTTGCGTCCAGGATTTCGGATTACATATTGAATAATATACCCCATGTTTCCATATAATAGGAAACATTTGCTCAAAAAGAAGAAGAAAAAAAAACCCTGATATAACACTCAAAAATAAATTATGGATTTTCCATAACATATTCAATTTTATCGCCGAAAAAAAACTCATAACCCATTTTCCAACAAGAATTACCACATAATATACCAAAATTATCCCAATAACATGTATCCATTTTGAAAGATAGGTTTCTCCCGCAACAAACTCAAATCTTTCAACTGGATATCCAAGACTTTTTTCCCATATCTTTGAAAATATAGACCTATAAATAATAAGGTCTTTTCATAATAATTCTATCTCTTTTCTACCAAAGATAAATACCAAATGGACGCTCAATAGATATCATTGAGTTTATTTCTCAATTTTATAGATATTTAACGTAAATAGTACGTCTAGAACCCTCTTAATTTCTGCAATTCAGGTGATTCCTGTTAATATTGGTTAGATCTTTCTTAATAAATATCTTAAGATTTCTTACCTGTTTGTCTTAGGATTTTTAGCAAAGTTAAAATCGCAGAAACGTTGAAGTCAGAAGGGAAAAATAGGAATTAAAAAGAGATAAAAATTAATAAATAAAGGGAAAAAAGGGAAAAAAAAGAGAGAAAAGAAAGGATTTATTTAATAAAGAGAAGAAAGAGTAAAATAGGTTAATAAATGGATGAAACATAAAAAACATGAGAATTATACAAGAAAGAGTTTATAATTAGTTAATATAGAATAAAATGAATAGGAAAGTATTAAGAAAAAAGGGTATAATTGTATCTTTATAGATACCATTTTACGAGGCAAAGAGAGACTCTAGAAAAAAGGTCGTAAAAAGGCCAAAATATATATACAAAAAGTAGAAAAAGAAGGGAAATAAAGAGAATTATTAGATTTATAAATAGAGTAATTAAAAAGAAAATAAAGATGAATATTATTTCAAAAAGAAGCGTTTTAAATGGTGTTAAAATGAGTATTTTTGAGATAAAAAGAAAACAGAGAGTTATGAAGCAAATACGCATGATACATTCACAAGAAGGCGATAATTTTGAGTCGTTTAATGAGAAGTAATGATATTGAGAAAGATTTATTTGATTAGATATTGATTAGATGAAAATAGATATGAAAAGTTCTTTCGAAATGTTGAAGATCTTTTTGAGGTAAAAAACAAGGAAATAAGAATGTAAATAATGAGAAAATGATAGTTACAACGTGGACTTAATAATGCGTTTGCATATGATTTTGTTCCTATGCCATCGGTTATCGAAGAAGCCTTACGAGCAGCAAGACGTGTCAATGATTTTCCTACAGCAGTTAGAATATTTGAAGGAATTAAACATAAAGTGAATAACAAAAGTTAGTAAAAAGAGAAACAGAGATAAAAATCTGATAGATTTATGTAGAAGAGTATCAACAGTATCTAGATGAGCTTAAATCAGTTCGTGAAGAACTTGGAATTCCGTTGAAAGAAGAACTGGTATAGATTTGTAATAAATATATAAGATAAATATGAGAAGAAGAGCCATAATAATATATAAATTGATAAATTGAAATTTTTTATGTTTATTATTCCTTGAACATTGATTGGAGATTTTCAAGTAATTTTGAGCCGGCATCATGACCTACATGACCAATTGTAGCCATATTATCGCTAAAATATTTAACATCTGTATAAATATGTTTTTCTATATCCTCAATATCTAAAGAAAGGGTATTATATTTTTTCAATAATACTTTTATATAAATGTCCAATACTTTGAGCATAACATCCTATGATTTATTAAAAAGATTTAATAGAAAAGAAAAAGTAACCTGTATAGTATCTTGATCTAAATATTTTGTTAAAATTTTATGAAGAGTTAATATATCTTTTACAAGAGATTCCATATAAGCATGTGGTTTTAAAGTGCCATCATCAGCTTGAAGTAATGGTTTTGACCAATCAAGAGTTTTTAAGCTACCTGAAGAGGAGTTTATAAATACATCTAGTCTATCAGTCATAATGCTAACAAATTTCATATTTATTTCTAATTGGTGCTCTTTATAAACCTAAATAGTTATGTATCTAAATGAAAATAAGAAATAATGATTACTTTTATAATTTGATCAAATTCGGAAAGATCAAGATTTCCTGAATGTCTTTTGATAAATTCAAGAATATAAGGAATTAAATAAATAATGAGAGATAGTGAATGAGAAGCCAAAGCTAAATGTCTTGCTGTTATAGTTTTAAGTCCAAGTGTTTTTATTGCACCTGCTCCTAAAATTAATTGAGAAACCTTGAAATTATATAACTAAATATATTATTAAAAAAAAATAGTAAATTTTGGTTCACTAAATTAACCTCTAATAACTCCAATAAATTATTACTTATATCGTAAGCCATTGAAGGAATTAAAATGAAAAATTTTATATAACTTTGAAGAATTAAAATCAAAAATGCCAAAGATTCAATAATAAAATATTTTTTATCCTGAATAATAACAAATGAGTTTTTTGAATTATCATCAGTGCTATTTAATAGGCTTATATCCGATTTTGATTCTTTTATTTCATTAAATAAAAAGTCTTTTTTCCATGATATTGGATCAGTAATTGCAGAATCTATAATGCAAAAAATTGCATGTTCGAGTTCTTCTGTGACATATTTTTCTGCAATCCATTGATCTCTATCAAGAATTGATGTTTCTTGTGACATTTTCTTAGCGTGATAATTATTAATTGATTGTTTAACCTATATAACTAAATTTAACTAAATTTATATAGAAACTTAATACTTGAGCCAAAACAGTTTTTTGAAGAAGTTCCCGTGATTTTCCTGTTAAAATCTCGCTTTGTGATAAAAACATAGTATTTAAAGCGAAAAAATGAAATACATCATTTTCTGAAAATTTGCTATTTTGATAGTTTCTAATATCTAAAATCGTAACCATTTCAGATTCAATGAAATCTATCACAGCTATTAAAATATCGCTAATATCTATAGATTTCAATGATTTTGATTTATAAGCAAGGTTTAATTCAACTAAATTTGATGTAATATCCAAAAAAAATTTCCGGTAAATTGATAGTCTCTGTACAAATAAATAAACCAAAGCATAAATTGTACCAATTGTTTGAAGAAAGTCCTTTGAACTCATTTCTTTTAATAAATTTACTAAAATAGTATGTTCTTTTGTTATAGGATTTAACAATAGATCTACATCAACCGGATTATTACTATCTAAAAAATTCTAATAACAATTAATTATAATTTAAATAATCTAAAAGACCTTACATATACTAAAATATTTTTAACTTCTTTTAAAATTGCATCATAATAACATTTTAATGCATTTTCAATAGAATCTGTCATATAAAGCCCTATAACAAGTGTTTCAATTTTCTTTCGTAAATCTTCATCTAAATCAATATACAATAGAGTAGAATTTTTGTTGATTTTATTCTTTTTTTGAAAATTTAAATAAATTTCGGCAATAGTTTCTGGAGAAACATATAAAATAACCTGCTTATGGTCTTTTATTAACTCATTTATAAATTCCAGTAATAATTTGTCCCTAATTTCTTCTTTAAAAATCTGCAGTTCTTTTTCAAGAGAAGAAAGAGCAACAACATTTGATAAAGGTATATTGCTAGAACCATCTAGATTTCCTTTTATTTCGTTATTAATTTTTTCTATTACATTCAAAGCGTGAATGTAATCTTTTTTTTTGATTAAATCCTCAATTTCAGAAAATTCATTCAAAATATTATAGATGTGTTTAAGTGCAAGTGTCAGCTTATCTAAATTTTCTTTCTTTTTTAATATTTCTATAATTTTCAATTTAGGCTTCACAAAAGTATCGTTATTGTAAAGCAATTTAGCTCTCAACTCTTTTATTTTATCAATACAACTCGATGATACCTTATTTAGACCCTGTAAATAATCTATAACTGAAAAAAACGAAGAGCTTATGTTATTTATTTCCTTTATCAAGTGAACTTCAACAATATCTAAATACCATGATAACTTTTCCTGTAAAATAGTATTATTTGAAAATATATTACAATAAGATGATTCATAATTTTCAGATGAAATCCCACAATTATCCGTAATTTTATCAAATATTCTTGAATTTTCAAGTTCAAAGTTAGATTTAAAATAAACTAATGGAATTGATGATAATGATTTATCTATCGTTTCTATCTTTTTTTCTGAAAAAAATTTGGAAATATACTCCTTATTAGAGTTCATTGATTCAAAATAATTATCAAACGACATTGATGATCGACCTGATGATCGATCTGATGAACATCTTGATGATTTTGTATCATATTCATTCAAATTTAACTTCAAAACATCTTTTTCAAGTTCATAATGATTCCTATCTATCTCATTCTCCCTATATAAACAATATTTACGATATTCCTGGTTAATCTTTGATAAATATTCTTGAAAATCTGAGATTCTATATTTTGGAATATTTGTTAAATGTACCGGATGAATATCTTTTGCTGTAGGCTTTTCTAACCCCTCTTTCTGATACGGTCCACTCAATACGCAGCAAATATCATGTACTAATACTTATTAACTCAAATACTATCATAATCTCTACTTATTTAAATCTTACTTTTTTCTGAAATTAAAAACTCATAACTTTCTTGTTTTTCCATCAATTTTTACGCTTCAAAAAGGAAATACATAATTTAATTAATAAATATTCTTCAATTTTTATTATTTTTATTAAAAAATAGACATTTTAAACTACTTTTTAGCAAATCTTAGTTATCTGGTAGATTTTGGACGTCCGATATTAACTGACGAAACGACACTTAACCTACTAAAAATTAAGAAATTCTTAATAAACTTAAGTTTTGTGTTATTTTTGTTTAAAAATTATAAACTAATTTCTTAACAATTTATAGAGTTTTTAATAAGAATTTAATAAAATTTTAATAAAGTAAAGGAAAATATAGAAAAATATAGAAAAACAAGTAATATATTAAAGTAAATATACAAGTATATATATTAATAATGTCTGTTATTGGATGGGATCAACCGTCAGTTTATTCAACGAGTGTTCTTTCAGGAGAAATACAGCCGGATGCACCTAAAGAAGTTGAAAAACAATTTAAAGAATTTATTCAGGAATTTGTTGTTAATAATTCATATATTTATAGGTATAAATATATGAATTATAGTAAATTTTTGATATATGAATGTAGGGATCAATTGAGAGATAATATTTTAGTAAAGCAATATTATTTAAATGTGAATATTGCACATCTTATTAGTTTTAATGAAGAATTGTCACATAAATTGGTATCAAATCCAGCAGATATGCTTCCACTTGTTAGTTTTTAAGTATAATTATTTTTATTAATTTTTGTAGTTTGAAATGGCAGTTAAAGATTCAGCAAAACAGATGGTTTATGGAGGATCGGATTCTAAGAAAGAATTTCCGGATTGTCAGGTAACACTTTATTCAGATGCGAATTATACATTGATTCGGGATCTTAATGTCTTTTTCTGCTGTATTTATTTAATATTTATTCATAATTTAGGCAAGTTATATATCAAAATTGGTTCGAATACCAGGAATTGTTATTGGAGCATCAACATTATCGTCAAAAGCTACAAGACTTCATATTATGTGTAGGACATGTCGTAATATAAAGATAATTAGTGTAAATGGAGGGTTTAGTAATATTCAATTGCCAAGAACATGTGATAATCCAGCAACACATGGGGAAAAGAAGGAATGTCCATTAGATCCTTATGTTATTATTCATGAAAAGTCATCATTTATTGATCAACAAGTCCTTAAATTTCAGGAAGCACCAAATATGGTACCAGTTGGTGAACTTCCACGTCATATTCTATTAAGCATTGACCGTTATCTTACAAATAAAGTTACTCCAGGAAGTAGGTGCACTGTTGTTGGGATATATTCAATTTATCAAAATAAATCATATAAAACTAGTAATGCAGTAGCAATTCGTAATCCATATGTTAGAGTAGTAGGATTACAGACTGAAATACATGGAAGTTCTAAAAGTTCTTATATGTTTACTGAAGAAGAAGAAGAGGAATTCCTCACTCTTTCTCGAAATCCAAATCTATATGAGATATTTGCAAATAGCATTGGGTCTTCAATCTATGGAAACATAGGTAATGTATTATAGTTTTTATTATAAATTTTAATATATAATCTAGACATAAAAAAGGCTATATGTTGTTTATTGTTTGGAGGTTCTAAAAAAATACTTCCAGATGGTATGAGATTGAGGGGAGATATTAATATTTTATTATTGGGAGATCCAGGAACTGCTAAATCACAATTGCTTAAATTCGTAGAGAAAGTAGCACCTATTGCTGTTTATACATCAGGAAAGGGATCCAGTGCAGCTGGTCTTACTGCATCTATTCAGAGAGATGCAGCATCTCGTGAATTTTATCTTGAAGGAGGTGCAATGGTATTAGCAGATAGTGGAGTTGTTTGTATTGATGAATTTGATAAAATGAGGGATGAAGATCGAGTTGCAATTCATGAAGCTATGGAACAGCAAACTATATCTATTGCTAAAGCAGGAATTACTACAATTCTTAACTCAAGAACTAGTGTATTAGCAGCAGCAAATCCTGTATTTGGCAGATATGATGATATAAAGAGTCCTGGTGACAATATTGATTTTCAAACAACAATATTATCACGTTTTGATATGATATTTATTGTAAAAGACGAGCATAATGAAAACAGAGACAAAGTTTGGTTTACTTTTACTTTCTACTATTTTAATCAATTTTAGACAATTGCTGAACATGTAATGAATATTCATATGAATAAAACCATAGATGATAATTCAACAAGGGAGATAAGCATAGAAAAAATGAAGAAATATATAAGCTATTGCAAGAAGTAAACAAACGTTTTTTAAAATACATTTTTAATATAATGTTAGTAAATGTGCTCCAAGGTTAACGCCTGAAGCAGCAGAAAAGCTTTCTAGTCATTTCGTTGCTATTAGAAAACAAGTTCGTCAAGTTGAACAAAATAGTAATGAAAGATCTAGTATTCCTATTACTATACGTCAATTGGAATCAATAATTAGAATATCAGAAGCATTAGCAAAAATTCGACTTAGTACTGTTGCAACAGAAGAACATGTAGATGAGGCTATACGATTGTTTATGAAATCTACCATGGATGCAGTAGGGGAAGGACAAATTACAAGACAAGAATTAGTTGAAGAAGTTCATAAAATTGAATCTGAATTGAGAAAAAGATTACCAATTGGATGGAGTACATCATATGCTACACTTACAAGAGAATTTGTCAATGGTGTAAGATAATAATTTTATCTATATATATTTTAAAATATTTCTTAGAAAGGTTATTCATTGTACGCACTACAAAAAGCATTATATATAATGGAACGTCGAGAAACTATTCAATTACGCAATCAAGGAGCATCAGTATACAGAATTGGAGTATAATATTTAATTTATTAAAGCATAACATGGTATTTCTAAGATCATTGTTAAATAATATATAAATTCTACATTGATTAAAAATATAAAAATGCAGTTTTTTTAGCTCTTAAACATTAAATTATAACTTACTAGAATTCATTAAAAAATTTTTAAATAATAATTAAAGATTTAGATATAATTAAATCGAGACTAACAATAAATAGTTATCAAGTATTTTATATAATATACTTGATAATCAATTACTATAGAATTTCACTATTAATCATTGGACCTTTTGTTTTTCTTTGATAATCTTCTTCTTCAACCCTTCCCATTTTTTCTGTAGGTAATAAAACTGCACGATCTAAGGCATATGGAAGGCCTAGATTAAATATTAATTAGAAAAAAACTTTCAAAAATGATTGACCTCTATGTCTGCCACGAATCTATTTTATTAATAAAAATGATGTAAATATAAGTACAAACCTGAAGACAAATAATAACAAATTTACTAACAGTAGATAATTTCGTTGAAAATGAAGAATGGATATCAGGATGCCCTATTTTTTATTAGAAAATGAATAAAAATGCTTACTCTTACCCAAGCTAAGACCAACAGTGCAATAAGCAGAAATTATTTCAAATAATATAGAAAAAACAGAAAAATTCTAAAATGTTGTTAAATTTTATTTTTCTCAGAAGACACTTCTATACAGGAAGAGATTCATCCTTAATATTTGTGTTTTCCACAATACATATAATAAAAAGCCCTAGAAATATATACCAAAGATCAAAAGAAAGTTGATGTTTTATATGGGTTCCTATAAAAAATTATAGATATATAGATATGATCAGTATAACCATACCAACAAACGAAGAACCTTGAGTAGAATCATCATCAATAGTATATATTCCTAAAGATCTTTCCTGCTTAAAGTTAAAAATCGATATAAACAATATATTTCTAACCTCATAAACATTGGTTCTATATATTAATATTAAAAACATTATTTTAAATACAAAGATAATTACTTTCTTATACTAACCGCAACCTAATAACGAATTAATATGATCCTAAAATAACCAATGGTATACATACAGGAAAAACAGAAATATACATCATAAACATATAACTAACAAGGATAGCTGTATGTAAAGTTGAAAGATTAACAATAGAAAATCCCGCAGTACGAGTAGAAAATGACTTAAATAAATAAGATATTTTTGAAAAAAGAAGAAAAATAAACCTGAAACAATGAATTTAAAACCTTAGTAAATGTAGATTCGATATCAGCCAATGATGGATTATTGAACTAAAGTCTTTTAGACTATATTTCCATTAAATTTGAGTAACAAACATCAAGAACCATAAAGAGTATAGAATCTGTGATACTAAGAATCTTATAAAAATACAATTAAGAAAAATTCAATCTAAAAAAAAATCTTACTACTAATAAAGCAAAAAGCCACATTGTAACCTAGAAAGATAAGAAAAAAAAAAGCAAAGCATAAATCAAACCTTAAAAGGAAAAAGAAGAATAAAGCATCGTCTAGGATGACTGAAAAAATTAGGCATATAATTGAATTTTATATATCTTAATACTCAAGAAGAAAATGCAAACTCTAATTTTAATTATTAAATATTTAGAAAAAATATTAAACTAATGCTCACCTCTTTATGCAAAGAATCTCTTGGAAGAATAAAAGTAATTACCCAAATAAAAAATCTTTAATAAATAAGAGATAAAATCTTTCAGTCATTTAAAATACCTTAAAAAAATGGGAAATGCAGTGTTCCTAAAAATCATTATAAAGATATTTATATATAATGATAATATTTACCCAGCTATAATTAAAAATGAACCAAAAATCAAGATAAATTTCGATTGCCTAAATTCAATTAAAGATGTTGGATTTAATGTCATTCCTTAAAATATAAGATAAATATGGAAATAATAATTTTATACCAAAATCATTAAAAAGAGATGCTGAAGTAAAAAATGCCCTAATATATATATATATATATAATAATAATAGAAAAAAGTTGATCCTTACCACCAAACCGAAGATGAAGATACGTCATTAATAGCTTTATGATATGATTTTGCATAAATAGAAAAAATTAAGAAAAAAATTGCTGCAAAAGAATGAAATATAAGATAATAACCTAAAATAATTAAAAACATAATATTAATGAATGTAACTTACAAACAAGTATCCAACATAATAATTTTAAGGCTCTATACTCAATGCCTCCCAACTCATCACGTTGTTCTTTTGTTAGAGTAACAAATGCCTATATACGATTAGATATAAATTAGTGTAATCAAATAATAGTAACAGAATTTCGTCCTATTGTAGGTTGATATGATAAATATGGAAACGATTTACTGGTTCTTTGAGATAATGGACTAGAATCTCTCTTTTTTCGAAATGCATTTGAAATATAACGATCAAAAGTGCTAACTTTAGAAATACTTTTATCGCCAGTAAGAGATTTTCTCATACGTAAATAATAATTATTTTCATATGTTGGAAGTCTTGTAATAGGTGTTAATGTATCATTAATAGTTGAAACTGGCTGAGGCTCAATGCTTTTAGATTTTCGCAATTTATTATTAAATTCATCTTCTAAAAACATATTATAAAAAGCATTAATGATAATCTTAATCCATACCTTGTTCAGAAGGATTCTGACAAGTTGATAATTCATTATCCTTTGTTACTAAAAGAATTATATTACATTATGATAAATTGATTCCACTACCGTCAATTGATTTTCTAACCGGAACTGGAAGATTGCCAAACCGAATATCCGGTGTAATTTGTCTAAAATCATATTATTAATAAATCATTAATAATATCCATTTATACCTTTCTTCGTAAAGAACATTTTCTTCATTTTTTTGAAGTTTTATATCAGTATTTTCATCTTTATTTAATAAAACATTATAATTTGATGTATTATTTAAATTAGAACTTTCTTCCAAAGACCGATTAACCTCGTTTTTCCTCTCATGTTCTTGCATTTTGGATGGTGGATTAGCATTTCCAAATGATATACTCGTCCTACGTAAAGGTGTCGGATTAAAGTCATTTTCATTCGCACTTTCTCGTCTTAATAAAACACGAATCGTACGATTACCAACTCCTTTCTCTTCTATCTCATTATATGATAGAAAAGAATGTGATAAATTCTGGTTTTTTCTCAATGACTGCGTACGTGCTTGTTGAACTAACATATTTTAACATTTATACACAAAAACCCTCATTTATTCCACCTATATTATCAAATTTACTCCTTATCAAGAAAAAACGAACAACTGCCGTAAGAGAATGAATAAAAATAGATGTTGTTAAAATAGATACAATATACAAAACAACCTATTAATTAATCTTTTTTTTATACTATTGATAACATACTTGCTGATATGTAGACAACGTACTAACGTCTAGAATTACAAGTCCTGCCTGTGTCGCTGCACTGCTTCCAAGAAAAAGTGCATCAACAAACTTAATATTTCTTTGTATATAAATCAAAAATGTACCAATAAAAATCGCTGAAAGAATATATATATCTTCATCTCCATAAATATCTCATAGAAATCCTTATAAACTTACAATGAAACCTCAAAAAATTTATTTTTGGGACTACCGTTTGTCTTCTTATTTTTTCAATTGTGCCTCCCATCTTATAAATACCCTTAAAATTATCATAAAAACTTCATTTTTTTAAAAAAACTCCTTCTAATATCTAATAAACTTAGTTATTAATCTTAAAACAATATATTATCTTACTATAAACCTCCTTATAAATATATCAATTTCTTAAGAAATATTAAGACGTCAACGGTAAAAATTATTAATAAATTTTATAAGGATTAAGGTATTTTAATAAGAAATTAACATGTTTATTAACAAAAACATAGATTTCTATTAGTATTTATTAATATTTGGGGCTTAATTGTTAAAAAATTAGGAATTAAAAGATGTCAGAGAGAAAAGTTTTAAATAAATATTATCCCCCAGACTTTGATCCAAGTAAAATTGTAAGATTACAGAAGGGATCGGATAGGAAAGGTCCTAGACAACAGACGGTTCGGTTAATGACGCCATATTCTATGAAATGTAATACATGTGGAGAATATATCTATAAAGGACGAAAATTCAATGCAAGAAAAGAGAATTCAGGAGAAAGTTATTATTCTATACCTATATTTAGGTTCTATATTAGATGTACTAGATGTTCTTCAGAGATTACGTTCAAAACAGACCCGAAAGTAAGGGATTTTAATGATTTAGAGAAGAAAAAAGGTTAACAATATTTTTTTTGTTTATAGAATGCAGATTATGCAGCAGAATATGGTGCATCTAGGAATTTTGAGCCATGGAAAGAGAAGAAAGAAGAGAAAAATGAAGAAGATCGACTTGATGAATTAGAAGAAGAAGAAAATGCTATGACAGCTTTAGAACATAAAACAATAGATAGTAAAATTGAAATGGAAATATCAGATGCACTTGATGAAATTCGCACACGAAATGCACAACGGGAAAGATTAGGGCCAGATCAAGCCCTCGAAAAAATAGAAAATGCCAAAAAACAGCCTTCTGAAGAAGCTATTCAAGAAGAATTAGAACGAAAAAAAGACTTGGAAATCGCTCGTTCTATTTTCAACTCTGAAGATTCTATTGTTCGTCGAATTACTGACGAACAAACTCCAACTCCTCAAATGCTTCTTTCTCAATCTTCAAAAAACTTTCAAATACCTGATTTCAAAACACCTTGCAAACGAAAATTATCTACTTCTCTTGGCATTAAGAAAAAAAAACTAGGAATCATATAAAACTCATCTACGCTACTTATTACACCTTTTATACTTCTTTTTCATACATTTTTATTCTAACCTATATTTACATATTATCTACACACTAAAAATTTTAAAGCCTTCGACTCTCTTCAAGTTCTGGATTTTGATAGATGGTTGAATTGGCAAAGATTACAGTGTATATATAGAGAATCTGATGAGTGATGGCCCAGGAGGGTCCAGTAAGAATAG
The DNA here is from genome assembly GCF_001477545.1 of Pneumocystis carinii B80. Classification (NCBI taxonomy): domain Eukaryota; kingdom Fungi; phylum Ascomycota; class Pneumocystomycetes; order Pneumocystales; family Pneumocystaceae; genus Pneumocystis; species Pneumocystis carinii. The sequence goes on from NW_017264716.1 coordinate 307,202, forward strand.
ATCAGGCGATTTGCAGGCTTTCAGAAGGTTCAAGAGGTGCGTAAAAAGAGTTTTAAAAAAAGATTAAAAAAAGGCAGATATAAGGGAGAAAATTGATGCAGTTAATGATGTATTGGAGTCACTGGATGGTCTACAACTGAATGATTATCAAGGATTTTTATCTAGATTGATACCGGTGATGGTACAGGTATTGGAAGAGGGACAACCGTCATTTGATAGTATGTCGTATGAACAGGTTAGAAAAAAGGAGATAAAATGAAGATATTGGGTTAAGGAATAGTAGAAATTACGTGGGAGTCTTTTAAATCTACTTCATAGACTTCCTTTGAATGAGACGTTTCGTTTATATGCATCGGAAGTTATGAGGGTGTTAATAAATGTTTTACATATAGATAATGAGGAAAATGCAATATTATCGTTAAAAGTGATAATAGATTTACATAGAAGTTTTAAGCAGAATTTGGAGGAGTATGTTCAGCCTTTTTTAGATTTTGTTTTGGAGGTATTTAAGAATATGCCGCAAGTTGTGAAAGAAAGCTTTCCAATGGTTAATTCAGGGTCTTTAAGTCCTAGTGTATGAGAAGGAATGATTATTTTCATTTTTGATTAATAATTTATTTAGTCTATGAGTATAAGATCATCTATATCTATATCTTCGGTAAATCATTCGGAAATACAAGATTCATCCACGATTATTGGAAGATCTAAATATAGTTTTAAAGTACTTACGGAATGTCCTATTATTGTTGTACTTTTATTTCAATCTCATAAACAAATTATTCCTATGAATTTACCGTCTTTTATTTCTGCAATAATTGAGGTAATTTTTCCGATAAAAGATGTGAAATTAACGTCTATAGATGTTGTCATTGCAGGCAGCTCCTCAGGAAGAAGAACATTTGATTGCTGCTTCTAAAAATGAAATATTTACTGGTGTTTCATCTAATATTTCAAACAAAATTTTATTTGGAGAGTTTATAATAGCTCAAATAAAGGTATTTATTATTAGGAATCCAAGATTTAGCTTAATGGTATTAGACAATGTCATTTTTAGCATATGTTTTACGAGGATTTACTGCAACTATGAGAAAATATCAAAATAAAATACCCGAGTTTTGTGTTCGTATTTTAAAAGATTGTCCACCTGAAATTTCTTCACCAAGAAAAGTATAATTATGGAAAAAAGAAAAAAGAAAATATTGACTCTTTAAAGGAACTTTTGGTTGCCACAAGACATATTTTAGCAACAGATTTTAGGAACGCTTTTATTAAAAAAATCGATTTCTTATTAGATGAGAAAGTCCTTATTGGAGAAGGAGTTACTGTTCATGAGACATTAAGGTAAATACTGAATTACAAAGTTAAAAACTTTTTGATTAATTTAAATTAGACCTTTGGCATATAGTATGCTTGCAGATTTGATTCATCATGTACGTTCTGAGCTTAGTGTAAAACAAATAAGCCAAACAATTCGTGTATATTCTGCTAATCTTCATGATTGGACGTTGGCGATAACTATTCAAACAATGTCGGCGAAATTACTTTTAAATATGATTGATAGAATAATGAAACTTCCTCAGCAATCAGAAGGTAACAATTAAATATAATGATAATAGGTAGATGGCTAAATATTTTAGGGCGCCAACTTTTAATTATAATTTTAGATAATTTTGCAAAAAAACTTAAAGAATTAAATCAGATTTATCCTTTTTTAAAACATAAGCAATTTATATCTGAAACAAAGCTAGAAAGTATGAGCCAAATATATGAACCTCCAGATGATATTGATTTAAATATTGAAAATGGACTAGATCTTCAACGTTTAAGTCCTATAGAAGCATCTCTTTCTAGTTTTAATTTATCTCCTAGTTCACTTAAAGGTATTAGATAAAAACGTTTACCTTTAGTATTTTAAATATATTTTAGACGGACGTGTATTATTTAAGAATCTAATAATTGGTTTGAAACCTATATTATTTGGTCTTAAAAGTTGTAACCCATTATCGACTTGTCCATTATCTAATATACAACAATGGAATGATGTAGTTAGAGGACTAGATACGTTTGATGTTTTACTTTTTACAAAGATATTTCATGAAGGTTGTAATGGATTCATTTATTACAAAAATGAAACTGGAAAAAATAATGACATTAAATCTAAAGATAAATCGACACTTATAGATTCATCTATCACAATTAATATCCCTAGCACTAGAGAAGAGAAAGATGTTATTGAGACATTTGCTACAATATTTATACATATCGATCCAGCTGTTTTTCAGGAAATATTTCAAGCACAATTACCTATATTTTTTGAGCAGGCCCTTAAAAATCCATCATTACTTCATATTCCTCATTTTTTTTTAACAAACGACAATACATCTCCTGGATTCGTAGGGATATTATTGTTATTTCTTAAAAGCAAGTTAAAAGAAGTTGGTGCTGAAAATACACCCAGAACTTTACTTCTTTTGAGATTTTTTAAACTAGCATTTATGGCAGTGACAATGTTTCCGGACTCTAATGAAACCATTATACGACCACATCTTAGTTACTTTATTATTCAATCTTTTAAATTATCAACAACAGCTGCACAACCAATGAATTATTTTTTATTACTAAGATCTCTCTTTAGGAGTATAGGTGGTGGACGTTTTGAACTTTTATACAAAGAGGTTTTACCATTATTGCAAGTGATCCTTGAATATTTAAATAATTTGATTCAATCATCCAGAAAACCATCAGAAAGAGATTTATTTGTGGAGTTATGTCTTACTGTTCCTGTTCGATTAAGCGTTCTTTTACCATATTTGAATTATTTAATGAGACCATTAGTATTGGCTTTGCGTCCAGGATCCGATCAAGTTAGCCAAGGTTTGCGAACTTTGGAGCTATGTATCGATAATCTTACCCAAGATTTTTTGGATCCAATTTTAGCTCCTGTTGTTGACGATCTTATGGCAGCTTTATGGGAGCATTTAAAACCTCTTCCATATAGTCATCAGCATAGTCATACTACTCTTCGTATTCTTGGAAAATTAGGAGGAAGGAATAGAAAGTTCATAATGGGTCCTAAGAATTTAAATTATGAATGGGATTTAGAAAGTCACCCTCGAGTTTCAATATATTTACATGGTTCAAATAAACCTCAGATATTTCGACCTACTGTATATATAGACCTTTCAGTTAATACAATTAGAGATCTTCGGGCTGATTTAAGTCATAAAAAATATGCATATCAATATCTTAGTTCTATCGTAAAATTATTTTTGAATTCTAATGAAATTCCTCCTAAATTTGCAGAGCTTCTTAGGAAACAGATTAAAATTATAATTTCTGAAGATCCGTCATCTTGTGCAATTTCTGTAGATGAAGATAGAATGGACATAGATGAAAATACTTATTCCAAGAGGACATTTTCTAATAATACTAATATTATGGTACATGGGGAATTATGGAAAAAGGCGCTTTTAGGTTGTTTTTATGCTGTATCAATTGAGCAATTAAAATCAGATGTCAATGAACTTATTAGTAATATATGCAGACATCTTACATTTTTAGAACTACAACAGACTTATGAGGAAATTCAGATTCGTTCACGAGCATTTTCGATTCAAACCTTTATTGATCCCATTTATTTAGATGTTAGGATCATAGGTGATGTTATAGTGGTTGGGCTTAGTTCAGAAATAGAGGAAGTACGAAATCTTTCTGAATCATGCATACAGATATTTTATAATACTCTAGTTACAATTCTAGGATCAGATAAATTAATGGACAGGATACCTTTATTTCATTCTTTTGCTAATAAATTTTGTCATGCATGTTATAAAGAGCATAGTTATGATAAAGCTGGTGGTGTTTTGGGCATAAAAATTTTAATTAAAATTTTAAATAAATATGTTAGCTGGATAATAAATCACGAACTTGATTTTATTAGGGCATTGTTATTTGTTCTAAAAGATACTTCTCCAGAAATACCTTCAACATATGTTAATAACTCTGTTGATACTATTATGCATATATTAAGAATATGTAACAGTGATACTAGTGAGATTGAACTAGATAATGAAAAACAACGAAAATTTACTGCTTTAACTGCATTATTAATAACAGAACTTTCAAATCCGAGTACTATAGTGAGAGAGACCGTCAAATCTGCATTTCGTCTCTTGTCTGAATTACAGGGGACAGAACTACACGAATTATTAAAGCCTGTTCAAGAAAGATTATTACAACCTATTTTTATAAAACCCCTTCGTGCACTACCATTTGGAATGCAATTTGGACATATTGATGCCATTACATTTTGTTTATCATTGGAACCTTCTTTTCTCGAATTTAGTGATGAACTAATTAGGCTGCTTCATGAAGCATTAGCTCTTGCTGATGCTGAGGATGAAGCATTAGTGACTGCCAGTAAAACTTCTCAGTACAAAAATGCATCTGCTTTGATTAATCTTCGTATTATATGTATTAAAATACTTTCAATAGCTATTTCATTTCCTGAATTTTCCACACCTGCTCAATCTCAAACAAGAGGAAGAATTATTTCAGTGTTTTTTAAGTCATTGTATTCTAAATCAATTGAGATAGTTGAAGTCGCAAATAAAGGGTTAAAACAAGTTTTAGCACAAAATCATAAACTTCCAAAGGATCAATTACAGGCGGGATTACGACCTATTTTAATGAATTTATCTGATCACAAACGATTAACAGTAGCGGGCCTTGAAGGCCTTGCACGCTTATTAGAGCTCTTAACAAGTTACTTTAAAGTAGAAATAGGGAAAAAACTCTTAGATCATTTGAAAGTTTGGGCAGATCCTTCTCTTTTACAAATGATTTCGGGGAGTCCATTAGAAGAACAACATTGTATTACGATTATTTCTGCAATCTTAAATATTTTTCATCTACTTCCTCCATCTGCAAACACCTTTCTTGAAGAATTGGTTACTATTGTAATGGATTTAGAGGGTCAGCTTAGAAGGACATTGTCAAGTCCATTAAGAAAACCTTTATTGAATTTTCTAAATAAATACCCTAATGATTGTTGGAATTATTTTGCATCAAGGCTTGATCAACAGAAGCATAGTTTGTTTTTTTCTCAAATTTTAAGTGCAGATATTAGCGATCCATTAAGGGTCTATGTTTCATCAAACCTAGATTCTGTTATTTTGCATTCATTCTTAAAAGATGAAAATTCTAATAGTATTTGGGCCATAGTTTCTGGGGTAACAATTATAAAAGCATTAATATCTGACAATAAATTTTCAATAATGTCGAATAATGATTTGATACAAGCTTTGCTTAAAGTCTTTTCTATTCCAATAATACAATCATTGGTGAATAAAGGCGATGAGTATTACTTTCAAACTAAACTAATAATACAAACTTTAATAAAAATATTCAAGTTTTATATTAACCAATTTCCAGATGATTTTAAAGTAATTTTTCATTGCTTTGAAATTGCTTCTACACGTAATTTAATAGGATTTAATGTATTTGATGAATTAATATTTGAGAAAATTGTATCAAATCAGGACATTCAATACAAAAGGAATATTATTATGTTATGTTTGGATATTATTTCCGACAAACATGCTACATCATACTGGAAAACATATTTATTTAGAAAAATAATTAATCCAATATTATTAATGGCTTATTATAAAAAAGAGGACTTAATTGATAAATTATTGATTGATACGATACATATGAAGGTTTGGAAACTAGCTTTAAATGACTTTGGAATTGATTTATTTTTCTCAACTGATACTATTAAAAATGAAATAATACAAATGACTGCAGCGATTATTAAATATAATATATCATGTGTTAATAACGATATCAAAAAAGATATAATTAAATTTGCATGGAATTATATCAAATTAGACGATACTATAACAAAATATTCTGCATATGTTCTTTTAGCATATTCTGTCTCTTTTTATGAGACCTCAAAAATTGTAATGCAAGTTTATATGGCATTATTAAAATCATCTAGTTCTGAAGGAAGACATCTTGTGAAACAAGCTTTAAATATTTTGGCGCCATCTTTATCAACTTGTGTGTCATCTTCTCCTGATATAAAATATCCAGATTGGGTTAAATGGCTAAAATCTGTAATTATGGAAGAAAACAATAACATTCCTTTATTAGTAAACGCATTTCAATTTATTATGAATCACGAAACTTTATTTTATCAATATAGAGAGCTTTTTATTCCACAGATGGTTACTGCATTGCCAAAACTTGGTTTTACACAAAGCGCAAATATCGAAACCAGAATTTTAACAATAGAACTTATTGAATTAATAGCTAAATGGGAAAAACAACGTTTACAATCATCCTTAAACAATAATGTTTCAGGTTCTAATATAAAGCTTGAAGAACAATTTCATACGGATGACAAATCAGTTGAAATGAAGACTGAGTCAACAAAAATATCTACTAGGGACTATATTCCGCCAATGATTCTTAAGGATGCTATTATTACTTATCTTACAAGAGTTGCATGTTCATCTCCTGAAAGTTATTCAAGAAAAGGTGTTTCTAGTAAAGCTATTCCGTTAATACGTCAGCTTATAAATCCTCACTATTGGAGAGATGTTACAATAAAGCTTTCATTTTTTGAAAAGATACTTAAACAAACAGAAATTTCTAAGAAGACTATAGGTCAATATTCCAACGTTCTAGAAATCCTTTCTATTGTTGTTGAGTTTCAATCAGATCAATGGATATTTGAAAATATTCAACAGTTTCAGGATTTATTGGAAAAAGCTATTAAATTAGATAATGAAGAAATTCACAAGATTTTAAAACCAATTCTTATAAGAATATTTGCAAATTTATCTGATAATAAAGAAAATTCATCTGGATTAGATTTTAAGATGTTTATTATTAATATTATACAAGATAATTTGCAGAATTCTACTAATTTGATTTCAACTATTAGTCTTTTATCAAGTATTCCAGCTGATAGATCTGATATTTTGGATCCTTTTATACCTTCTTTAATAAAGGTATTTCAAAAAATAGTTAAAGATCATTTATCTACACCTATACAACAGAATCGTGCAATATCTCAAACTAATCTTGATAACAATTACAATGCAAATAATTCTGTTAATATGGATCCTGAAATTATGATAAAATTAATTGAAGGCTTTATAGGAATTATAAAGAAAAAAGCTTTGCATCTTGGCGATCAAAGACGTTTATTCTTAGCTACATTTGCTCAATTAATTGAGAAGTCTCCAAGTTCTCAACTTTGTTTTACCATTTTGGAAGTTTTAAAAGAATGGGTGATAGAACAGCAAGTATCATTTCCTACAATAAAAGAAAAGGCAGCATTACTTTTAAAGATGATATCATTTGAAACTAGAGGTGATTCTGTGCTTTATAATAAGTTTCTATCTTTGATTGTTACGATATATGAAAATCCAGCAATTACACGAACTGAATTGACAGTTAGACTTGAACAAGCTTTTATGATTGGTACAAAAGCAGAAGATATTTCCATAAGAAATCACTTTATGGATGTATTTAATAAAAGCATGTCAAAAAATGTCTATACTCGTTTAAATTATATTCTTGGAGTACAAAAATGGGAGAGCCTTGCAGGCTCATTTTGGATTAGCCAAGCAAATCAGTTATTGATGGAATCTGTGGTTATGAAAGAAAGAATTTCTATTTTAGAAACGGATTACGCTTTTCGAACACTAGTTTCAGACAAATTGCTTTCGTTGTCAGTAGACGATGATGCATTTATGATGGATACAGAGATTGATACTCTAATATTAAATCATAAGGCATTTCTTCATTCAATAGATAAATTAACTGCTGAAAGTATAATTTTGCCTTTATCTCATTTGCAATTTTTAGAATTAAATATGGGATCTCAATTATGGTCAGATATCTTTTCTATGTCATGGAATTCAATAGGAAAAAGGGATAGACATGAGCTTTCTAAATTAATTGTAGCATTATTGGCGAATAACTATCATACTCAACAAATGGATAAAAGACCTAATGTTATTAAAACGATTCTTCAAGGACTTGCAAGAAATGCATCAACAATAAAATTCCCTCCGCATTTAATAAAATATTTAGGAAAAACATTTAATGCATGGTATGAAGCGCTAGAATTATTGGAAGAAATTTCTGCTCAGGGTAGTAAAAATACACCTGCTTTACGGGAGAGCACTTTAGATGCTCTAGCAGAAATGTATGCCACTTTACAAGAAGATGATATGTTTTATGGTTTATGGAGGAGAAGATGTCAATATCTTGAAACGAATACTGCTATATCATATGAGCAAATTGGAATGTGGGATAGGGCTCAACATATGTATGAAAATGCTCAAATTAAGGCACGAACTGGTGTTCTTCCTTTTTCAGAATCTGAGTATACATTATGGGAAGATCATTGGTTGTTGTGTGCTCAGAAACTTCAACAATGGGATATTTTAACTGATTTGGCAAAACAAGAGAGTTATTCTGATCTGCTTTTAGAGTGTGCATGGAGAGTGACAGATTGGACTACCAATCGTGAAGCTCTTGAGACTTCAATAAAATCACTAATGGATATTCCTACTCCTCGTCGATATATCTTTGAAGCATTTACTATTCTCCAAAAAACACAAGCTAAGTTGGAATCTATTCAGGAATTTATTCGTGTATGTGATGAAGGGATGCAATTGTCTCTAAGAAAATGGTATCAACTTCCTGTAATTGTATCAAATTCTCATATACCTCTTCTTCAAAATTTTCAGCAATATGTTGAATTACATGAAGCTAGTCAGATTTATGCTAGTCTCTCATCTACTAATGCTCAAAATTTAGAAACAAAATCTCAAGAATTAAAGAATATTTTAGGCACATGGAGAGAACGTTTGCCAAACATGTGGGATGATATTAATACATGGAGTGATCTTGTTGCATGGAGACAATTAATATTCTCTGCTATTAATAAAGAATATATGTCACTTGTTCCTTGTCTTCAACAACAAGCTGGAACGAGTGGAAATAACTCTAATACAACATCATTTGCATACAGAGGTTACCATGAAACTGCATGGATAATTAATAGATTTGCTCATGTTTCTCGGAAGCATCAATTAGCAGAAGTATGTATTAATCAGCTTACAAAAATATATACATTACCAAATATTGAAATTCAAGAAGCTTTCCTTAAATTAAGAGAACAAGCAAAATGTCATTATCAAAATCATAATGAATTAAGTATGGGATTAGAAGTAATAAGCAATACGAATTTAATGTATTTTGGACAACAACAAAAGGCGGAGTTTTTTACATTGAAAGGAATGTTTTTAGCTAAATTGAAAATGAATGACGATGCAAATCAAGCGTTTGCTACTGCTGTTCAAATCGATCTTACTTTATCCAAAGCATGGGCTAAATGGGGTCAGTATAATGATAGATTATTTAAAGAAAATCCATGGGAAATTACAGCAGCAAGTAATGCTGTAAGTTGCTATTTACAAGCAGCAGGCCTTCTGAAAAATGGGAAAGCAAGAAAAGTTTTAAGTCGGGTATTATGGTTATTAAGTTTAGATGACAGTTCTGGTATAATTTCAAAAGCATTCGATTCTTATAAAGGTGACATATCTGTTTGGAATTGGATTATTTTTATACCTCAATTGCTTACATCGTTGTCTCATAAAGAAGCGCGTCATGCTAGGCAGATTTTAATACGTATTGCAAAGACATATCCTCAGGTTATATATTTGATTTATAATATATATATATATATTAATCTCTTTCAGGCTCTTTATTTTCAGCTTAGAACCACAAAAGAAGATTACACTATTATCAAAAAACAGGCTTTGGTTGCTGCACAATCAGCTTCAAAGAATAATTCTATTTTGCATGATCAGTTGTCTAGTTCAATAAAAACAGGAAATTTACAGAATCATCCTAAAACTAATAATAATGAATCTGATGCTAAACAAAATCCTCAAATACCTTTTGTTAATACGAAAACTGAAAATAGTATGTATTAATAAAAAAACATTTATATATTTAATTTTTTAGATCAACCATCATCCAATAATGCAATTCCAAATCTTCAACAAGTATCAAATTTTCCTCAAAATCAGCATGTTCAACCTCAGTTTCAAAATTGTCAACCTTGGGAACACGTTGATGAAATTATGTCAATTTTAAAGACTGCTTATCCTTTACTTGCTCTTTCTATGGAAACTATGGTTGATCAAATACAACAACGTTTTAAATGCACTCCTGATGAAGATGCATATCGTTTAATTGTTGCTTTACTTAATGATGGAATACAGGTTATAATTAAAAATCATTGTTTTTCTATTAACAAAAAAAAAGTATATTGGTAGATTAACAACCGTTACAAGTGAAACTAAGTTACCTCCTGTTACACAAGCGAATATTACTCGATTTGCAGAGAGCGTATTACCGAAAAATATTAAAGTATATATATTGGCGTCATTTTCCTTTAAATAATATTGTTTTAGATAGCATTTGAAAATGAATTTATAAAAGAAAAATTAAATTTGTATGATTATATTGCTAGGTTAAGGAAATGGAGGGACAACTTTGAGAGTATTTTGGATAGAAGACCTAAATATCAGCCATTAGAACAATCTAGCCCTTATCTTAGCGAATTTCAATATCAAAAATTTGATGAAGTAGAAGTCCCTGGCCAGTATTTACAAGTAAATATCATTTAAAAATGGTGGCATTATAATTAAATTTATATAGCATAAAGAAAATAATAATGATTTTGCGCATATTGATCGTTTTATGACAACATTGGATGTGATAAGAGGTCATGGAATATGTTATAAAAGATTGACTATTAGAGGTTATGATGGTAGTATTTATCCATTTGCAGTTCAGTATCCTGCTGCTAGGCATTGTCGTAGAGAAGAAAGGATCATGCAGCTTTTTCGTATATTATCTGGGTTAGATATATATATTATAATTAACTAATCTTATTTTATCCAGAGTTCTATTAAGAAAAAAAGAAACAAGGAGAAGAAATATAACTTTCACTCTCCCTATAGCAGTACCAATTGCTCCTCATATTAGGATTGTGGAAGATGATCCTTCTGGAATATCTTTACAAGGAATATATGAGGAATATTGTCGTCGATATTATATGCATAAAGATGAACCTTTAAAATATTTTGCATCAAAACTGAATTCTTTTGGATCTCAAACTTTCGATGTAAGTTTAATTAATTTTTAAATTTTTTTAATCATTTGAAAGAAACAAGATATTATTAATCTTAAGGTTGAAATTTTAACATCTATTCAAACTAACTTAGTTCCTGATGACATTCTTTTAAAGGTAAGTTTAAAAAAGAAATCACATTTAGTTTACCTGATTGATTTAAGTACTTTAAACAATTATTTTCTACATACTGTGATTTTTGGAGATTTCGGAAACAATTTACTCTTCAGTATGCAGGAATAGCATTTATGACTTACATAATGAGCATTAATAATCGTTTTCCTAATAAATTATATATTTCCAGATCTTCTGGAAATGTTTGGGGAACTGAATTTCTTCCTGGTATTTTTATTCTTTTTTAAAAATATTCAATTTATATAATTTTATAGCAATGGCATCAAACAATCCTGTTTTTCATAATGGAGAAGCAGTACCGTTTAGATTTACCCCAAATATCCAAACATTCATTACCCCGATAGGTATTGAAGGTATATTCTCTAGTGCTTTAATGGCAATTGCTCGCTCTTTGACAGAGCCAGAGGTAATGCGTAATTATAGAATTAACATTTATCTAATCTGAAAAGTTTGGGCTTGATCACTATTTAAGTATTTTTGTTCGTGATGAATTAATGTTAGTTGTTTTTGGTGGTATATATTAGTTATTGATTATTTGTTTTAGTACATGGTTTACTCAACAACATCGTCCCTTGATACAAGATAGTCAACTTCGTGAGAAAGTTGCTGGAAACGTTGATTTAGTTGTTAGAAGAGTTGCATCTCTATCTCAGGTTGCACAAGGAAATCTACCTGCTAATCAGACAATAATTGATATGGTTTCACAAGCAGTTAACCCAAGAGCATTGGCACAAATGGATCAATTATGGGCAGCATGGCTTTAATTATATATATAGTTGAATAACTTTGCCTAATAAATGGTAAATATTTTAAGATATATGTTATTATAAGGGTTTATTATTATGTACATTATGATTATCCATTAATTTTACTGGTTTAATAAATTTTTATAATATTCATTTTCATTTATAAAATGCTCCAAAAATTCATTTTACTTTATTTTAAATAATATTTAACCAACCCAACGACGTGCAGATCTAAATAATTGAATCCATGGTCCCCATTCCCCCCATTCTGTAGACTGATCTATTGGATAATAGCTATTTGAATTTTTTTTAATAACTCTTTCAGGATGTGGCATAAGAGCAAGAATTCTACCATCTAGAGATTTTATTCCAGCAATACTATAAAGACTTCCATTTGGATTGTATGGATACCTATTTGTTGTTTTTCCATAATTATCTACATATTCAAGTGCTATTAATTTTTTATCCAAAAATTCTTGTAAATCTTCAGGACTATTAAAGTATGCTTGCCCTTCTCCATGTGCTACTGGAATTGGAATAATTGACCCTTCCATACCAGATAAAAATATAGAAGGGAGAGCCGTGGTTATATTATCATTCTTTGATATTCTTACAGATACAACCCTTGATTCATACTGTTCTGATTTATTACATATAAAATCGGGCCAACATTCTGCATCCAATATAAGTTCTTTAAGTTTAGTTAAAAATTGACAGCCGTTACATATTCCTAAAATAAATGTATCTTTGCGTAATGAAAGAAATTTATAGAATGATTGTCGAATATCTGAGTGAAGAAGAATAGAATTTGCCCATCCAGCGCCTCCACCAAGAACATCCCCATATGAAAATCCTCCACAAGCTGCCAATCCTATAAAGTTATCTAAGTCTACCTTTCCACTTATTAGCTCAGTCATATGAACATCTACTGCTGTAAATCCAGAAGATTCAAATGCATATGCCATCTCATAATACCCATTGATACCTTGTTCGCGAAGAATGGCAACTTTGGGTCGATATGATAATAAATTAGATGGAATAGATATATCTTTCATTGAATAAGTTAATGAAAAAATTAATCCAGGATTAGAATCATCAATAATGTCTTCGAATTCTTCTTTAGCACATTTAGAATTGTCTCTTAAAGATTGTATATGATACGATGTACTAGACCATATTTGTTGTAATATTCCTCTTGATGAACGATAAATTTCATTTCCAAAATGCATAATTGATATTATTTGTGAATTTTCATCTTGTATGTTACCAATAGTATAGATATTATTAATATTAAATTCTTTGGATAAAAAATAGTTTTTAAATTTATTCAAATCAGTTTCCCTAATTTGAAATAGTCCACCAAGTTCTTCATTAAAAAGAGTGTTAATGATATCCTGTTCTGAGGAATTTTTATGACATAAATCATTTAAAATCAATTCCAGTCCAACTCTTCCAGCAAATGTCATTTCTGCTGCTGCAGTAAAAAGTCCACCATCTGACTTGTCATGATATGCAAGCACAATATCATCATTATGTAAATCCTTGAGCACTTTTAAATATGATTTAAAATGTTTTACGTCTACAATATCTGGAGTTTCGTCGCCAATTTGAGAAAACACCTGAGCTACGGCAGATCCTCCCATTCTTTGTTTTTTATTTGCTAAATCTACAAATACTAGTATAGTTTTCCCTATACCCTTTTCTGTTTCTCTTCTTAATTGAGGTGTCCATGTTTTCCTAACATCGTCGACTAAAGAAAAAGCAGAAATAACAACAGAAAGAGGTGCTGTCACTTCCTTGCTTACACCATCACTAGTCCATTTCATTTTCATTGATAAAGAATCCTTTCCAACTGGAATACTTATTCCAAGCTGAGGACATAAGTCAATTGCAATTGCTTCAACAGCTTCATATAAAGCTTTCCCTTGACCCTTATGAGTAGATGATGCCATCCAATTAGCACTTAGACAAATTTGTTCAATCCCCTTTACGTCAGCTGCATATATATTAGTTAAAGATTCAGCAACTGCCATTCTAGCTGATGCAGAAGGAGATATTATTGATATAACAGGCCTTTCTCCAACAGAAAATGCTTCTCCATAGTTATTTGTATCACTAATTGATGATAAAACTACTGCAACATCAGAAACAGGTGTTTGCCATGGACCAACCATTTGATCACGAGAAACAAGTCCAGTAACACTTCTATCCCCAATAGTAATTAAAAATGATTTAGAACCAACAGAAGGCAACATAAGAACACGCCTAATAGCTTCCTTCAGTGTTGAAAAATCATTTTCTGAACTATTTTCAGATAATATAGTAAATTTTGATAATAGTAAATTTGTTGATGAATCAGTTTTAGATAATTTTGGAAACTCTTCAAATAATAATGACATTGGCAAATCAATACTAGTATTAAACAGTCTATCTGTCAATATAAGATGCCTTTCTTTAATAACATGGCCCACAATTGCTATGGGACAACGTTCTCTTTCTGCAATAGATTTCAAGATATCTATATTTTCAGGTAATATAGAAAGAACATATCTCTCTTGTGCTTCGCAACACCATAACTCCATTGGTGACATTCCAGAGTCATCTGTAGGTATTTCACGTAGCTCAATTTTTGCACCTACACGAGAATTATGAAGTAATTCAGGAAATGCATTAGACAGTCCACCAGCTCCTACGTCATGGATAGATTGTATGGGATTCTTTGAATTCAAAGAAATACATGTATCAATTACCATTTGTGCCCTTCTTTGCATCTCTGGATTTCCCCGCTGTACTGAAGAAAAGTCTAATTCTTCAGAACACTGACCAGAATCTAAACTTGAAGAACTCCCTCCTCCAAGCCCTATAAGCATTGAAGGCCCTCCTAATATTACTAACAATGCTCCAGGAGTCACTTCATTTTTAATTGAATGTATATTTTTAATTGATCCTATTCCTCCTGCTATCATAATAGGTTTATGATATCCCCAGAATTCATATTTTCCCTCAATATTACATGTTTTAATGGTAAGAGTTCGAAAATACCCAAAAATTGATGGACGACCAAATTCATTATTAAAAGATGCACTTCCTAGTGGTGCATTTAGAATAATTTCTAATGCAGATGCAATATGATGTAGTTTTCCAATATTAAGTTCCCATGGTTGACAAAAGTTTGGTATTAATAAATCAGAAACATTAAATCCTGTTAGTCCTGCTTTAGGTTTAGATCCTTGTCCAACTGAACTCTCATCTCTTATTTCTCCACCAGAGCCTGTAGATGCTCCAGGAAAAGGTGACACCGCAGTTGGATGATTGTGTGTTTCTACCTTTACTAAAAAGTGTAATAATTCATTACACTGCTTCCATATTTTTGTCTCAAAATCTGGATAAAAATTTGAAACTTCACGTCCCATTAAAACAGCTGCATTATCTGTATATGCAGAAATAGTATAATAAGGATTTTTTGCATGCGTATTTCGAATCATTGAAAATAAAGAATATGGTTTCTCAACCTTATTAATATTCCAATTAGCATTAAAAATTTTATGACGACAATGTTCTGAATTAATTTGTGCAAACATAAATAATTCAATATCATATGGATTCCTCGCTTCTAATAACTTATTGTCCCCTGTAAATGTATTTACAAGATATAAAATTTCATCTTGTAAAAAAGCTAAACTATACTTTTTATTAATATTTTCGAGATTAATTTTTACTTCTTCTTTTGAAACTTCTTTACATCCAATAGATATTTCTTGAAATGAAACATGTTCCAAATGTTTAAACAAAACTTCCTCTGTAGGAAATCTATAATCAATCATTTGTGTCATTCGATCATATAAATATGTAGAAAATTCTGATAATCTTGGTATTAATGATTCCTTATCATTTGTCTTAAGATAAAAAATCATTCCTCGTTCAATTCTCTTTATATATTTCTTAAATCCACATACATGTAGAATACTTGTAGCTTTAGAAGACCATGGTGATATTGTACCTGTTCGTGGAAGTATAATAAATGTATTATCCAAAAATTTTGACTCATAAATTGAAAATATGAGTTCTTTAATGTTCTTATCCTCTTCATTTATCTTAATTCCATATTTTAGCAGCTTATTAATAGAAATTCTAGCTGATTCTGATAATGTTTCATCTGGGCTTAATTCTATAAAATGTATATAAATACTATAAATATCCGTACAAAAGCTCGTATATGAGCTGTTCTTATAGAGAGAGGCATTAATCTTGTCTTTTAAGGCTTTTAACCGGAAATCAGACAAGCTATTTAAGCCTGGTATAATTAACATTAAATTTGTAGTTGAAATTTAAGTTCGGTTATAATATTATAATTAAACTGAAGTAAAAATGATAGAATTAAGATAGAAAAAGAAGTCTTAAAAGGCAGGTTAAAGTTATGTATTATTTATATTTTATTTATAAAATATAAATAATAAATGAATTAAGAATAAAAGATGAATATGAAAATAATGTTAAATGATAGAAAAAGATATTAAAGAAGAAATATATTGTTTATATGAATTGAATATTTTAATTAATCATCACCAAATATGTCATCATCAAATGCATCGTCGTCATTATAAAAATCGTCATCTTTAATAAATAAATAGAGAGATAAAGAATAGAATGAATTACCATCAAGAGCCCCTACTTTTTGTAAAAAATCTTTCATAAGCAAATTAACTTTAGAATCAGGTTCTTGAGAAATTAATGAAGTATCAAATTTTGTTTCATCAATTTCATCATCAGTAACAGAAGATGAAGAATCATTTGATCGTTCTAATATTTTTATAAATTCAAGATCAGATGCTATTCTTCCTTCAGATAACGCTTTAAATTTTTGTTTCATGATAAGTTTAAACTTATCGAATAGAGTAGATTTAAACCAACCATTTTTAAACTAAATGAATTAGAATAATAATTAGATGTATATAAAAGAAATACATTTGCCTTAGCTCTTAATGGAATTTTTCCTAGTAATTGTACAAGTAAACAATCAGTTATATCTATAATTTGGAAAATTCTGGTTTGTTGATAAAGTGTTTGTCCTGTAAATATGGGAGAATTGGATTCTTCCCTAATAAAATTAGTATAGTTATACATATATTTATATATATATATTACTTTTCTTGAGGAGAAAGATTAGCGTTATCCAAATTTTCTGAAGGTCTATATGTAAACGATACTGTTTGAAAAAATCGATATTTTTGGTCCGTACGAGGATCTACTCCATATTTTACATACGTATCTCTCCATGGACCTGATCTCCAATGATATGCTACATATGCTAGTGCGTATTTCAAATATACTGACATTCCTGAATCTTTTTCATTGACTTTATATGTAATTGCCCTACGTGTCCATATTGGACGCTCCTCAAATAATACTTTTAATAAATTTAAAATATTTTGTATATTCTGTTCTGGTATATTAGGAAGTTTAACATGAGGTTCTGCTGGAACTGTCTCCGTCTCCCATGGAACAGAAATAGACCATATTCTAGGCGCTTTTGACTTATTAACAAGCTTAAGTTTACTATCCTGTTGTATTTTAATTAAACTTGGATTTTGTCGATACCTATTAAAAATAAATATATATCACATAAATCACTCATTAGAACCAATAATTATGCGGAATCTTCGTCCTTGAAAACACCGATGGAACTGGAAGATCAAGATTCTCCGGATCATCTTTTTCTTCTAATGATATTGAAAATTCATCCAACGATTCAACTATCATATTAATCAATTTTATAATTATAATTTTTATACACATCACATTCAAGAGGAATAATACTCTTATTCCACATTTTAATAAAATTTGATGCATGTGTATTATATTGAAAATCAATCATATCTGTTAATTTAACTTTTTATCCCTCTCTAATATATATAATTCTTGCCTCTAAATCTATACGTTTTTTTTATTATTCCAATAATTCTATACTCTATAAAACTCTCCGTATCCTCTATTTCCTTCTCTTTTTCCTCTTTTTTTCCTTTTTTTTTTAACTGAAGTACCAAATTATGTACTTTTACTGGACGTGCTTGAACCGGATGCTCATACGGATTTTTCGGCCATAATCTTAGCTCTAATGGCTTCTTCTCCTCCAATTCCTCCTCCTATTACCTATCAATTCCTCTTCGTTTTCTTCTATATAAAAACTTGTAAACATGCTCGACGAATCTCTCCAATTCCTCCAAGTGTTTCAAGACTTTTCTCCAAATTATCCACTTTTCCTGGGTATTCAATAGAGAAACACTTCTTATATAGAGGTTTAGACTTCTCAATCATCTAATATTGAGCCAATCTAGGACTTCTTTTTTTTTTTTAATTTTGGAGGTAGAAAAGGTGAGGTTGTGGTTTCCAGGACAACGTTAGGAGAGCCAAGTGATGAGAGGAGGTAATATCAACGTGAAATCTATAAAAAGGAGAAAATACGAGGAAAATAGTGAATAAACGTGGGATATTTTAGTTTATTTGAGTTGTAAGTATTATTTTTAGTAGGATTTAGTTTTTGAAGGGAGAAAATAGGATAAAAATTGAAGATTTTAGAGTTGATTGGGGTTGTTTAATATATATTGATTTTTTGAGGGATTCAGGAGTATAAAGAGATGAAAGGATTTAAGAATAAAGTGGTATATATAGAATAAGAAGATTATGGGGTTTTTTTTCTGAGATTTTTGGTAGCTTTTGAGGGCAAGATCGTCTAGTGATTCTAGCAAAAGTTCACAAAATTCAAAGGGAAAAGATATGAAAGAAGGGACGGGAATTACAGAGAAGAAGCCGGAACGAAGTCTTAAACTTAAGGATTCATTTAGACAATTAGCTCAGGGAGCATTTTCGATGCCTAGTATACCAACATCTATTAGTAATGTTCCATTATATATGAATACAACATCTATGGTTTATATAAAAATATGAGTGTAAATAGAGTTAATATTTGAAAAAGCATTTGACGCCATCTGGTGTATCTGAAATTATTTCTGGAGATCTTGCTTTACTTAAGCATGGGACGAAAACAACAGCATTTGAAAGATTACAACCGACATCTAAAAATAGTGCAGCATTAGATGCAATAAAGACGCCTAAAAGGAATACATCTTCTAGATTTAGAATATCTACGGAACGAGAGCTTGAAAAGCTTCCATCTTTTCATGGTTGGTTATTTGAAGTATATAAATGGGAATATTATTAATAAGATTATTATAGAGGTTCCTTCGAATAATCGGCAAGATCTTTTTGTTCAAAAACTTAAGCAATGCAATGTTATTTTTGATTTTACTAATGCATCAATGGATATGCGAAGTAAAGAGATTAAAAGAGAAACATTACATGAATTATTGGAATATGTAACGAACAATAGAAATGTTATTACTGAACCGCTTTATTCCAAAGTTATTGATATGGTATATCTTTTAATTTATTGAAAAAAAAAAAAGCTTATAAATATAATAGTTTTCAACGAATTTATTTAGACCTATTCCGCCTCCTGTAAATACATATGGAGAATGTTATGATCCAGAAGAGGATGAACCTGTTTTAGAAGTAGCATGGCCTCACCTTCAGATGGTATATGAATTTTTTCTTCGGTTTATAGAATCTCCTGATTTTAATACTAATCTCGCAAAATCATACATTGATCATCATTTTATACTTCAGGTATGTTTTGATTAATAATTTCAGTTTTTTTAATATATACGAGTTACTTGAACTTTTTGATAGTGAAGATCCTCGAGAAAGAGATCTTCTTAAAACTACTCTACATAGAATTTATGGAAAATTTCTTACTTTACGGTCTTTTATTAGAAAATCCATTAATAATGTTTTTTTTCAATTTATTTATGAAAGTGAACGGTTCAATGGGATTGCTGAATTATTAGAAATATTAGGAAGGTATGTTATATTTTATTTTAAGTACTCAAATTAATTTAAAAGTATTATCAATGGATTTGCTCTCCCATTAAAAGATGAGCATAAATTGTTTTTGATACGTGTGTTGTTACCTTTGCATAAAGTTAGATCTATTTCTATGTATCATCCTCAATTATCTTATTGTGTTGTACAATTTTTAGAAAAGGATCCTAGTTTGACTGAAGAAGTATAAAATATGAATGTTTTATGTTTTTTTTTTAATATTTAAGGTTATTCTTGGACTTCTTCGGTTTTGGCCAAAAGTTAATAGTACAAAAGAAGTATTGTTTTTAAATGAAGTTGAAGAAATATTTGAGGTGATGGAACCATCGGAATTTGTTAAGATTCAAGTACCTTTGTTTCAACAGTTATCAAAAGCAATTTCTAGTCAACACTTCCAAGTAATTTTATTATTTTTTTTTTGAATTAATTTTAATTTTTATAGGTAGCAGAACGAGTTTTGTATTACTGGAACAACGATTATTTTTGTAATTTTGTTAATGATAATGTTGATGTTATTCTTCCTATTATTTTCCCTGCGCTATATGAAAATTCTAAAATGCATTGGAATAGGTAATTTTATTTTATTTTATTTTTTGAGTTTTATAATTATAGAACTATCCATGGAATGATCTATAATACTATGAAAATGTTTATGGAAATTAATCCTACATTATTTGATGAATGTTATAATGACTATACTTTTTCTCAAGAAGAAGCTGAAATAAAAGATAAAGAACGAAAAGATATGTGGTTGGCTTTAGAAATTATGAGCAATTCTGGAGGAAAAGATTCTTATGGAAATATAGAAGTTTTTTCAAAAAGCCTTAAAGGTTAGTCTATTTTATTTTTTCTACTTTATATAAATAAAATAGAAACACGTAGACCACTTGAACAATCGATAGAAAACTTACGTTTAGATGATCATAAATACACACAAGCAATATCTATTACAAAACCGACAAGAATTAATACAGAGGTTTATTGTTTAGATGCTGGGTTTAGTAATTAAATATTTATAGACAGATGATACTCGAATAAAACTAAATACTAAATATTCTTCATGATTTTTAAAAACATAGATATATCATCATTCATTTGTAATATTGAAACTAAATTTATTTATTGCACTAAAAATTTTAATGTGTAAATCACTATATTATACAACTTTATGATCTTGTATATTATAATTTTATTCAAAATGCTATTAAAATTTAATTTACTACATTAATAGTTAATATTTTCTAGACATTATTTTCGTCTTCAAATAAGAAGTCTGAGGGAATGTGTTGGATTTGTACTGAAGGGGCATGTGATATATTTCTAAGATTATCAATTACTTTTGAGCTATAAAATATAAATAAATCCTTGATTGATTAATATAAATGTACTTACGTTATATTTTCCAGATATGTTCTTGAGTTTTGATTTTCCATATTGTTTGAAGGAACATCTCTATTTTAATAGATTATTTTAAAAAAGCTTATAATTATATTTGCATACAGTTTAAATTCTGGTCCATAATAATCCAAGTATGAATTAAATGGAATGTCTTGGCTTGTTTTTAGCCCATTTTTAGAATATTTTTTAGCTTACTTTCATCCAACGTTTCATCAATAAGAACAGCTGTTTCATATGTCCAAGCACGAGCAACGTTTCTAATTGTATATCCACCGCCACTAAATTGTTTTATTTAAAAAAGCTTGATAAGAAGAATAAAAATATACCCTACTGCAACAATAGGAAGATTAAAACTTTTGACAAATCTCACACATTCTGCATGGCCTAGTAATCATATAAATTTTTCATTCTATAATTGTTTTCATACCTTTCATTGAAAGATTAAAACATCCAAGTCGATCACCTGCAAGAGAATCTGCTCCACATTGTAAAACAACAACTAATTATTATTTACCATCAATCTATCAAAAAAACATATACTAACCATTTGGCCTATACCAATCCATAATCCTTTGTATAACCTAAAAAATATACAATTAAAAGTAATTAATTTATATAAAATCTTTTACTGGCTTAAAAACACTTTCATATGATTCATCATTAATTCCATCCTTAAGAGGTATATTAACTGAATAATTCTTTCCCTTTCCTATTCCAATATCCTCAATACTCCCTGTACCTGGAAAATATTCCCCAAATTTATGAAATGAACACGTCATCACTCTGTCTGTCGTATAAAACGCTTCCTCCACTCCATCTCCATGATGAATATCAATGTCAATGTAAAGAACCCGTTGGTTATATCTAATTTCTTAAATTTATTTCATTCTAACCTAATAAAATACTTCAATAATTCTAGAATTGCAAGAACAATATCATTGACATAACAAAACCCCGATGCTTCCCGTTTTTTTGCATGATGAAGTCCCCCTGACCAACTTCCATAAATAAATAATCATAAATTTCTTTTCTTCACTTAATTGCTATATTAGAATCCCCCGTATTGATCTTTTGTGCTGCACATATAGATCCTCCCGCTGAAATAGAACAAAACTCAAAAAGTCCACTTCAAATTCTTATTAAAACAAAATATATTCAATTCCATTCGTTTTACTCAAATACTGGACAGTCTTCTCCAACATTAACTGACAATTATTTCCTTCTTTTCAAAAAATAAAAACATACACCGTGATTGATGTAGAATAAATTTCTCCATAGTATCCGGCGTTACCCTCCATAAGAAATCTACATATTCATCTGTATGGCATCTATCATAACCCTTTAAAAAACTTATTTATCCCCAATTCAATTCCTTTATTTACCGTGTCATATCTTTCTTAGTTGCTCTCTTAGGAACCTAAATACACCCAAATATAAGCCTATTATTCCTTGTTTATCTCCTTATACTACCGTCATATCCAGTTTTTTATATAGTCCATAGCTTAAGACTAATGAATGTGTCTATTTTTTTTTTAAAACCACTTTTCTGTTATTTTTTAATATTTACCATTCTCATTCTATGAGGTTTCATAGGGTGATTTGCTCCATAATGGTAGTTTCCAATGTCTGGATCATAAAAATAGCTGACTGTTTTGTGCATAATAATTGCGACTTGGATCGAGAGTGAAGGATGAGAAGGTAGAGGGATAATATGGGAGAAAAAAAATATATAAAGAGGATAGAATAAGAGTATAATTTTGAGTATAGATATGTATGAAAGAGGAATTGAGGTTATTTTTTGAAATTGAGAGAAGAACTAAATTACTGTAAAAGGTTAGAGAGAAGATGATAGGGAGGGAAGAGAGGATACAGTCAGCTATATTCATCTATGAAATGGTTAGATATAAGAAGAAGAAGATGATGATGATGAAGAAAAAGTACTTACAGGCATTTCATCAATTTGTGTAGAATAATATTGTTCAATATCACGTAAAATACGAACGTCTTCAGCCTGTAGAGAAAAATATAAATAAAATGTATAGATAAGAATAAGAAATTTACAGTTACGAAATTTATAGCTACACTATATGAATGTAAGAGAATGAAAAGAAAAAAGAAGAAGGGAAAAATACCCTTTTCTACCGAAACGACCACTTCTACCAATTCTATGAATATAATTTTCACGATTAGGAGGGAGATCATAGTTAATTACAAGGGAAACTTGTTGTACCTAATGATTTTTTTGTAAGATTTATGAGATGTTTAAAAAAAGTGAAAGAAAATTACATCGATGCCACGAGCCCAAATATCAGTACAAAGTAAAACTCTAGAATTTCCTTGTCTAAATTCGCCCATGATTGCATCACGTTCTTTTTGAGGCATATCACCATGCATACTAAGATTTGTAATTAGAAAAATGAGGAAGTTAAAATAAGAGAATGATGTAGTGAAAAGATACCTTGATACGGTAAAATTTGCTTCTCTCATTTTTTCTGCTAGCCAATCAACCTTTATTATTAAAAAAAAATAGATAGAAAAAAATAGATATAATGAAATACCTTTCTTCGGGTGTTACAAAAAATAACTGCTTGGGTAATAGTTAATGTATCATATAACTATAATTGTGAGTTAGTGAACATGAAAAGATGAATATTACATCGCATAGTGTATCGAATTTCCATTCTTCTTTTTCCACAGCAATAAAATATTGTTTAAGACCATCTAAGGTTAATTCATCACGTTTAACAAGAATTCTAACAGGATCGGTCATAAATTTACTATAAAAATTAAAATATAAATTTATATATGTTTAAATGTACGTCGTTAACTCTAATAAAAATATTAATATAAACTTTTGTTTTAAAATATAATACAAACCAAGCACATCATATGGAAGTGTCGCACTAACCACCACTACTTGTGTTCCTGGAGGAAGATATCGATATACATCATAAATTTGCTCTCTAAATCCTCGATTTAAAAGTTCATCTGCTTCATCAAGAACAAGCATCTTTATATTACGTGTCCTTAAATTTCTTCTTCGAATCATATCTGCAACTCTACCCGGTGTTCCTGAAATAACCTTTTAAAATATTTAATATATATATATTATATATATTATTCATACATGTTGTCCATGATCTAATTTTCTAATATCTTCCCCAATATTCGTCCCTCCAATACAGGCATGGCTTTGTACATTCTGATACTGTCCCAATGCAAGTAAAACATTTTGAATTTGAATCGCAAGTTCTCGTGTTGGTGAAAGAACTAATGCCTGCGTTTCTCGAACTGCCGTATCAATCACTTGAAGAATAGATATAGAAAACGTCGCTGTTTTGCCCGTTCCTGACTGTGCCTGGGCAATAACATCTAAATTTCAAAATTCGATCAGATCATGAAAAAAGACTTAATAAAACGATTCTGCCATCGTTTTTTTCCCAAAAAAAACCCTCCAGCATATTCAACCAGTCATTCTTTACCTCTTCCTTTTAATATTTGCGTAATAGCTCTACTTTGTACTGCACTTGGCAGCTCATATCCATAACTATAAATCCCTCGCAAAAGATCCTCTTTTAAATTCATTTCTTCAAAACTTGCTGCAACTGTAACCTCTTTAGACGTCGTAAAGACCGTCTTATTCTCATTTTTATCCTCTTTTAAAGCCATTAAAAAGTCTTAACCTATGAATATTTAAAAAATATTAAGTTTTAGCGGTTTTTTGTACGCTTTTTAAAGATGGATTAAAGCTCGAGGTTTATAGAGAGAAAATATAAAAAACAAAAAGAAACTAATTAGAGAATATTAGTAATATTAATGTGTTGTTATAAATCTATTGAAGTGATATTAAATTTCGAAAAAGCGAATCAAATAGGATAATTTTTGATAGAGAAAACCCAGTATGAAAAAAAGAGTTAAAGACGATATTTTTTTCTTCTTGAGATCCATTTAGATTTTATAGGAGACAAATTTTCTTTGTTCATTTCTACAGAAAATATCTCAATATTTGTTTTTATTTGAGGTATTTCGATATATGTTTGTTCATCATAATAAATATCGAATTTTTCATGAAAAGATTTATTTATTTTTGCAGGAGCACTTTGTGGTTGTAATTTTGTTTTATCTTTATTTTTTCCTTTTGAAATTTCTTTTTGTCTACAAGGTGTTATGAAGCCATCAGTAGCGTATGTAGAAGAAAAAACAGAAGGTTCTAAAGAAACTTTGACAGATGGAATATAAACATATGTCAATTCATGATCTTCCTTTTGTTTTAAAGTCCATAATGGTTTTCGTTCTTTTTTTCGTTGCCATTCATCCAAATTTTCTTCTATAAATATATTTTTTTCTTTCAATCCTTTCAAAACTTTATTCTGTTCATCAATTTTCTCTTGAGATGTCATTTTTCCTGTTTCTTCCTGTATAAATATCTTATTTTTTCATTTATCTCTGTCTTTATTTATATAGTTTTGAAGGATCAACGATAAGATAAAAATATATTTTTAAACAAGTCCAAAGTATAGTTGATAATATATGTATAAAAGCCTGTATTCTAGTTAAAAATATAATTTTTTATATGTTTTATTTGTATTTTTTATGTTTCTTTGAAATGTTTTAAAAAGTATGAAGTAGATGTTGCGAAAACCATTGAAGCAAAGGATACCATTCTTTGCGGTTACGCGGCATTGTATCTCCATCATGATCTTTCCAAATGATATGTTCAACCTGATAAAATATTTTTGAAAGTTGTTGTATAGTTTGAGAGGTGATACGAGATTCATCATCACCTCCACAAAGTAAAATAGGTGTTGTAAGACGAGATATGACACAAGATGTGTTTTTTATATGATCTTCTTTATTGTTAGTATTGTTGTTCATTTCATTTGTTTGTGTAGATAAAGATTCCTTAAAAATAATCAATTATAATTGATAAAATGGATAATTTATGAAAATTACGTTTAGAAATAGATGAGAAAATGAATCAAAAGATTCAACAATCCCTCCTATTGATAAAACTCCTCCGAATCGTTTGTTAAAATGAGGAGATTCTGGTTTACTTTGTGTTAATGTAAAATTAAGTGCTAAACGACCACCTTGTCCATAACCTAAGAAGAAAATTGCTTGTGAAACAAATCCACAGCCTAAAGGCAGTGGATCTGTTAATGTTTTACATAATATTTCTAATATTTCTATTGCTTTTTGTAAATCTGCATCATCTGAAACAATTCCATCATCATCAAATGTTAAATCTGAGCCCCAATGCCAAGATCCAGCTTCATCATCACAAAGATCAACTAGAGGTGTTTGTTTTAATCCGCAAAGACTAATACAAACAGTTTCTGGTAGGTTAAGATGTCGAGCTAGCCGTGCAAATGGAATATGAGAGCCACCTAGACCATGAAGTAGAATAAGACAATTAGAAATAGGTGTATTTGGTGCTATGATTGATCCCTTAAGAGGTTCAGGAAGGTCTGATAAGGTTGGAATACGGTATTGGGTTGATTTGTTATATTTCATTGTAAAGATTAATTGATTTCTAAATTATATAAAAAACTGATTGAAAGAAGGACCAAAAAGCAGATGCTTATGTCAGTACTTGGGACTATTTACATGCCAGATAGATATTTAATAGGTTTCAAAAGTGATAAGGGTTTAAAGACTGAAAAGTAATTATAAAAGATAACATTTTTAAAAAATATATAAAATATTTTTAAGTCGTTTTATCAGTGTTTTCCTTGCACCAATTAAGGTATTTTTCATGCAATATAGCTTGTCTCTCCCAATCTTTAGTTAATTTTTTCCGTCTACTTTTAGTTAGTTCGATGCCTTGGGCATCATGTAAAGGAAATCCTTGATCATCCCATTTTGAATAATCACTAGTTTGAAAATATTCTTTAGGAGACAATTTTCCTTTAAGAATATTTTCATATAATTTTTGTTCTTTAATTTTTTTATTTAATAATTCCTGTTGTAATTTTTCTTCTTGTTGTTGTTTAAGTTCATTTTTATCAACAAATTTTATTAAAGCATTCCTGTCTTCTCTGTCTTCTAATTGTATACCTAAATTTGTTAAATCTACATCACGCAATTTGTCACAAAGTTTGAATAAATCTTTAGATAATTCCGTACTGCTTTTGAATTTAGAAAGAATTAAAAGATTCCTTATATCATCTCTAAAGGTTGAGAGAACTTTAACATATGGCATAATTGTTTCATTGTGCTATTAGAATTAGTTTTATTTAAAATACTAGAAAAATATTACATTAATTGTTATAGAAGATTCATTAAGTTGATGTTCGATAACAGTAAAACTATCATCTTTCAACCCAAAAATTTCAAGAATGCTGGATATCCATTTTGCCACATTAGTAATTATAAGAATATTAATATCTGATTGAGCTTTAGAAATATATATATTTGTTTTAGTTATCAAATTTATAATAATATCCAAAGATTCTGGAGTATTAAAATTATCGCAAAGAGCATCATGTAGTGCTTCTTGTGCTTCATATAAACTAAAAAATTTAAATACCCTATAAACATATAATATTGACTTACTTTTTACAAAGCTCTTTTTCTTGACATGAAATAACATATTTTATAACTTCATCTTCTTTTAAATTTAGTTTTTTCTCAATTATCAAGGAATTTATGTTTATGAAAAAATTCTTTATCATAAATATAGTATTTTAAATTGGATATATACTTACACGAAGTAATGATTCGATGGCTTTAACATCTGTCATAAAACTTTCCTTAAAATCCATTTTCAAATTCCATTGCTGTTTTAAAAAACATAATCTCATTTGTCTTGGTGTGTATTTTTTCAAAGCATCTTGAATAGTAATAAAATTTTTCAAACTTTTTGACATTTTTTGTCCTTCAATATGCAAATGACCCATATGTAAAAAATAATTAACCCACTGATCACAATCAAAAAATGCCTAAAACATTAATTAATATGATATTTCTCTTTTTTTTTTTTTTTTGCAATGGTTTACTTCTGATTGAGCAAGTTCATTATCATGATGTGGAAATGCTAAATCTATACCCCCTGAATGTA
Organism: Pneumocystis carinii B80; assembly: GCF_001477545.1. Lineage (NCBI taxonomy): Eukaryota > Fungi > Ascomycota > Pneumocystomycetes > Pneumocystales > Pneumocystaceae > Pneumocystis > Pneumocystis carinii. The sequence goes on from NW_017264716.1 coordinate 335,709, forward strand.
TATCTATTTGTGATCCAAGAATTTCAGATGCCATGGCAGAACATTCTATATGCCAACCTGGACGTCCCTAATAATAAATGTTTTAATTTATAAATAAAATTAAATTTAACTACCTCGCCCCATGGACTTTCCCATTTCGGTTCGCCTATTTTACTTGCTTTCCATAGTGCAAAATCTCTGGACATTTTTTTCCCTTCAGAATAATTAAGTTCCCCTGTTTTTATCCTTTAATTATACATGTTTGTAATATATAAAAACAATATATACCTTCCCCTTCATTGGCTAACTTTTTATTATTTTTATTCCAAGGTTCTATCTTTGCATATGTATGACGACCATCTGCCTCAAATGCTTTTATATCAAAAAAAACACTTCCTCTTGATTCATATGCATAACCTTTATTAATAATTTCTTGAATAAATTTAATGATTTCCGGTATAAATTCAGAAACCCTGACAACAACCGATGGTTCTAAAACACCCAATGCTTTCATATCTTCATTAAATTTATTTTCCCAATATGTAGATACTTGACGAAATATAAAATTATCTTTAATCAAATGTTTATACTTCAATCATTACTCAGATTCTTCCTTATTCTTTAAAATACCTCTTCATCTAACTTTAAAACTAAAACATCCTTCACTTTTTCTAGAAAAACTTCCGGTGAAAGTGTTTTATATAATATTAATGCTTCATATGATTGATTTAACGTTTTAAAATACATTCCAAGCTTTCCATCCGATTTTATCATCTCCGAATCCTTAATACTATTCGACCATTCCTCAAATCCCTCAAATGTTACCGATTTATTTGGAAAATATTGATTAAAATAACTTTTCCATGCCGTTAACACTTTTTCATACACTTCTCTCGTAATTTCTTCGTTTTTTTTCGCATATTCATTAAAAAGATAATTATATCTCGCCTTCAGAATAATCTATACCTCATTATTCCCCTCTTTTCCCCTAATATCCTCCTTACTTTGTCATCAATATCCGTTATGTTTTGAACAAAAATAACATCATATCTAAAATATCCCTGCAAAATTCTACGTATAATATCCGTCGTCACATAGTTTCTTCATCCTTCTGCTTATTTATCTTCCTCTAAAACCTCCTATCATTACCTTGCATGTCCCATATGACTCCAATCATAGACCGTCGGTCCACAACAATACCATGTAATTCTTCCCCCATTTAACGGCACAAACTCATTCTATACCTTCATATCACTATCTATATATCTGTTTTTCTTTCTTACCTTGCTTCTAGTAAACGAATTCCAGACCTTCAATTTTTCTCTTTCTTTTTTCACTTTTGGTGCCTTCCATGGTCCTTTTTTTTCCAAAAAAAAAGCCATCCCACTAAAATAACCCTTCGCAATCTCGTTTTTGCTCTTATTTCCTCTTAAAAATCCTGTTTTACTCACATAATCCCCATAAACTCTCCTCCCACTCTTCATGAACGTCCTGCATATCGATCGGCTCATTTTTCATAACACGGGAGATTCGCCTCTCTGAGCCTCGAGACCGCAGAAAAAAACGGTCCCTCCATGATCTGCCCTTGAAGTGATGGGCTGCCCTTTAACAGTCTAATAATGTAAGGAAAAGGATCAGGACGTATCTTAGGATTGGAATTTGGTCTTTTTTCCGGGTTAAAAAAGCGAGAAATATTGATTAAACAAAATGGTATTTTTAGAGATATTTGCATGGGCAGTTTTGACATGGTATGTCTTTGTTATCTCTCTTATTATATTTGGATGGATTACTATGTGAGTTCTGAGAGTATATATGGTTTTTTTTTGGGTATTTAAGAGGGATTAGTTGGTTTATTAAGTCGAAAAATAGGATCCATGATGAGAAGGATTTAACGGAGGCATTGCCGGGGGTATCTATTCTTAGACCTCTTAAGGGACTAGATCCTCGTTTGTATGAATGCCTGGAGTCTACGTTTGTGCAGAAATACCCTAAATTTGAGATTATATTGTCTGTAGCAGATGAGACGGATCCAGCGGTCTTAGTAGCCAAAGAAGTGATAAAGAAGTATTCTAAAGTTGATGCGAGAATTATTATTGGTTAGAAGAGGGAATTTATGGGAAATTTTATTTATATATTTAGGCGACGAAAGGATTGGACAAAATCCGAAGATTAATAATCTAATACGTTCTGAACGGGAAGCAAAATATGATATTCTTTGGATTCTGGATAGTAATATATGGATATCACAAGGATGTATTAAACGGAGTGTTAAATCGTTGATGACGCCAGGAGTTCAGCTGGTACATCATTTACCAGTATGTATTGCATCGTCATCACGACCATCAGTGGGGTCATGTTTAGACGAGATGTTTTTATCTACGTTTCATGCAAGAATGTATTCAGCAATTAATCGTATTGCGGTTACACCATGTGTTATAGGTAAAAGCAATTTATTTAGGCGAATATCCTTGTTATCTCGAGCACCTAAGGGTTTAAAAGAGTTTTCAAACTATATAGCTGAAGATCATTTGATTGCTACAACATTGTGGACAAGACGAAAAAGTCATTTTATGGCGGCAGAATATGTATGGCATCCGGTTGATAATATTAGGATTAGTGATTATATTACAAGACGTATACGATGGATACGCCTTCGAAAATATGTAGTCACTGTACCCACGTTGGTTGAACCATTTACTGAGAGTATATTATCCGGTTTTTTGGGAGTTTGGTCGATTTCTATTTTAAGTAACTTTAGACATGCTTATATATTATGGATCATTCATATGTTTGTTTGGATGGTTATGGATTATACACAATTTAATATTTTACGCTCTTCTCTACCTAGCGAAATTAAGGATGATTCCAATTTGACACCATGTTGCTATAATTTCTTTCATTGGATTTGTATTTGGGTTTTACGGGAAATATTGGCGTTTCCAATTTGGGTTATAGGTATTTCTGGTTCACAGATTTATTGGAGAAATCAGACGTTTACACTTCGTTCTGACATGACTGCACAAATAGTATATTAAAAAACTTGGTTTTAATAAAGTAAAAAGGTTTTAATATTTTTTGTATGAGTTGGTGTGTTTTTTGTTTCAGTTATATTCTTTTTTGGAATTGGCTGATAAATGGGTTTTTTGTCTTTTAATTTTAGTAAATTATCATTATTTATATCATAAATAATACAAGTTGGATATGGTTATCCAGTTTTGTTAATTGTTTTAAAAATTAGAGTATTAAATTTATATACAATTTTGAAAAAAAGTCATTAAATTTAATATTTTAAAAAAATAGTTTTAATGGTTTAATAAAATTATAAACTTCTATATTTATAAATATTTGGTGTATATTCAAAATATAAGCTTAGGAAATGTGGATTTTGCAGGTTCAATAAACTTTGTGTATTATTAGTCTTTTTTAAATCTTAAATCCAATTTTCTATAGAGAAATAGTTAAATATTTCGAAATGAATAATTTTATATTAATATTATTAATGTTATTTATTATCATAACGAGGATGTCCTAAGTACTACTTTTTTCAGAGATATATTTTAAATCAAAAAAGAATTCATGAATGTATAATATATAAATATTCATGTGAACCAAAAACATGTGTTATTTTATAAAATAGTTTTTATCTTGATTTTACCTTTTCATTAGGATTTCTTCTACCCATTCCAATGACTACTTTATGACAAGATGTATTTCTTTTGCCTGTTAAAATATCCGGAAGTTTGTCTGGATCTAATAAATTTATTTCTTTTTTTCGTTTCTGATATTTTACTGCCTTTTGATATTCCTTTTGATCTTCACGAAGAATGATAGGTTTATAACCTTTTCCAGATGCAGAACCATGTTGAGGTTTAGGAATTGGATAGATCGTTCCTCTATTGTTCCATTGCATATGTCGTTTGAGATAAATTCGAAATTTGCCATTAGAATTCATAGAACAAGATGTACGCAAAAGTGTATTTCCTCCACATCCTGGACAGAATCTCTTCGACATATCTTTAACAATCCTAATGAAAAATAAGCAATAATATTTGAATAAAACAAATCATATACTTAAAACATGCGTAACATCTTAAAACCCATGATTTAACCGTTTTAATTTTTAACCCATTCTCTGGAGAGACTAAATTCAAATCCATTTGCAATAGAATATTTTGTATTGCAAAATCATTTGTAACACATGCCACTTTTATATATTCTGCTTTTTTCATAGGAATCGTGCCTGATCTTTTGTTTAATGACTTATAATAATGGATATTAGAGGGTGTAATCCATCCATCATCATCATCCATATCCTTGAAATTCATATTTTCTAGATCATTTGCAAGTTGATGGACATTATTCGTTAAATTTTCATTTTTATGTTCTTCTTCAAAAGAATCTTTAAGTATAGAAATATCAGATAAATCTTTTTCATTAATAGCTGTATTAATATCTTCTTTTTTTGATGTTTCCTCTATTTTAGACTATTGTTATTAATCCTAGATATTTAATTAATTAAAAAGTATTACTTTGTCGAGTTCTTTATATGATTCAAAAGAATTATCATTTATTTCACATTCAAGTTCATATGTAAGTGCAAGAAGATGGATATCTGTTATACTTAAAACCTCATAATCTCCTGTTTTTTTAGAAAATGTAATTACTTTTTTACATTAGAAAAAAATGAAAAAAAAAAATGAAATCCTTGCTTTTTTCAATATAAAATGGCTTAGGCATTCGGATAATAATTTTCTCTTTCCATAAAGATAATGTCTGACATGATGATTTATCTTTAATTTCTGTTAAGACATTAGGAACCGTATATAAACATGATACTTTATTAATAATTGACAATCCAAAAAAAGAGATAAAGCATGATGAATCAAGAACCAATGCTCCTATAGAATATGAATCTTTGTCTGTTAATGTCATCTGTATTTTATTAAATATAAAAAATGTTTTTATCGTATATTGAAAAAACGGCTAAGTTGTTAAGTAAAATATATAAAGACCATATTAATATGAATAAAAATTAAGAAGTATTTGTTTGATCATAAATATTTGTTTTTCTTTTTGAATGTATATATTATGGATTTTGATTATCGCCAAAAACAGAGTGCCAAACAGATGGATCAACGGCCCATGTATTATTAACGCCTTTGCCATTTCTTCGTGCAACAGTATTTAATTTCCATTGAATTGTTTGTTTATTAATATCTGAAAATTTTTGCCGTAATGTTTCTACAAGTAATACTTTTGTTTGAGTGCTTCCTTGAATTATTTTTAAAAAAGATGGAAGTGAATCCTGTGGAAAATGTAGTGAAGGTTTAGGAGGTAATACTGAAGAATTTGTCTTTACAGTAGAGTTTTGAAACTTGGGATCATTATTTGAGTTTGATTCTGGTGACCAATAATCTTGATAAGGATTGATAGGAAGATTTATGTCTAATATAAATAAATAAATAAATAAATGTTAAAAATTATAACACTTACCTAATAAAGAGTTCATTTTGAATTTCTTAAATAATTCATAATCATCTGTATCCATATTATTAGAATGTTGCCAATATAGGCCTTTAACACTAGGAATTAAATTTACTATCACTTTTTTTTTTGTATTATTTGATTCGCCTTCATCATCAAGAAAGTCCCTATCATCTTCATCTTCTTTTAATGCGGCTGCTTCTTCTTCTTCTTCACTATCATCCATATTATCAATATCTTCCCCTTCTTCTTCTTCTATCCATTCTGCTTCTGAATCATAGTCATAATTAAATAAACCCTTGTCAATTTTAAATGGATTTCTTGGAGTTAGTATAAATGATGATTTAGAAAATGTGCCATAATAAGGTGGTCGAACATCTTCTTTAAATTGAAGCAGTTTCATAGGAAATATTTTCAATTTGTTCAAAAGGTCTTCTGTTGAATCAGATTGTTCATATTTTTGAAGTAAGTATTTCACAGTAATGTGTGATTTAGGTTGACGAAATAATAGGACAGGCTTGGTTTTAAAAAGAGATAATAAATGCTTGATAGCTAGACTTGATAAGAAAATAATATCAATAATAATAATCTTACGAGATATAATTGAAAAATCCGAATCCAAAAATGCATCCATATCTTTCATAATCGTCATACGTTCATCTAGATTCCGTACAAATGCATGTTGGTCTGAAAGTAACGCGTATTGTTTAACAAAAAACGGGATAAAACATTTTTCATAATCTGAACTAAAACAATCTAAAATACTTGTTTATCATGACAATTTCCCTTTTTTATACATACCTTTTATTTCCACTGTATTTTCTTTAGGATGCGTTTTATAAAAAAAACATTGAAGTTTTAATTGAGAATCTGGCTTCTTCTCTACATTATTTTCTCTTTTTTCTTCCTTTTTTTTCTTTGCTTCATTTTTTTCTTGATCTTTAGCTTCTTTTTCTGCTTTCTAATCTAATTAATCAACTCAATTAACATCCTAACCCACTAAAACCTTTTTAACTCTCTCCTCCTCCCTTCTAGCCCTCTCCTCCTCTCTTCTAGCTCTTTCTTCTTCTTTTTTAGCCTTTTCTTCCTCTTTTTTAGCCCTTTCTGCCTCTTTTTTAGCTCTTTTCGCCTCTTTTTCCTCCGCTTTTCGTTTCTTCTCTTCATTCCTCCTCTCAATCTCCTTTTTTACCCTCAATTCCTTCCTGTATCGTCCCTCTTCTTCCCTTTCTTGTGACTCACTTGTCTCCGTCCTCATTTCTCTAATTCTTTTGCTTCTCCGTCTATTCTAACCCCTAATAAATAACATATACCATTAAATAAACGCGTATAAACCCTTTCCTTCTCTAATTCCCCCTCTAATTCCTCTTCCTGGGCCTTTCTTGCTTTTATCTCATTTTTCCCCTCTATTATCTTGTTCTCATCCTTATTTTCTCGCTCAAAAGAGCTAATAACATTAAAGTCCTCAATAATACTAATATAATTCGTGTTTGTCATTCCTATTTCCTCTTATTATTCTTATTTAAAAACTATATCTTTCTTTGATACCGCTTAAAAACACGTTTATTCTATATTAACAAATTAGATCTCTGTTTTATCATTATAATTAAATTATATCTACGTTTTTACTTAGTTTCTATGTAATATTGGCCTTTAATGAGGTATTTCTTAAGAAATTGCCTGGTCTTGAGGTTAATAAAGGTTGTTAGTGGTGTCGAGACGGATGAACGATCAACGTACAAAGAACGAGGAAAATCTGGGCTTTGTATTAGATAAAAGGAATCATTGTATTAATAATAATACGATAGGATAATATTGTAGCTGTTCTTATGTTTTTTGTGGTTTTTTTCCGGGGAAAAAAGGATTAGATTTGGAGAAGTTAGAGCCATGTATACGTCAGAGAATTTCCAGAGGAATAGATACCATTATAGCCCAAGACAGATCAGTATAAAGTCTAAAACGAGTGAATCTAAGGCTATGTGTCCATTGACGGCGATGAATCAGGATCTACATCCATGGGGAAATGATAAAAATCAAAATTATCGTAAAACACTACCACCCATTTTTGATCATGTTAGATCAAGTTATATGGGACCAGATAAGGTCCATATGACAGAGAAATCCCAGCAAAATGCTTATAGAGAGTCATATGTTAATAGACTTCGCAGAGCAAGTGCGACAGTTTGGTGTGAACATGGTACTCAGTTACCGGTAGATGTAAAAATGACGAAACCAAAGGGGCTTGGTTCTAGAAAGGGATTTGCGATTAAGGTAGAATCAAATTTTAGTTTTTGTATTATCTAAATAGTTTAGTCTCTTGTTTTTCCTCATGCATCAATAGCGCAATTTTCTAAGCCGATGGCACAACACGCGCGTTCAACAAATGATGCAGCACCGCAACATACTATGCTTATTTCAAGGTTATCAGCAACAGAAACATGTTTAGATGAAGAGCAGTGTTATGATGATCCTTATTTTACATCAGTTCCTGCTGATAAATCTTATCTATCTGAAAAATCATATCGATTTATGCATCAATCTTTAGAGCCTATGGAATCTCTAAAAGAGGATTTGGAAGAGTCTACGGAGGAGAACTTGGAAGAGCAAATGGAAGAGCAATTAGAAGAACGCTTGGAACAACGAATGGAACAGAGAATGGAACAGCGAATGGGGCAACAAATGGGCCAGCAAATGGGACAGCAAATGGAACACTATATGAAATCCTTGGAAAATGATATTCAGTACGAAACTGACATTAAAAACTCTCATTTTCGTTCTGATTCTATTAAAAGCGTCGTCGAAAGCTCTAATTATAGTCATGCTGCCTTTCCTTCTTCTATGGGTGTTTCTAAAAATTCTATCTTTTCAAAACATGTCAATGAATTCACTGATAATACCATGAACACCTCTTTACCTTCTCACAATTCATTATACACTCATGCTGACGAATCTTATTCATCTTTTAAAAATTATTATCCCGCACCTACTCGAAAACTATATATTGTCAATCTAACAAAACATGATATTTTCTCTGATGATGAAGTATAGTTTTTTTTTGTATTTTTTATCTAAATACTTGTGTAAACTTTATTATCTTTCTACTCTTTGCCCTATACTATTTCATATCAGAAAATCATGTATTTCAGATGGTTTAGGACTAAAAAAATTGATTTTAAAGCACGTCCTTATTCCATACGTGCATCTCCTGTCTCTTTATTCCCTTTATCTCGCTTTAGCCGGATATATAATCCTCATGACTCTTTAAGAATTGAAAAATTAGGAAAAACTCATGATGAAAGATCTAGGCAGGTAGATGTCCACTTAAAAGAGGATCCTTATGGTGTGTTACGTCATAATGTAGCTCTGCTTAATATTCTTGGTAATCCAACATTGGTAATTCAGCGGAAAATGGAGATGATGAATGTTTTTTTTGTAAACTTATAAGGATTGCTTATTGGGAGTAAAAATAATCATGAGAATAGGGATTTGAACAAGCAAATAAGTATATTGTTATGGATTCAACAGGGAAACATGTTGGATATATTGCAGAAACAGGAGATCAATCAATAACAAAGATTTTTGCACGTCAAATACTTAGAACAAATAGAGCCTTTAAGGCACATATTTTAGATAGAGAAGGAAATGAAGTTCTTCTTATTGAAAGGCCATTTTCATGGATAAATTCTAAAATTAGGGTGATAGATCGTATGGATAGTTCATATCCTATTGTTGGTGAAGTTCAACAGCAATGGCATGCCTGGAGACGGAAATATAATCTTTTTCTTAAGTAATTTGATATAATTGTTGTTTCTGTATTATTAAAATATTTGTATAGAAGAGATGATATTTTTTCTCAATTTGCATATATAGATGAGCCATTATTTTCATGGGATTTTTCATTAATAGATCAGGAGGGTGGATTAATTGGCTCTGTTAATAGAAATTTTATGGGTTTACTTCAGGAAATGTTTACAGATACAGGGAATTATGTATTACGTATGGATTCAGTTTCTGCGGAAACAAATGAAACAACCGCTTCTAAAGAGCTTATAAATATAAATGGAAGAACGGACGCTTTAGTTCCTTTAAAAAGAGGGTTAACATTAGATGAAAGGGCAGTAATTTTAGCAACTGCAATATGGTAATTTTTATACATGTTTATATTATTAAATTAATAATTGGTAGTATTGATTTTGATTATTTTTCTAAATTATCAAAAGGTGGTGCTGGCATTGGTTCTTTTTTTCCATTTTGGTTTCCTATATTTGGAGGAGGTACACATGATAACCCTACCGAACAACCAGAATCTACATCTACTTCAGAAGGTCAAGATTCATCTCTTCCTTCTAACGATGAGCCTTCTAAGCCCGAAGAAACTGAAAAAAAATGGTGGGATCTTTCGTCAAATAATGATGTATGGGGTGAAGGAGATCAGGATCCATGGAATGATTCAAATCAAAATCAGGATAATGATTCATGGGGAGGTTTTTTTGAAGAAGACGATTAATTATAAAAAGTATCATATATATTAAGATTTTAAATATTTTATAAGACAAATTTATACATTTTTATGAAATAAAATTAAATGTCATGCTGTCATTGTAAATACTGATCTAATTGACTTAATTTCTTAAAACATATACAGAAATATTTAAATGCGTGTTTTTTATTTGATATTTAAAGTCGATTTAAAAAAATCATCTATCTATCTATATAGATAGATAGATAGATAGATAATATTATATAGAAAATTCCTTATAATAAATAATGATTTTTCATATATATCATGATAATATCTTTTAGTTATTTGCATTATTTGTTTCATAGTCAATAATAATTTGTCATTTTCTTTTCAAATTTTTTAAATTATTCATTTATTTATAACTCTTAGCTCTTTTCATGTTATTTTAAAAAAATATACATAGAAATATCTTTTATCCTTCATTTTTTACATCTTCTGAATTAATGTTTCTTATTTTTTTTCCTTGACTTTTGGTCTTGATCTTCGTTATTTTATGTCGACAAATATTTATTGATTATATACCTCAACAACTAGTTTTTCTGACGGATACATAAAATGAATTAATGACTGTCTACGTAATACCCTTAAATCTCTTAATCCTTTTTCATATAATTCCTGTATTTTTTTCTTGTCTGTTTCATTTTTGTGTTGTTGAAATGCATCTTTTGTCCGTCGAATTGCGTACTCTCTAAATCCATAGTTTTCTAGCCCTTTTGCATTCCGTAAAAGTGAACGATACAATGAAATAACTTGATCTCGACTCATTCCAAACCTTGTTTATGTTTAATTATTTAAACCTTTTTTTCCGCTCGAATTTAATCTCTCATCGGACTCTCTCATTTTTCATTCAATTCTTTATATTTAATAATATTCCATATAAAAAATCTTTCTCTATAACTCTATACTAAATGCTTCTTATTCTTTCTACTTGTTCTTTGATTTTTTTTTCTTCTTATTTCTATTTTTAATATTAAAACCTCCGATTTTTCTATTAAAAAATATGTACAAATTCTTCTAGATTTATTCTTTATATTTCCCTTATGTTCCTTTTGCTTCGTTTTCTCTTCTTATTTATGTATAAATCCCTCTCTATTCTTAACCCTGATTTTCTTATAACCCGGCTAATTATAACACGATCTTTCGCTCGAGATTAAGCTTAGATTAAATCAAGATTTTAAGTGCGACTATAAAACGTGGATTTTCGGGATAAACGTGGACATTTAGCGGGAAAGGTTTTGGAGTATTTTATTTAGAACTATAACCGTTTATGCCTGGTTTTTTCTTTGTTTTTTTCGTCTCTGAAGTGAAGTTATGGCGACGATTGAAACATCGGTAACAACGCCACCGCAGACACCATTACAGGCGTCAACGCATGGTACAACACTTGCTAGGTCACGATCGTCGCCGAACAAGTTATCAGTGTCAAATCCATGGCACGGAAGTCAACGTACAATGAATTCATCGGTTCAGACGCGATCAACATATCATGATCATGAAGATTTTTCAAATGCAATATATGTCGGGAATTTGGAGATGACAATTAATAATGATGCATTGATGAAAATTTTTGGCCGTTTTGGTGGGTTGTATGCGGTATATATGCGTGTGATTGAGGAAGTATAGGGACTATTGAGAGTGTCTATCGTCCTCCGATACATACAGACAAGGCGGATCGGACGACACATTTTGCATTTATTAAATATACGGACGCAGAATCGGCACAACGTGCGATGCAACAAGCAGATAATATATTACTTGGACGACGACGATTGTATGTATATATATATATATAATATATATATATATAATATAATATATATATATTATATATGAATATTATGATATTAATGAGGAATAGAGTTGTTCGACCAAGAATTCGTTCGTATGTAAACCGATCGATTAATCGAATTCCTTCGTTGTCACCTCAAAAATCAAATCAATGCCCACCTCTTTCATATTCACATATGCCACCGCAATGTTATCTTCCGTATAATACCCATGTTAATCAGAATTTTATGAGCAAAATATTGTCTGTTTTTAATTTGCCATACGAAATGACACCTAAGGATTTGTTTTGTCTATTTAGTGAATTAGGACGAGTTGAAGGCGCGTTTATATATAATGTAGTAGATAGTCGTGGAAGGAGAGTAGGAGAAGTAGCAATGGGAAGTTTTTATCATGCAAAAAAGGTAAAAAGAATGAATTAAAAATTTTACAAATGATCGATTAATGATTGGGAAAATAGGCACTTGAAAGTTTAAATAATACGACGCTTAATGGATATATACTTGAACTTGCATTTAAACCGCCAACATTATCTACTCCTCAATTTATTCCACCTATCAATTCTGGACATTCAATGATGTATGTACCACCTAATTCGATGTATTCATCATGGCAATATTCGCCTTCGCTTTATCCGGTTCCTAACCAAGTACCTATGCCATGGTCTTATCCACATGTCCCAATTGATGAGGCAATGGCAAATCTTTCATTCTATGGAGAAGAATCTAACATGATGAATTCGAGACGTAATAGTCTGGCAAGTAGTGTTGCTAGTGGTGGAGGATATCCACATGTTTATGATCAACAAAAGGCTAACATTGATCATGCTATTTCTATGGGTGCTGGAGGACCACCTGAAGGATCAGTCTTTTATGATCCAATGACAGGATTACCTATACCTATGCAGGCATGTACAACTGTTAACGAAATGCAAGATACATATATACCAACAGTAGCGACTTATCAACCTGTACCTTTGGGTGCAAAGAAAACAGAAGCAACGACTAAACTTACAACACCTGTAACACCTGTTGCTCCTACGGTTTCTATGGTTTCTGCTGCTCCTGTTTCTGCAACTTTCTCTTCTGCTCCTACGGTTTCTGTGGCCTCTGGTACTTCTACTGTTGCTGAGGTTTCTGCAACTTCTTCTGCTTCTACTGTTTTTTCAACTTCTCCTGTTCCATCTATTTCTGCACCTTCTGCGCCTTCGACTGCTTCAGCTGCTTCGACTGCTTCGACTGCTCCTGCTGCTCCTGCTGCTCCTGCTGCTCCTGCTGCTCCTGCTGCTCCTGCTGCTCCTGCTGCTCCTGTTGCTCCTGTTGCTCCTGTTGCTTCTGTTGCTTCTGTGGTTTCCACGACATCTGTAGCTTCTGTTAATACTTGTCAAAATACGAAAACTGAATCATTTCAAAATGCTTCCACATCTAACACGACAACTTCTAATTCTTTAAATTCGTCTACGTCATCTTTCAATAATTCTTCATTGTCAGCGTCTATTGTTCCTGAATCTCAACCTATAGATCCAAAGAATTTGTATATTAAAAATCTTGATGATGATATAATATCACATCCATCAGATATTGAAACATTGTTTAAACCATTTGGGACAATTGTATCTTCACATCTTGCTGTGGTTCCTGGAACTGGAATTTCTAAAGGTTATGGTTTTGTAGCTTTTAGTAAAGCAGAGGAAGCTATAAAAGCTAAGAAAAGTTTGGATGGGAGTATGGTAGGAAGAAAGCGTGTATTTGTTAGTTGGGCAGAGCGTCGTGCTGATCGTGAAAAACGATTAAAAGAAATCTTTAAGGTTGATAATAGAGCGAATATTATACAAAATGAACTCGAAAAGGATGTTTTTAAAACACAAGATCCTTTAGTTGCGAAAGATGATGCTAAAGCAGGTGCTGTTTCTACTTTGGAAACCAAATGTACTCAAAAAACCACTGAAAATGCTACTGGAATGAGTTTAGGAACAGTTATTACGTCTAATCCTATGACGGTTTTATCAAAATGGCGTGGGACCCCATTATCTGGTATAGTAGAAGTAGAAGAGCCTAGTGTTCAAGTAGATATCACGACGCCTACTGAGCAAATAGCTTCAGAATCCGAATTTAGGGTCTATTCTGAGGGCGTGAAATCGTCTCAGAGTGTAACGACCGAATCAGAAACTTTTGAGAAAAATGAAACTGATAAAGATACTAGTCAAGGACAGGTATGTTTAAGAGTTCGAGATGAGAATACTAGTCCCAAAAAAAATGCTACTACAAATATTAAAAAGAAAGGTGGATGGTATAGAAAGCGTTGGAGTAGTGGATGGGGAGGAAATTATGGAAATAAGAAAGAAGACGGTGATAGTCCTATCAAAGATACTCAAGGAGGGGAAAGTCCTATTAAAGACATTATATTAGAAAGAATCGTGGATAAAGAAAATTGTGAATCAAAATCTATTTAGCGATAAAATACATATTTATAGGTGCATCTGATAAAAATTAAAACTAATTATATATACTTATTATATTGCTGACTGAAACCTTATTTTAGCATTCATAATTCTTATTAGCACAATATATACAGTCATTTATATTTAATTGATATTATACATTTAACTCTATCTCTAATTAATAAAATAAATAATTCATAGTATATTCTAATTCTTCCTTAAATTATATATAAAAATCATTTACCTCATTTTTTAAAGGGTTTCTATTTTTATTAAACGTTTTCTTTGTTACGCGTTTTATATCTTTAAGATTTTTAACATTTGAATTATATATGAAATAAGTATTATACTCTATAATTCTTATTATTTTCTCTATTTAACGTGTTTAGAAGATATATTTTGTATATTTAAGTGATTATGTTGGAGAGATTTTTTGGAATTGAATATAACTCTCAAGAATTATCTTTAAATAAATATACAGGAGAAAAGTCAGATATATGTGAAGATAAGTCAGAACAATGTATGGAAATGTCTATGGGATTAAGAGGTTATTTTTGTTTTTTAAATATTAAAAAAAATATGGAATTGGTTAAAAAAATGTTTTCTGGAGTGAAAGATTTTGTTTTTTTAAAACGCGTTTTAAAGAGGAAAATAATGCCGAATTCTGAATCATATAAATCAATTGAGTCATCTGAAAGTAATTCTCTTATATTAATGGGTTCTTCAAATGCATTGACTAGAGGTCAAGTAAAAAATACATTTATCAATAAAGATGTTGATAAAAGAGAATTTTTGAATGATTCAAAGGTTGATTCAGACGATTTTTCAGGTTATTTTTTAAAGAGAGCATCTACGGGTTTTTTGGAATTAGATGATAAAAATATAACGAAGCCTAGTCAATCAAAAACGACAAAAACATTAGAATCGCCATCAGAAACTAAGTCTACCGGGAAATTGTCAGAACCAACTACCAACAATGGCACTTTTGTAACAATTCTTTCAGATCCTACTGAAACTAGTACACCTACTGCTAATTTGTCCGCACAGCATTCTCATTCTCGTTCTAATGATGGTTTATATATGATTCTAGGAATTTCTGCTATAGTTTTTTTGATTATTATTGTTATTGTTTTTTTGGTTATTTATGGTGTACGTCGTTCACTGAAGAAACAAGAGATGATTGAGGATATGGTTTATGAGAATGAAATGAATGTTCATGCGAAATTGATGAAGAATGCATCAGCATCAATTTCAGAAAAGACGAGTTCAACGTCAAATTCTATTTCTGGATCAGCGTCTATTTTAGGCTCTCGAAATTTGAATGATCCATATTTAAAACGAGGTACTTATTTTGATTCTAATGGAATATATGGTTCCAAGAACGATGAGAAGCAAGATGAACGGTCCCTTCATAACTCGCCTTTAAAGTATTATGGCATATCGCAATCAACAAATAATCGACCAAGCTCCTCACGTACAAGAAATTCTTCATATTATAATCCTTCAGGACAACCAATGCGGTCATTTTCATTGTCATCTAGATCAAAGGATTACTATGGAGGAAATAATCATTCATCAAATGTTAATTCTATATATGATGATTCTTTTCAAAAGGATCGAACACGATTAACATTTTATAATAATGATATGAATGGCTCCAGCTATGGAAAAGTTTCCTCAAATCAGCTGAGAACTCCGAATTCTGTATATTTATCAGAAGATCAAAACAGAGGATATCTTTCTTCTTCACAAATTAGAGTAGGGTCTCTTGAACCTCATGGAACTAATAGGTTCTTAAGCCAAGAGAGTTTGCGTAGTTCTCGTGCACAATTTGCTACTCAGCCAAATACATTGAGTTATAAAAATTCTTATAAAAACTTGGGAGCAAATTATCAGATGGATTCTTCTAATTTTGATACACCAAATTCGTATTCATCTGAATTATCAAATAATGCATCCTCGCCCTTATTCACTTATAAAAACTCTATAGGAAGCTCCTCTCACTATGATTCTAGTTTTACAAGTGAACATATGACTCCAAAATCTTTCTTCTCAAGAGAAAATATGAAAAATGAGTCTTATACTCCTAATTCAGGTTCTGAAAAAATGCTTCCTCCTAAGAATACATATAAACATCCATCTCAACAAGATTACATGCGTACACCTAGTATTTATGCTTCAGTTGGCATATGGGCTGAAAAAAAGAGGAAATTGTTAGATCTAACAAATAATTCGAATGAGCCTTTAAGTAATCGCTCTGACGAAAGTATGAATATATATCAGGACCATAGAATTAAAAAGTAAATTCTATCATTATTATTAATGATTATAATCATTTACTTATATTGATGATCTATCAGAAATTTATTGAAATATTTTTTGATATTTGAAATTATTGTTATACTTTAAATATTGTAACTAATAGTATTGTAAACATTTTAGATTACTCTGTACATCTCCACTTGGCTTCGTTTTCCCTTTTATCCTCTATTTCATGTACTTCACCTGCAGAGCTTTGTAAACTTTCTGATTCATTTGTTTCTGTAATCCATTGATGATTTTCGCTAAATATATCTATATCTCCTCCTGAATTTTGTTCTACTGATGGATGAAGTGAAGAACAATTTGATAAAGCTGTATAAAAGTCATGAACTAAATATATTAGCCCTTCTAGCTGTATATTTCGGTTGATCTACGTGTTGATGAATCTGATGGAGAAATGTACAATTCTGCCATATTTGCATCCGATTTTGGAACAGTGCCGTTCGTACCATTTTCCTTCAATGAAAGATTATTCAGATCCTCTATCTGCATGTAGATACATGACGTATCAAAGACTTCATGAGGCGTTCTATTAATTGCATGGAGAATTATTTTTGTATAAGGAATCTCAAGTCCCCTTGAAATACTTGGCGAAAAAATTACAAACGATCTATAGCTCATGTCAGAACCTGTAATATGTGTGCTTTTGAGCGGGAAAAAAGGCTATACTGAGAGGTTATATAGACATCAACATGTTCAGATAATCCAATCGCTGGAAAGGCTTTAAAAGCCGCTTCTTTTGAGAAAAAATGAAGAACGTTAGAAGAAAAGGTCCTTGGAGTTGATTCCTGGTGCTCTGAGAGCTCAATAAGACCTGTTGGAGGCTTTTCAATATATACAAATGCCATTAATTTTTTGGTACGTTGGTCGGTATAAATCTTATAAAAAATAGGTTATATATTAGCTTGATCTTTATATAAATCTTATATTTTATGTATTTTAGATAGGTTTTATGAATAAATCTGTGATAATTTTAAAAAAGCTTTTATTAGTTTTTAAATTTATAAGATATGAAATTAATGAATAAATATGTATGTTTTATGAATGATTTTATTTTATTTTGAAATGAAAGAAGTAATTATGATGAATATTATGTTTTTTTTTGAGTTTTTTTGGATGAGTTTAAGGCAGTTTAGAAATAAGTATGTTTTTGAGGGGTATTATGTAATATTTTTATTAATAAAGCTTATAATATGTAAATTGGAGTTATTTAAGAGGTGGATATTGTATTAGAAATCATTTTATTTTTGATTATATTTTGTTAGATATATATTAGACAATATTATTGTTATTAGGAAATAATAATGAGGCAATTAAAAATTGCTATAAGAGTAGTTTTTGGTTACTATAAGAATGATTTTTGCAATTGGAATAAGAATATATGTTTTTTTATATTATATTAATAATATTTTGGTGAGATTTTTAAGAAATAGAGGAAATTTTGAAATATTCTTTAATATTTTAAATTAAAAAATTGATTATTAATTTCTAAGGAATCATGTTTTTTATTTTAAGTTTTTAAGATTTAATTGATGTATTATTGTATAGTTTTTATTATTATGTCATGTAATTTTATATTAAGATCATAAATCTTTAATTAGATAAAGATTATAAAAAATGTTATATGAGATTTTTAAAAATGAAAATGATGAGAAATCATTTTAATATAATTGAATTAGAACTATGCTATTTTATGTTGATTTAGTTTTATAAAGTTTTATTAAATATAATATATTAAATATTTTAGAGAATATTTTGTTTTTAATATAAAAATGATCTTTCAAGCATAAAATTCTAATTTAATACAGTCAAATATAAGAAACTTAATATTATAATGCATATGTTTTATAAATTGCATTATACATATATTTTAAATTTATATGAAATTTGAAAATCATTGAAAAAATAAAATTGTTTCTTGATATTTAAAAAAAAAAAAAAAACATTAGCACAGTTTAATATTCATAAGATTTTTATTTTTAATGATACCATGGTTTTACTTCCATTCCAGTTGGAGGTTGAACTTCTACTCTTTTTGAACCAACTTCCTTCCAATTGGTACTCAATGCAGTTCCATTGCTTTCTATATAACTTTTCATCATTGCCCGTTTTGTATCATCATCTGCATTGGCATAAATTTCTTGAAATAATTTGTTAAGTGCAGTATCTTCTGTTTCATCCTTTTCTGTAACCATAGTTCTTGAAAGTAAGTCCCAGTCTTTTGATCCATATTTAGAGGAAGATGGATATAGATTGGATTTGTTTGAATTTTTGTTAATTGTTTGAGTATCTGGAATTTCTGTTTCAAGAGTCAACCATTTTTCTGTATAACGCTTTTTCAATTTCATCTCAATTTTTGTGTTATATACTGTAAATACAGATGATAAAGCATCAATTTCACCATAAAGATGAGCAAGCTCGAAAGTATAGTTTTCTTGAGTAACTGGTAAAAAAAATGTTACAGATAACTATTACTACTTAAAAAAACAATCAATATGTTTATCATACATACTGATCTTTCTTTAAATTCTTTTTTTAATGTATTTTTGTCTACTGATTTTGCATATAAAGTAATTGTAACTGTATCATCATTTTGATACCATTCATACCTTATTTATTAATAACAATTATACTAAAACATAATATACCTTATATTTGACTTCTCCTTTTCATTAACTGACTTTTTTTCTGTATTTATTTCACTCTGTACTTCTACTGATTGTATTTTTTCAATTTCTGCTTGTAAAATGTTATCTATCAACAAAATAAGAATAATAAATTATTAAAATCAATCTACCAAGGTCTCTAAGACATGGAATCTCTCTAATTGTACATTCTTTTTCACATTCCACTGCTCATATCAGAAATAGTCATTTCATAACAATAAAAACCTTTTTCTATCGCCATTTTCACCTTCAAAAGCCATGATGCTAACATATTATTATTCGGAATACATTCCTCTGCCTTTCTTAACGCAAAATAACTGTTTTCCGGTTGTCCTTGACGAAATAGCGTAATACTATCTCTTTTAACCCAGATTTTTATGTAAAAAACTAATACCCTCTGCGCAACTGCCCCAGTCCCTTCTGTTCTCGTTTACCCTTCAAATCAGCAAGATAAACTGCTGCTTCTGCATCCTTAAGTGCCTCTTCATATTGCTTATTACAGTGATAAGCCGTTGATCTGACTTGTTAAATGGCTTAAAACATAGTAAAAAAGTACCGTTTAATATGGTAATCAATAGACGTAGGAATCTCCTTAAGAGCTCTTGTTAAAGCTTCAATTGCATTAGAATAATCCTTTAATTCTGTATATTTTTCTGCTTGTTTTGCTAAATCTGCAGCAGGAGACATAGTCTTGATAGTGATTAAATTTTTTTAAGAAAAATACAATAAATATAGATCTTATGTCTTTGTTTAAGTACAAGGAAAAAGGTTATTGTTTTTTCTTTGTTTAAAAATTAATTATTTCGTTTTATTGTGAAAATTTATTAAGATGAAGTTTCTAAATTATTTGTATCATAGTCAGTATCTTCAATCTCATTTTTTATGTATGATATATCATTTTTATGTGCTGGTATTTGATAATATTGAGAAAGAGGAAGCCAAGTCCCGAATGTAAGATAACTTGTATGATTTTTAACATTTTTTTCCATTCTTCCTACATCTTTCCAATTCCTACCTTCTTCTCCTTCTTTAATTCTCTTTGCCGGACGTACATCTCCACTGTTATGTTGTTTTCCATTCCTTCTATTCTCTTGTACCTCATGAATACGCTGTGCTGCTTCTAATATATCTTTATATTCTACTTTTCTTGCAATCCATTCACAATGATTCACTTCTGAGAGTTCTATATCATAGAACCCGTATTTCTGAAGGTGTTTAAGTGTTTTTTGAACCTGTTCAATGCATGGACTGAGACAACAAATCCTAGTTTGTCTCTCCTTAGAAAAATGAGGAATCATTTTACAAATTACTTTCCATGGTGCTGGCAAATCAATAAATACTGCATGAGCTATAACCTCATAATCCTTAACATAAAATCCATCTGTAATAACGTCCTGATAACACAGAATAACCGGTCCTTTAGGTACTAAAATTCCATTTTGTTTAAACTCATCAAGTGCCTCTTTATATCTTTTTTCATGATATTCATATGAAAATACTCTTCCTGTTAACCCAACAGCTCGTGCAAGAGCATGAGTCATGCTTCCACTCCCTGTTCCTGCCTCTATAACTGTCATTCCTCTCTGAATTCTTAATTTACTTTGTATAAAGCTAATATCATGTGTATAAACAATCTGTGTTCTACGAAGCAATGCTCTAGTCCATAATTCAGGCGTAGGCCTTAGAATATGTAAATATCCTGCACCATTGGAGCTTGGAACCTGAGATCCATAAGGTAATCCAATAATATCTGAATGTGCATAAGTTCCAAACTTATTATTAAAGACTTTTCCTCTCTCAATGACAATAGAATGGACTTGTTCTCTTGTCTATTAATATATCAACATATTTCTATTGTATTATAGGCTTTACCAGCCATATAATTACTACATCTCCTTCTTCTACTAGTGTTTTTTTCTCCCAAAACATGATTATTATGTTTTTCTAATCTAAGAACTTAATATAATATAGTAAAGGAGTTTTATTAAAGGTTATGGAGGTTTTATGAATAAAACTTTTTAAATATATTTAATTGAGAAGTATTTTTTTTCTATTACATGTTAATTGTTGAATAAATTAAGAAAAATAATTAAAAATATAATAAATAAAGAATAAAAGTTTTATAATATTTTTCGAAATAATTTAAACAAGTATTATCATTAAATATTTTTGTAAAATATATTGGTTTGTAATTAATATCTATTTATTTTTAGTTAATGTAAAAAAAATATAAAAAAGATAAATTATTATACCTAATATTTGTATAAAAAGTATAAATTCTATTTTAGTATAATTTAGTTTTTAATATAATAAAATTAAAATATTTTATGATGTAGATGGTGGTTTCGTTAAAGTAGGTTGTAATAAACGTTCATTTGTATCTAAATAACCAGGTGCTATTTTTCTAACTTCGTATAAATATCTTGCTTCTGCAGTTGTTTCCCATTGTTTAAGACGTTCTGACCATAATAAAATTTTATTATTTAAATCATCATAATGTTTTAAAGATGAAGTTTTAATATCAGATATACAATCAAATACTTCGTCTAACTGAAAATAAATATTTTTAGTAAATCGATTTGCCGGAAAAAAAGAGAGCTTACAGATTTAGGTGTTTCTAATGTAAGTGAACAATATTCATAAGGAAGTGTAATTGGTTCTGGAATAAATAAAGAAGGTGATATGATAAGAGATATTTTAGGAGCCATATTCGAGTATGTTTCCGTACTTTTTTATGTATAAAATGATTTAAAGAGAATAATTGGATGTTAAATATCTTTATCAGTATGTAGCGATAAAATCCGGTAGTTGATTAACCCTAAAATAATTTTTTTAGAAAGAATAGATAAAAGTATTATAGTATTTGAAGATATAAATGATATTAGAGCCGAATTTGTATAGTTTCTGTATGTTGATTTTTTTTTGAAAAAAAAAAGAGTAAAAATTGATTAAAAACTCGTTGAAAATGATATTTTGAAATAAAATGATGAATTTTGAACTGTTTGAAGGATTAAGTGCATATTTCTGTAAAACAGTGCCATCCTCTATTATTAAAATATGGCGTATATATATCCTGTTTGGTTTTTGATTTATTGATATATTGAAGAGTTATATGGTGGAGAAACTATATTTGTTCCAGCATATAAAAAACCAGATATTTGGTTTGGTATGAGTAAAAAAGTGATAAAGTATGTATTTTAATCAATGATATATGATTTAATGTGAATTAGAAAGAAAAATTCTCTCCATGAACGATGGATTTATGATAGTATTTTAGCGAATAAACAGATATCTTTTGGCGATTATTATATCATGAATCAGTCAAGTAATCTGATAATAAGTGTTTTATAATTCTAAAAATTGAGTTAGGATTTTTGAAATATGAATTATCTCGATCAAAAAAACTTAAAAAAGAAAAAATCCAAAAAGCATTAGATCGTAAGAAAAAATCCTTTCAAAAATCCAATAGGGTAGCTCTAGCTAATGATTCTGACAATAATCTTTCTCAATATGATTCAAATATAAAGCCTCATAATGATATTTTGCCATTTAAACATACTCAGTCAACATCTTTCAATTATACATCAATATCAAAGAACATTTCCGACTCAATTACTTCCACTTCATTAAAAAACAAATCTTATTCTTCTTCGATAGCAAATCAAAGGATTGATTTACTGCCAACATCTTATCAAAATATAGGAAATTATATTTTCAATAAGTCTCTCTTTCGAAAATCCTTTTTGAAAACAAAGAAAAAATCTACTGTATCTTCTTCATTTAAAACTTCTAAATCACCAATTAAGAAAATTAAGATTTTAACGTTAAACGACTTCAATTCTACTGCCAACATCTTCGAAATAGTGGCTACCAAAAAAATAAATGATACAAGTAGATCTGTACATCCTAGACTTAAATAACCCTATTTTTTAATAGATTAATATATTTTTATCTGTTCTCGTAGTCTTTAATTTCGTATAAGATTTTTTTAAAAAAATTTGTAAAATAAACAAAATTTGTTTAGTAAAATGATTGAAATTATCTGGTTTTCCTTGTATATTTCTAAATATTTATTGTATTAATTAAGCCCAGTAATGATCGCCTTGGAAAGAAAGTCCGTGTAAAATGTAACGAAAATGATACAGTTGGTGACCTTAAAAAATTAATAGCAGCACAAACAGGTACCAACTGGCAAAAGATCGTTTTGAAAAAATGGTATAATTCCCTAAATTAAGTTATTTTTTTTTTTTAAGATTTGATCTAGGTATAGTACGTTTAAAGATCATATTACATTGAGTGATTATGAGATCCATAAGTAAGTTATTGACAGGTTAAATTTACTAACCCTAAACCAGTGGAATGTCTCTCGAGCTTTATTATAGTTAAATATAATTGTAATAGTTAAATATGTTGCAAAAAGATAGTGAAACTAATAATGAGTCGATTCCATTGCTTTATTAATTCCTTGTCTAAATCTTTTGTTTTTTTATCTCTAGACGATTTTTTATTATCTCTTTATTTATATTAATTTTTCTTGTTCTTTATATATATATATATATATATGTTTTGTAAGAGAGAATGTATTAAATAAGATAGTATTTTGGCTTATCTTACTTTCCATCCCCTTTTAATAGCAATTTCCTTGGTTCTTTGACTTTTAGAATTGTCTGCTGTTTGAGAATTTTCCGAAAGAGGTGCTGTTGAAGATAGTTGTGATGGAACATTTGATATTTCCGTTGAAACAGGATATATTTTGCCATCGTATTGTTTTTCCTCATAGTCTTCTTTTTGTATATCCTGAAAATTTGATAAATTGGTATTTTTTTGAGATGGTGGTGATGGTGATGGTGATGGTGATCTTGAATGTGATCTCGAAAGAGTTTTTGAACGAGATGGAGATAGATATGACGAAGATGAGTTAGATCCCGATCTTTCCTTTGATCTACTCGATCTAGAAGAGGACAAATCCGAACGATTTGTCTCATATTCTTGTTCGCAATGAATTGATGTCTTTTCTTTCTCTTTTCTTTTCTCCCAAAATTTTTTAGACCAACCTTCATAATCAATATCCTCATCTTCTGTATCAGAATTTTCCTTAAAACTCCATAGATTCATGCTTTCTTCTTTGTAAAAAGTATTAAGTGCTTCTAATAATTTTGGAGAAGTATGATTTGATAATGTAATTGGTTGACATAAATGTGGAGGTATACTTATATACGACTGTATAGACTCTTTTATGACTTTGGCATCTGGTAAAAGAGGAATCATACATGCTGCTGGTAATTCCCAATATGATGCACCTTGTCTTCCATGTTGAAAAGGTTTAATATAATCATGATTTTTAGATGTATTAGAAAAATTTGGTTTTGAAGATGTTTGAACTAACGGAACCATTAATCCTGCACGGATAGCTTTCATTGTAATCTCTGTAAAATACTTTTTCTCACTCCAAAGATTTAAAAGATCTTCTATCTTGTCTTTTTCTGCATCTGGTGCATAATATCCCAAACGAAGAAGTGCCAAAAGTGATGGTTTTATCTCCAGAGAAACATCTATGTTATTATTCTTAGAAGAATGACTCAATATATCATTAATAAGATATAAAATATATAAACGTTGAGAAAATGTTGTCAATGTTGTTGAAAATGCCACTAAATACTTAAAAAAGTACTAAGAAATAATTAAACACATATATAACTAACATCTTCTAGTAAAAAAACCCCCATAAGTTCTTTTGTTATAATATATTCTTCTTGCCATCGTCTTGCATTCTGTATTGCCTTATATCGCCCCGTTTTCACTTGTTCAATCAGATCAATAACATCATTTTTAATAAAACGATGAGATTCATTTGAATATGTATGTTTATCAAGCTCTGATAACAATTGAAACTTAATTTTCTCCAGTTTTTCTTTCTCATCTATATTCATCTTTTACCACCTTTATTATATTGATATTAATATTAAGATCTCTTTTGATTAAATTAATAATAGATATTTGTTATTTCATAGAAAAGATCTAAGTAATAGATTTTGGTTTTTTTTTAGTTTGTTTTTGTAATTTTGTTTGACTTTATATTTTTAAAAATATAGAAAAACTAATAAAAGAAATAATGAAGATTTTTGATTTAAAATGTGGTACTAAGTAATCTTTTTGTTTATCCTGAAAGAATATAATTTAAATAAGAAATTTCATAAATTTATTTTGTAGAAGTTGATATTTAAAAAATATAGAAATAGATGAATGAATAAATTAATAAATTAATAAATGAAATGAATAAATGAATGAATGAATTATTTATTTATTTAATGAATGAAAATGTATAATTAATAGGATTTATGTATAATTAATAGTATAATTTTATTAAGAAATAACTTATTGAGCATTTTTCAAGTTTAAAGAGTATTATATGAAAATTAAAAAAATCTAATTATTTGTTTAAAATTTGAATATTAAAGATGATGAATAAAAAATATTATGTATTCTTATTATATTTCTATAGAAAAATAATTATAATCTTGTAATAAGTTTTTTAGATAATTGAAACAAGGCAAATTTAAAAAATTAAAACAAGATATTTTATTTATAAATTATCTTTTTTTATAATGTAAATCCTTCTATTCTTGTTAATAGAAGGAAGAGTTGTATTGTTTTATTGTTTTTAGATTAAGTTATTTTGAAAAACTATTTATATAGTAATAATATTAATATTTTTAATAAAAATATATGTAAAAAAATAAATAAAATAACAAATAATATAATTTCTTTATTGATAAAGGCATCTGTTTGTTTTTTGTCTGAAATTTATAGTTTTTTTAATTTGAACGTATACTAATTAAGAAACGTATTGTTTGTTTAATTTGCTATTTTTTCTTAAAAAAAACATAAAATCTTTAGATATTTGTATTAATTATATGAAAATATTAATATTTGGAAGAAAATATGAATAATAATGATAAAATAAAGAAAAGAAAAATCTCAAATACTAATAAAAAAAGAAAACGAAAAGTGTTGTTTAATATTACAAAAGATATAGAATTTAATGAAACATTTCTTGAAAAAGATGAAAATGGTGTTTAAGAATTGTTTTATTTTTTAAAATTAATAAAATCTATCAGGAAATTTTATTAATGGTGATAAAGCTAGCGATTTTATAAAAAAACTAACAGAACATAATGTAAATACATGTTAATAGCTTGCTAAACAGTTGATATATTTAGGTATCAATTACGTCACTTGATTTTATGTTTGTATGGGTTTATGTTGAAGAAGAGCCTCTCCTTCATGAAATTGCTACTATTCTTGAAGTAAAAAAGCCATATACATTAAGAGAATGGACTGCAAATGATAGAAAATTTCTAAGTCTTGATATAAGAAATTATAAATTTGTCAATGATATAAAAAAATGTGTAGGTTGGGATGATGCATCAGGATGCAATATCAAGAATTGGACAAAATATTGGCTTCCATCATATATAACGAATCAAAAAACATGAGAAGAAACTAAAAAAACAAAAAAAAAGAAAAAAAATAGACTCTTTTATATTCTAGAAATTATTTTTATAATTCTATTATGTAATGTTTATATTTCACTTGGCTTTTATAGTATATCTTTTAAATGTTTAGAATTCTAATTAAAAAGGCATATAAAGATATATTATAATAGGAAATCCGAGTTTTAATGCATTTTTATGTAACTAGAGTACTCTTATACATATAATTTTTTATCTTTACTGAATGTTTTTCATATATAAACCATTCAGCTATTGAATTTTAGTTTTTTTAACATTTTATTTTTTTTAAAGCAAAGATTACTAAATTTACTATGTTACTTGGCTATATTGTTATCAAAAACAAATTAAACAATTTAGATTTCATTTATAATATTAAAAACATTCATTTAATTAAAAATTATCTTAAATTTAATATTTAATTTTCATTAATTAGCTTGGATTTTATTAATACTGCCTAAAAATATATTAATTAATTAATTATATATATATTCCTGGTTTTTGTCAATGATAAAAATTAATAATTATTCATTTTTCATATATATAAGATTGATATAATATTGTTTAATCAATTTACTACAATCTAGCTTCATTGTAAAGTTTTTAATTGAATTTTTTATATATAATTTGTTTTCAAATAAAATATATTGAATAAACTAAAAAAGCATAATACTTGCATTTTAATATACTAAAAAATTTCTATTATTTTAAATAACTACATTTTTTTATAGTGATTTAAAAACATTTAAGATGATAAATGTATATCATCTGAATATGATAATAGATCATAATCTAATTCACCAAGAATATTAATAACTGTCATGGAACAATTCTTAGGTGTTCCTCCAATTCTTATATTTTTAGAAACATTAAGATATCCCAATCTAACAAGATGTGAAACCAATGTTGCTATATATCCCCCATGCGTTACAACAACTAACGTCGAAATTTCATCTCGAATAGATATTATCTTCCCATTCCAAAATTTCATAATTCTAGATATAAAATCCTTCTTATTTTCACCATAATCATCTATTGTTTTATTTTCTTCTCTTAACTTTATCTTTATTTCCTCATATGTCAATCCATTTAGTTCTCCTAAACGATTTTCTTGTAATTCCTCATAATACTCACATATTATGTTCCCATTGTCTTTTAAAAATGGTTCAATTGTATCTTTTGCTCTTATAAGATTACTACAAAAAACTTTCTCAATTTTTAGCGTACAAAGACGCTTTAAAAGCTTCAATGATTGTTCCTTTCCCTTATCATTCAATGGAATATCCAGATCGCCATGTAACCTATGATTTTTCTACATTTTTATCCCTTCTATACAAAAAAAAACACACAAATCTTACATTGAAATCTGTTTCTCCATGGCGTATCAAAATTACCAACATGTTTCACCAAATACTATACTAATACTCTACTACATACATCAATCCATGTAAAAATATTTCATTCATGGCCTTATTTACAAAATATTATGTATAATCAACCTAGATCTAAGTTTCTTCCACTTCGTGGATATCAGCTTAAATTATGGCAAAAAATACACAAGAAAAACAATAAATATACACATCAATTCATCTAAAAACTATCTACAATGTTGATTTTATAAGTTATGATTCATGATATTTTAAGACTAAGTTCGCAAAAATAAGAAAGGTCAAGAGGGTTCTTAACGTCTGGAAAGCCAACGTTATAAATTGTAACAACTTAGTCCCTTGACATAGAATGAATATTTAAGGGAAATAATAGAATTCAGAGTTATTTTAAAGACTTTTTAAGGATAATTTTTTGATTTATGAAAACTCTTCAAAAAAAAGCGTCTAAAGAGCCATCTAAGACAGACTTTACAGTCTTTCAAATGGAGAATGGGGAATTTGTAAGCACACAAGAAAGAATCTGCAAAGGTCCGTAAATTATTTGTTGGTTATTTTATGTTTTATGATATTATATGGAATTGGGAGGAGATAATATATATAATGAATATTATATTCAATGCTAAAGCAGGAATTTGTAGATGTTCAAGCACCAATTACATATATTCCAACAGATGATGAAATTTTTATTATGGATGAGAATGGTGGAAAGAGATTAAATATCCAGTTTATCAAGAATCATTTTTATAGAGAGGGAAGAATTAGTGAAGAACATGCTTTATGGATTATTATGGAGGGAACAAACATATTTAGGAATGAACCTAATCTAATTGAACTTGAAGCGCCTATAACTGGTATATTTATATAAATTTTATTATTTTATATAATTGTTAGTATGTGGAGATATACATGGACAATATTATGATCTTATAAAATTGTTTGAAGTGGGGGGAAATCCATCAGAAACAGACTATCTTTTCCTTGGGGATTATGTTGATCGTGGTTATTTCTCTATTGAAGTTTAATATATGTATATTATAACTTTTATAATTTTTATATAGTGTGTACTTTATCTATGGGCATTAAAGATATCATATCCTAATTCTTTTTACTTATTGAGGGGAAATCATGAATGCCGACATTTGACAGACTATTTTACCTTTAAGCTTGAATGTATATATATATATATATATTATAAATGTTTTATTGAAATTGATAGGTAAACATAAGTATTCAGAAAATCTCTATGATGTATGTATAGAAAGCTTTTGTTCTTTACCCTTGGCAGCAATTATAAATAAGCAGTTTTTGTGTCTTCATGGTGGACTTAGTCCAGAATTGAATGTTTTAGATGATCTGAATTCAGTAAAGACATTTTTTTAAAAAAATACACTAAAGATTTCAGATTGATCGTTTTCGTGAGCCTCCAATACATGGAATGATGATAGATTTACTGTGGAGTGATCCATCAGAGGAATTTGGAGATGAAAAAACAGATGATTTCTTCGTTTATAATCATGTACGAGGCTGTTCTTATTTTTTCAGGTTTGTTGTTATTAATGTTAGATCATGTCTTTAAACAGGTATTTGTAGCTATGCAGCAGTTTGTTCATTCTTAGAAAGAAATAACTTATTAAGCATTATTCGAGCTCATGAGGCTCAGGATTCTGGGTAACTTTTTTACACAATTATACATGGATTTTGTTAATAAACAGATACCGTATGTATTGCAAAAACAAAACTACAGGATTCCCAAGTGTTATAACAATTTTTTCTGCTCCAAATTATTTAGATATTTATAATAATAAAGCAGCAGTTTTAAAATATGAAAATAATATTATAAATATTAGGCAATTTAGTATGCTATTATTCTATCTATATCATCTACTAATTATTTATTTATAGGCAGTAGTCCACATCCTTATTGGCTTCCTAATTTTATGGATGCGTTTACATGGAGTTTACCTTTTATTGGAGAAAAAAGTATTTATACATTAAATAATTAAGGACATTCTTCTTATTTTTTATAGTTATAGATGTGTTTATTTCTATTCTTAGTATTTGTTCTGAAGATGAAATTAATGATGAAAATTCTACAAAACAACATGACTTTTGTGTTACAGATCTAACAGAATCTGAACAGAGGATGCAAATTATTAAGAATAAAATCGTTGCAATTGGAAGACTATCTCGTGTATTTCATCTCTTAAGACAGGAAAGTGAAAGTATTACTGAATTAAAGGCTATTTCTGGTAATACAAAACTCCCACCAGGGACTCTTATTCTTGGATCTGAGGGAATTAAAAATGGTATATCTTTATTATATATTTTTATTCTTTTTTATTCATATTTCTTTTTAAGCAATTACAACTTTTAATGAAGCCAGATCATCAGATATTGAAAATGAACGCTTTCCTCCTCCAAAAAATGACATTGATCAAAACTACGATCTCATTTTTCAGGATTCTCTTTGTCAAACAGATAATGAACAAGATTTTATTAACAAATTATTTAAAAAAATTTCTCTGTATGTTTAATTATTTTATATACAATTATTTATGAATCATTAGGAAATCCTCTAAAAAGCAATTCTCATAATACTTGTCTTTAAATCTCTTATTTACTTATATAAAATATTTAGTTCTATGTATAAAATATTGATTTTCATTTTGTAAAATTTTTATTATAAAAGATAAAAGTTTTTAATCTTTAAAGTATTATTTTTATATCAAAAGCAAACATATGTTTATTAGTATAAATCTTTAAAATATAGCAATTGGCTCATCTATAGATAGTTTTTGTCTCGATTGAATCGCCTTATATATTATAATATGGTAAGTTTTTTTTGATATTTAAAAAAATTCATAATATTTCAGAGTCTTGGAAAAATTGTTCATATTTCACTTGATTTGGTATTAATTTCCTCTGTTCTTGCAGGTATTAGACGTTCAACTGGTTTAACGTGAGATTTTCTGCATGAAAGATATATATAACCCAGTCTAACATGAATTTCAGCATTAAAACAAATATGTTTGATAAGGACACTGAAATGGTTATTAATAAATATTTAAGTATTGGCAACTGGGTAGTGGATCAAAGTGTTACTTTTATGAGCACAAGCAAATATTTTGAGAGACGACGTATTTAATAAATATTAAAAAAATGACAGGAGATGAAGGGCAGGGTGAATAGTGTATAGTTAGAAGAATATTTGTGCTTTCTTTCAAATAAAAAAAAGCATAAAGAAATGTTTCGAATAAAAATAAATGATATTTTGTATACGTCGATATTATACCTTTTAAATTTTGTATTAAAGATTATGTTAGATTTGTTAATATATTAATTGATATTACTCAGAAGAAACAGTCCAACATTTTCTTGCAAGAGGACTGGATACAATCGGTTTATGAAAATCAATTTTCTTTTTTGCAGCAATTAAACTGCATCGTTCAAGTTCTGTAACTGTATAATGTTAAAAAAATATTTATAATATTTGAAAAATATCCATACATGGTTTAGGCGGTGCGGTTTTAGGAACAGAAGGCTTCTTTTCAGATGGCAACATAATCGAATTGGGCAATGTAGGTGTTAATGTCCTAGGTTCCATGGGCGTTCTTTTCTGTAAAACAGTGTTATGGTTAATAATGAAAAAGGAAATGAATTACATTGCATGAAAATGTATCCAGATCCAAGTTTATTAGATAATTTGTTTCATCAACATGTCTATCTTCTTCTTCACATCTGACAGCTATTATAAACATGCAATAAAGACCAATATATCTTACTTCATGATCCAATTTATTCCTACACAATGTATTTTTCGAGACTCGTTAATTTTTTCTAAGTAATTGTTTGCTGCTTTAACTTTTTCAAGAATTTTGGTGCTTCCAGATCGCCATACTACGTGCGTAATACCAATGCTTTGAAAACCATTTGAATTATCCATCCTTATTAACATATCGGTTGAAGGAGCAGTCCAATTCCATTTTTCCTTAATCGTTGCACCAAGCTCAGTAAGGATACATTTAAAACTCAGACTAGCATCATTATTATCCATTGCCTTAATATCTAAATACGCGGTAACATGTCCTAGTGGCTTTGACTTAATAAATGCAGACGAATTCAATGATGAATTTGGTATAGTTTGAAAAAGCTTATCTGTATCTTTATCCATAGCTTCATAATCCGATTCCGAATCACTTGATGTATAATCACTTGTAATTGGAACAAGTATATCACGACAATGACTTGGTGTTGTAATTCTCATATTGCTCAATTTCGCCGTTAAAAACATAGGCTGATATATATATGTTTTATCATCAACCTGACATGTATTCGTGTATGATTCTGGTGTACCTAAAACACGCATACCAGATTCATCTAATGAATAGTTTTCCTTGTATTTAAACGTTGATTCATTCACAATATTTGTTTTTTTATTATTACATAGAAAATCTTCTAATTTCGTATCGTTTGAACTCTGCTTTTTCGATTTGACAGGCGTAGAAAATCCTTCCTTCATATTATTTGTCTTATTATCCATTTCTTTCTCCCCTTTACTAGCCGATTTCTTTTGTAAATTCGTTGGAGACACATATGTTTTCATTTGTGTTTTCGTTTGCGTATTTACACAGTTCCTTGCCCTCACATGCTTTTCCCTCCCTTCTTTTACTTCTTCTTTGTCCTTTTCCTTGCCTGGATTTATATGAAATGTTCCTTTTTCTCCTGTTGAGTGTCCTGCACCCGTTATCACCGATGATCTCTTTATACGCTGCGGTGTTTGGTTTTTCTGCAGCGTCCTTCCAACATAACTTATTCTGTTTTGTTTCTCACGTCTTTCCTGCTTCTTCTTCTCACATAAAACATCCAAACTCCCGTTATTTCTCCCATTCTTTGCTTCACTACTTCCTGTACCCGGTGTTCCTCGAGGCCTTAAGGGCCGTGCAACCCGAAGTGCTGGTGTTGATAACAATCGTTTCTGTGTATCACAGCAGTTTCTTTCAAGTTCTTCATTTAAAGACATATTTTGAAAGGGAACGCGAGTTGCTGAACGACGTGCCGGCGTTGTTAACGCTCTGGATGTACTTGAACATGAAGATGGTGTAGATGATGTTCTAAAAGATGTTTTTGGTGGTCTTTCTGTAGGTTTAAGAGGCGTCTTAACGGCTTTTATAGAGTCGTCTGATATTTCTTGTGTCTGCATTGTTATTCGATCAGCGAGATGGTTGGGTTTTTTTAAGGTAAGAGGAAGTTAGAAATGAAAGAATAGAAATAAAAGAGGCATGAAGAAGATGGAGATAAAATAAATAAGAGGGATTATATATGAAGAATGTATGCGTCTTGTATGCGTCTTGTATGCGTTTTATATGGGTCTTATATGGGTCTTATATGGGTCTTATATGGGTTATATATGCATATATAAAAGACAGATAATTTAACAGGCCAAAAAATAAAATAAACAAAATAGATAAACAAATTTAGCTAAAGACAATGAACTATAATATATTCAAGTTTATAAAGGTGTATGCGCTATGTATGCGTATTGTATGCGCTTAATTAATCGAAAATTGCGCTAATCGATACGGATATTAAATGGATGTAGAGACTATAATTATATAGGAACAGGCAGTTTTTACTAAAATTTATCTTGGAAATAGATTTTATTAATCAAACTAAGCATTTTTATGATATTTGGAATAGATGGTTTTTGGGATTTATTAGATTGAAATATAAAAAAACATTATATGATAAAAAATTAAAGAGAAAAACATAGTTTAACAAGAATCAATTGGGTATTTTTAATCATTCTACAAGAATATATCAGAATTTTTTAGTTTGATGTTTCAAGAAAAAAATATGAAAAATGAAGAAAAAACAAAAAAAATATATAATAAAGTGGATATAATTAGTACTAAGAATGTTTTTATTATTGGGCAAGTTATTCGCATTTTCTTATTAATATATGGACATTGGCATGATTCAAAATCGGCGTTTAAGTATACAGACGTGGATTACATGGTTTTTACAGGAGCAGCAAAGGAGGCGTATCATAGAAGATCGGTTTATGATAGAGAAACATATAGATATACGCCTCTTCTTGCATGGATTTTAATTCCCAATGTTATGGGAGTTCCATATTTTGGCAAAATTTTATTTAGTATATGTGATATGATTGCAGGGTATTTTATAAGGAATATTATGATATGGCAAGGATATTCAATGAAAAGAGCTAATATATATGTGACGACATGGTTGTGGAATCCGGTTGTT
Organism: Pneumocystis carinii B80; assembly: GCF_001477545.1. Lineage (NCBI taxonomy): Eukaryota > Fungi > Ascomycota > Pneumocystomycetes > Pneumocystales > Pneumocystaceae > Pneumocystis > Pneumocystis carinii. Next base: position 370,070 of record NW_017264716.1, read on the forward strand.
GCTGTAATTAGTACGCGTGGAAATGCGGAAAGTATGATTGGTACAGGTGTTCTTTTATGTTTATGGATGGCACTTTTAAAACGACCTTTTCTGACGGGATGTTTATTTGGGCTTATTGTTCATCTTAAATTATATACAATTATTTATGTATTTTCTTTTTTATGGATAATGGATAACAAATATGAAGGAAAAGTAATGTTAAAGGGTATTTTAAATTGGATAACTTATTCACGTGTGTATTTTATTATAGCAACTCTACTTTCATCGGTTTTGTTAAATGGGATAATGTATAAAATGTGAGTATTAACAAAAATAGGATTTTTTGTTGATAAAGATTAGTTATGGCATGCCATTTTTAGAACATACTTATTTTTATCATTTTATTCGAACAGATCATCGACACAATTTTTCTCCATATCATTTATGGCTTTATTATGCTTCTTCTCCAGTTAAATCATCTTTTCATATTCCAATCTCTTTTATTTCATTTATACCACAAATGTTACTATCGATGTGTTTAATTCCTATTGCATTTTCTAAGAAAAATCTTCCTGTGACTATATTTTGTCAGACATTTGCATTTGTGACCTTTAACAAAGTATGCACTAGTCAGGTATTTTTCTTTTTTTTTTTTTCAAAAAAAAACTATGTTCTTACAATCTTTTTTTAGTATTTTATGTGGTATCTTATATTGCTTCCTTTTTTTCTTCCACTTCTTAATGTTTCTTCTGGTTTGTTAATGGCTTTCTTTTGGTGTTTTGGACAAGTAATTAATTTAATTATTTAGAATTTTTTTTGATTTCCTTAGGCTTTATGGCTTTTTTTTGCTTATCGCCTTGAATTCCTAGGAATAAATGTATTTTTCCCTTATTTATGGCTTTCTGGTCTTTTATTTTTTGTCATTAATATATGGATTTTGGGTTGCATTATTGATCGTCTTTCACATAAGGTTATATTAGATAAATGTATGTTTTTATCTATGTTTTATAGATCATTTCTTATTTTTCTAGAATTTAATAAAAGGAAATACTGTCTTTCAGAAAATAAAGATATCACAAAACAATTAAACTTGTATATCTATATCTATATATATATATAACGAATTGAAGTATGAGTTTATCAAATATAGATTCAATTGTTCTTGTTATTTTTTATATAACTTATATTTATTAATATTAATATTAATATATTATCTCTACGTAACCTTAAAAAAATGAACTTTATATTTATAAGATAAATATTATTATAAAGAAGTCCTTTTTTTTAGAAATATCTTTAAATATCTGGGTTCTTTTAAGATTTATTTAAATGTTCTTCTTTTAAATCTAAATTGGGGTTTTTCATAAGCTAAAAAATGATTTTTATTCAAACAAGAAGCACATATCGTTTATTATTTCATAAAAATATAAATAAAGACTTGTTTTTGATTCATAATAAGCATTTTTTGTGCTTTAAATCTCGTTTTTCTACTTTAAATACACAAAGAAATAAGGAAAGGATTGGTGTAAGAAATTTTTTAAGAAAACTCGGGAAAAATAATACATATTAGCCATTCTCATGGAAATCTGGATCTTTGTTTCTCATAACGGGTATCTTTCTTGTCTGGCATTTTAAGAATGAGAAGAAAAAAGTGGAACAAAGACGTAAATCTCTTTTTTTTAAAAAAAAGAAGATAAATAGCTAATAAAATGGAATAAAACAGGCCATTCAAATCAAAATATATCTATTGGAAAACCTAGAATAGGTTCTGATTTTGAATTGGTTGATCATAATGGAAGAAATGTCACAAATAAGGATTTTTTGGGCAAATATATGTTGGTATATAAATAAACTTGATTAATTATAAAATAAATAACATTTTAGATCTATTTTGGATTTACTAGATGTCCTGATATTTGTCCAGAAGAATTAGATAAAATGGCTTCTGTGATTAATAGTTATTATTATTTGGTTACTTTTATATAAATTAATATATTTTAGATATCAATAGTCAAAGAAATCTACTGACACCTATTTTTATTACATGTGATCCAAATAGAGATACTCCTTCTCAGGTAAATTGGATTTTTTATTGGAAATTTTTATTAAATTATTTTAGATCAAAGAATATCTTAAAGGTAATATATTTAACATATTTTATATATTGTTTTTACATTTATATAGAGTTTCATACTCAAATAATTGGACTAACAGGAAGCTACGAAGCAATTAAAGCTGTCTGCAAGGCTTATCGTGTTTATTTCTCAACACCACCTAATGTAAAACCAGATGATGATTACCTTGTAGATCATTCTATTTTTTTTTATTTAATGGGTATTTTTTTACTAAAAAAAAAACATATCTAATAATATTTAGATCCTGATGGTCATTTTGTAGATGTTTTTGGCCGACAATACAATGCACAACAAATAACTTCAAAAATATTACAATATATTAATGATTGGGAAACATCAAAAGGATACATCATATAATAAACTTTTAATATTACAATTCTATTACAAAAACAAATCTCATTGCACTCTTGGTATTTACTCTATCTCTTGTTTATATTGTTTTTTCATATGATATTGGCGATTCGTTATCAGATTTATAACTTTATAAAAAAAACAAAAGGATGGAGGAATCTTCACCAAGTAACCCGATAAAACAGCTTGGAAACCTTTGTTTAGATGAAAGGTCGGGGGAATATGTCTCAAAAACGCAAGATTCTATGGGTTTTTTTTGATAAAAATATTAATATTTAATAGAGAGTTAAAAAGACGGTTAAAACTTCAGGAAAAAAAAGAAAAAAGAGTTAAATATGCTTTTATATGGTTATATCTAAGTCTTACAAACCTAGGAAGCTAAAGCATTAACTACAGTTTCACCAAAACCTGTTAAAAAACATGTTTCAGAAATTAATGAAGATTTAACGCCTAATGTTTTATTTTTTGACTTTAAACTAAGATGAAATGATTGTTAAGTTGTTATAGAAGTATTATGAGCTTCGTTCTCGGCATATTAATATGCTTCGTGCTTCTAAAAACTTAGATCCATATCCGCATAAGTTTTGTGTCAATATTCAGATTGAAGAATTCATTAAAACCTACAGTTTTATGAAGAGAGGAGAAGTTAATAGGGACATTATTGTTTCTGTTGCAGGAAGAATATTAAATAAGCGGGATTCGGGTTCAAAATTGCGTTTTTATGATCTTTGTGATGATGGTGCAAAAATTCAAGTGATGGCGCAAGCACAGTAGGATTTAAAAGGTCCATTAGAATGTTTTATAGTGATATAATTAGGGATTGTGAAAAAGACTACTTAGAAATGCATGAGCATATTCAGAGAGGAGATATTGTAGGAATTATTGGGTATCCTGGCCGTACATCGCCTAAAGGCAAAGGAAAGGATGAGGGAGAAGGAGGGGAATTGAGTATATTTTGCAAAGAAATGGTGCTTTTAAGTCCATGTCTTCGTATGCTTCCAATGGAGCGTCAAGGTTTAACAAATCAAGAAACAAGGTATCGACAAAGATATCTTGATCTTATTATTAATAAATCTACACGAGAGAAGTATATAATTATTTTGAAAAGTATGTTTTATTTATCAGTTTTATAAGGTTTATCATGAGATGTAAAATTATTGAATATATTAGAAAATTTCTGAATTCACGCAAGTTTCTAGAGGTAATTATTATTGTTTTTTATATAAATATTCTCATTGCAATAAGGTTGAAACTCCTATGATGAATTTTATTCCAGGAGGTGCCAGTGCTAAGCCTTTTATCACACATCATAACGAGCTTGATCTTAATCTTTATTTAAGAGTTGCACCTGAATTATATTTAAAAATGTTAGTGATAGGAGGCTTGAATCGGGTTTATGAAATTGGAAAGCAATTTAGGAATGAGAGTATTGATCTTACGCATAATCCTGAATTTACAAGCTGCGAATTTTATTGTGCTTATGCAGATATGTATGATCTTATTGATATAACAGAAGAAATGTTATCAAATATGGTTTATGAATTAACCGGTGATTACAAGATTAAATATCATGTTAATGAGCTCGAAGAAGTTACTATTGATTTCTCAAGGCCATGGAATCGTATAGAAGTTATTCCATTTTTGGAAGAAAAACTCAATGTTGTTTTTCCTCCTGGTGATCAATTGCATACAGAAGAAACGACTAACTTTCTTATCTCCTTATGTGAAAAACATCATGTTGAATATTTACCACCCATAACAAATTCTAGATTATTTGATAAGGTAAAATTAATTCATTTTATCAAGAAAATAAGTAAATATTTTAAGCTTATCAGTGAATTTTTGGAACCTCTATGTCTTAATCCGACATTTTTGATAGGTCATCCTCAAATTATGTCTCCATTGGCAAAACATCATAGATCTAATGTAGGATTATGTGAAAGATTTGAATTATTTGTAGCCTATAAAGAACTTGTTAACGCATACACGGAACTAGTAAGATATTTTTGTATTTCTATGGCTTTAGTTTATAATGAAATAGAATGATCCAGTTCAACAACGAATAAGATTTGAGGAACAGATCAAACAAAGGGATCAAGGAGATGATGAAGTTCAAATTATTGATGAGAATTTTTGTTTAGCTTTGTAAGTTTTATTGTTAAAATTATCTTGTTTTTTTACTTTCAAAAGGGATTATGGATTACCGCCTACTGCAGGATGGGGAATGGGAATAGATCGACTAGTAATGGTATATTTGGCTTTTCTGTTTATATTATATTGTTGATTTTTTCTAGTTTTTGACGGATTCATGCAATATTAAGGAAGTTTTATTATTTCCTACAATGGTAATTTGTGTTTTTATTATGGTTAATTAATTAATATATAAATCTAGAAACCTGATGCTACTTCTAATTGATTAATTTTTAATAAAAATATTTTGAAAATAATTATTTTCAAAATATAACTCTTATTTTTGCATATATTTTTGAATAAAAAAATTAAACAAATTTGTATTATAAAATGATTAAAATTACTTAAAATATATTAAAAGTGATTATTTTAAAGTTATAAATTCTTGTAAAATAATCTATGTATCTATTTAAATACAGCTTATCTGAATGAATTTATTATTTTGTTAATGAAATTGTTTATTATGATTAATTTAATATCAAAATAAAATGATTTTTAAAATATATCCAAAACAATTAGCAATAATGAATTACAACTAGTAAATAGATTCTGAAACATGATTTATATGGATTATTTCATACAAGTACAGCATTGTAAATGATTATTTTTTATGCAAACCCGTTTTAACCCAATATTTCCATAATTCGACACTTTCGTTATTATTTTTAAATTCTTGCATCGTATATTCGATTCTTGCAATAAAATCATGGAATATTTTTAAATTTTGCTCAAATAATGAATCATCTACCTTCACCTTTTTTAAAACTAAATTTATATGATCTAATATTGATATAATAAGAATACATGTTTTAATCGTAATGAAAGATAGTGAATCCATCGACGATGGCAATAATTCGAACCATGTCCCTTGAAGATAAGACAACAAACCAGGAAGATATGAATAGAATAACATTAATCGAGACCATACATCTTTATACACCTTTTTAGATATGTTATTCACTTGAGAAAATAAAGAAAGATGAAAATATGGAGATGACTTTAAAGGTCGACCTAAATATTTAGAAACCATAGGATGATTGATTCCAGATAAATATCTTGTTTGATTTATATATATATTGGGAATCACGTGATCATTTTCTTTATTAGAATAAAGACCTTTTTTTAAAAAAATATCAAACGCTTTAAAATGTTGATATCTTGATTCCTGCGAAAACGTCGGTTTAAAAAGAAGAACTGTTTTTGCAGTATTTGCAGTATTTTCTTCATTTTTCCACCCAAATAAAACAGAAAACGTATTCAAAAACTTCTCCCATGCATATTTAACTACACATTCCCCCTGTATCTCCAAAAGCCAGGCTAAAATTTTCGTTGAATCATTTCGTACATCTGGCAAAATATGCGTCATTGCCGAATGAATATATAATATCATAAAAAGTATATGTGGCTCAATTAATTCCTCTTTCTCCGTAAATATTGTTAATAATAACGATCGTAATGCCCCACGAACTCCCGATTCCTCATCAATCATCAACGGAATCGTCGTTTTAATTATTAATGTCCATATTTTCGTTTCAAATTCCGATTTACGCAATAAATCCTTTAAAGTATTCAACGCCTCTAATTTCTTCCTTAATTCCTTTCATCTCCTCTCTTTTTTTTTCTACCTTTACGCTGCAATCCCGATGGATGTTTTACTAAACTTAACTTACGCAGAACTAATTCATTATCTGCCGCTTCTTTGCTTAAATATTCCTTTAAAATAGATTGCTGCGGTACACTAATGCCTGAATCTATGTCATCCCATTGTCTTTCCCTATTTATATACTACTTTTTGTCTTTAACTCTTTGCCTGTCAGTCCATATGATTCATGTCGAGAGTTATGGTCTTTCGACTTCTGCCTCTTGTATATATATTCAGAACATAGAATGTTCTAGAACATTATTTACCCGAAATGCTAATATTCTTTGTTTCTTTTTTTGAATTTTTGTCATTTAAAAAATATATTATTTTAAACATAATTTTAACTGATTTCGCTTGTTTTCGAGATACATTTGTATTATATGCTCTGTTATGCCTTCTATATGCGCGCCATTTCCTCACTATATGCGTATTATATGCATGCTATAATTCTGGTCATGTGGTTAAAACGCTTTCTACATACGATTTTGTATCCGCTTTACGGCAACGCTTATTAAAGCTTTTGCATAACAGAAACCATCTGATAGATTTACAATAAATGCGTATAAGACTTGCTATTGGGGGTTTAGGACTTTTAACATATATTCAAGCTGTTTATCTTTTAGTTGAGGATAATTTAAAACATGAAGATTTAAATTCTTTTTTATTAGTTAATCCATGTATATCGTGTAGTAAATATAATGAGACTTTGTACGACTATAAGAATGCATCAAATTCAACAAAAGAATCAATAGTTAGACGTTTGAAATGTCATGAATCATCGAAAGATAATATTTATTATTTTATTAAAAAAACAGTTGATAAAAATGGAAAAAATAGAGAAAAAAGAGAAAATTGTAGAGCGCTAAATATTCTAGATGGAAAAATATATGTAGTTAAATGTGATCTACTTTTTCCATCAATATGTAAGAATTATGAAGATTTTCAAAACATCATATAATAAGATGGAAGGCACGAATTCTGGAAAAAGACGGGATTCAAAAACCCTACAATCTACTGATCCAAAGCTTTCGTATACTGTAAACAGTACGTTTGGGCTAGTAACGGGCACACGGACAGATGCTACTTTTACATTCCTTGGAATTCCTTATGCACTTCCACCTGTTGGAGATTTACGATTTAAAGATCCAGTTCGAATATCGAAGATTAATGATACATGGAATGGGACATATTATCGGTCATATTGCCCTCAAGATTCTGGAACTGTTTCTTCACCTTTGCTTAATGAAGATTGTCTTTATTTGAATGTTTATTCACCTTATATTCCAGAACTTGGAGATTCCACTTCATCATTATTACCAGTCATGTAGGATTTTTTTTTTTTTTTCTTAACTCATATTTTAGGGTATGGATTCATGGGGGATCCTATATCCGTGGTAATCTGCAAAGCGGCTATAATGACCCTAGTCATCTTGTTTCACATGAAAATGTAGTTGTAGTAACACTTAATTATCGTCTTGGGGTTCTTGGATTTTGGGGCTGTGGAAATCAAGCAGTAAAAGATCAAATTACTGCACTTCAATGGGTTAGGCAATACATTGGTTTTTTTGGAGGAGATCCATTAAGAATAACAATTGCAGTAAGTTTTCTTTTAGAGAAAGAATTTATTCATTGAATCAGGGTGAATCTGCTGGTGCAAGTTCAGTTAGAACACTTTTATCAGCTAAAAGTAAGACAGAGGGTTTGGCTCACGCTGCTGTTATGATGTCTGATCCTGTTTCTATGGGTTTTGATACAAAGGATTCTGCTATGATTATTGCTAAACTTGTATTTTTTTTTTTTGTTTTGCTTTTTCTATAATTTTTTAGTATGCACAAGTTTCTGGATGTTTTACAGAAGATAATTTTGACATTTCTTCTCCGAAACTTATGGACTGTATGCGTAAATTAACAGCAGAAGATGTTATTGTGTATCAGTCGGTTGTTCTTCTTACTGGTTCTATGATGAATGATAGTATTACTTTTGGGGAAACATTCAAGCCATGTATAGATGGTGATGTTTTAACGGAGGATTTTCTCGATTCTATTGAGACTGGTGATTTCCTTAAGGTTCCTTTAATGCTTGGAACTGTCAGAGATGAAGCTGCTTTTTTTATCGATAGTTTCAATGAATTTTTCCATCTCGAGGATTTTCTTCTTTTTATTCTTTCTGCTTATTTTAATCGAGAACAAATCCAAAAGATTATGACTAATGAATATTACACTAAAAATCTTAATTCTAGCGATGTAGAAAGTTCTAAGAATTTTCTTTCAACTGTTTTTACAGGTAATTTTTTTTATTTTTGATGAATTTTATTTATCAGAAATAGATGCTATTTGGGTATGTCCTACAAACTTAGTTGCAGCGAAAATGTCGAAATATGTTAGTCTGTATTATTATTATTATAATTATCCTTATTTATGGGCGCATCCACCTACTTCTTATTGTTATCAACGTATATGCCATGCAGATGATCTTCCTGCTTTCTTAGGATCAATTGCTGTACAAGGTATTGAAGCTCTTTATGATTCTAATGGAACAGTAGCTGAGCCTGATCTTACATTTACTAAAATTATTCTTTCACGTCTTGGTTCTTTTTTAAGGACGCATAATCCTAATCCTGATCCTGATAAGCTTTGTTATAATAAAGAGTTTTTTAAAGTGGGTGATTGTGATAAAAGAACTGTTATATGGAAAACTTTTCAACCTAATTCATCCCTTGAAGATGCACCAAGTTACTTCAATAATTCATCTAATGGAAAAGTATATGGACCTGTACATATATTAAACATCACCGAATCGACATCTGGTAATTTTATAGTTCCTAGGGATATATGTGATTTTTGGTATAAACTCGGACTTCACGCTCATGTTTATTCTTCAAAGAAAGGAGTACTTAAGATTGACTCATAGTTTGTTATTTATTATTTGATTTATATGTTTTTTTTTATTTATTTTGGCTCAGTGTAGATGTGTTATATATATTATATATATTATAAACTTATTATTTGTCTGCTCTTTCGTTCGAATCCAAGTATTAAACATCAAAAAAGTGTTTAATAGGTGTTTATAATTTTTTGCCTTATTTTATGACTAAACCATCACAAGATCTTCCTCCTACAGGTTGTTATTGTTAATTGTTACATATATCTATCTAATTTCTTATAGGCGGCTACGCACCTATTCAATATAAGGTGTGTATCTTTGAGAATCTTTTAAGAAATATTATGTTTATTTATTTCCAGAGAAATCTTCCTGCAAAAGGACCAAGAAGCTCCGTAGTTCTTTTATGTATTGGTTTGATCTCTTCGTATGGTTTTTACCGTTATATTCAGGTATTAATTATGTATAAATTCTTTGATAATGAATGATATTAATGTCTAAGGGAGTTTATGAAAGAAGGTTTATAAGGAGTATATATAGTGTTATTTTCTTTTTAATGGAGGGAATAGAGAGTTAAAAAGGGAAAATGTATGGTCTCGGATTCATTTGATACCATTATTGCAAGTAGAAGCAGAAAGAGACATGTACAGAAGAAGACGAGAGTTACTTCAATTGGAGAATGAAGTTATGAAAGGAGTAGAGGGCTGGGATAATGAATATCGTATTTATCATACCCGAGCGTATTTATTTATTGATTGATTGATTGATTCATGATACTTATTTTTTAGAGATATTGTTCCCACCTATTCCTTTCCACTTGAATGAATTTTATCTATTCTAACTCTTATGGAAAACTGTACTTTGGAAATTTTCTTTGACATGTTTTTAGTATGTTTGAAGAGGGAGTTTAAGTTTTAATATTTTTAGTAAGAAAAAAATTGGCAAGTAAAGAACTATTATTTCTTCATGTATTCAATGTGTATTTGGGGTTGTTCTTTTTACAGATTTATATATATATATATCTATGTATACAATGATCTAAAATCGACTCTTATCGAACTTCATTTTTAACATGTACTTAAGTATTTTTTAATTATACTGGATTATCAGAAAAATAATAATGAAATATGGAAATAATGTTTAAATATAGTGCTTCTTCTATGTATAATTTTCGGAAATCTTTTTTCCCTAGTTTTCTAGTAGCTTTTTTAAGAAAATCACATATTGGATCTAAGCCTTTATTTCTTCCTAGAACAGCAAAACTGCAAGTTTCAATAGCAGAAAATATTCCAAATACTAAGCAAATAGCTGTTGAAGGGCCTAATGGGTGTTTATCTCTTTATCTTCCGTCATATATTGATATTAATCATTGTTCATTAACAAACAAAGTTAAAGTCTCAGTGGAAAATCCAATGATCAAAAAGCAACGATCAATGTGGGGAACAGCAAGATCTTTACTATCAAATATGATTGTAGGAGTGACAGAGTATCATCATGTAACTCTTCGTTTAGTTGGAATTGGTTATAAAGCTTTTATTGAAAATGATTCATTTTTATCATTAAAAGTTGGATATTCTCATCCAATTCTTCTTAAAATTCCAGATGGAGTTTTTGTTACATGTCCCTCACCTACTCAAATTATTTTGAAAGGATGTGATAAGGTAATTGTTACACAATTTGCAGCAAATATTAGAAAATGGAGAAAACCAGAGCCATACAAAGGTATATATATATATATAATTAATATAGTATTTAGATTGTATTAGGAAAAGGCATTTATGTTGATGATGAAAAGATTATTTTAAAAAGTGCAAAAACTAGGTGATCAAGCAAAATAAGGTTAAAAATTTGATTCAAAGCAAAAACAGAGATTTCGACTTTTAATTGCCATATATATAATATAGTTATGTACATTTTTATTAAAAACTTGAAGGATTTTCATAATGATTATATTTAATCTTTTGTCAAATCTATGAATGTTTTATTTCGTTGGTATAATATTTATACAGGGATTTTTAAGAAAGAACTAAGGGGAAAACATCTAAAAAGTCAAAGGTTATCTTTGAAACAAGAGTATTGTCGATATTATATCTATATATTACGCTTTATTTTTACATTTGATACTCAAAATATTAATTCACAAAATATCACTTATTTTCAGAAAAAAATCAAAAATATATAATCTTAACAAGGGATATATGATTAAGAACAATTATTATTCATTTTCAATTTTTATAGATTGTATTTTAATACAAAAAAAGCTCAAAAGTTTTTATTAACAAAACCATATTTATTCGGATATCTTAATCTTTGTAGGGGCTATTTTAAACAAGTTCTTTATACATATTTATTTACTTTATTTTTTTTAGAAATCAATATTTTTCCGATCTTTTATTTATATTTCAAATGTCAACTAAGGCACCAAGTAAAGTTGTTTTTGGTATGTGATATACACTTTTTACATATAGGCTTATGCTGATATATCTATGTAGTTGGCAATATTCCATATGATATTTCAGAAGAACAGTTAAAGGATATTTTCCGGCAGATTGGTCCTATTCATAGGTTTAGGTAGACTATTTGGAATATTTTGATATGTATATTTATTCTCTGGAGATTAGTCTTTGATAAGGAAACAAATAAACCCAAGGGATATGGTTTTTGTGAATATCCAGGTTGCTATTATTTTTTTCTCAGTATTAAATTGATATATTTATTCAGATATTGCAACAGCTAGCGCAGCTGTTAGGAATCTGAATAATCATGATATTAATGGGAGGCAGTTGAGGGTTGATTTTGCAGAATCGGATCCAGCTCAAGATAATAATCGTAGACAACAACAAGTGACACAACATGAAGAAGTATCGCCACAAACTAAGTCAGATATTCTGCCGATGCTTCCGCAAGGGACTGTGCCTCCACCGGGAGTATCAGCTGTGGACGCTATTTCACGTACATTATCAACGCTTCCACCTTTACAGCTTTTGGACATTCTTTCTCAGTTAAAGGCACTTGTTCATATTAATCCGGAACAAGCACATGCACTTTTGTTGCAATCACCGCAATTATCATATGCTGTATTTCAGGCCATGCTTATGATGAATCTTGTAGAGGCAAGTGTGCTTCACAAAGTAATTGCGTCAACAGGTCATCCTCAGGTTTCTCAACCTTCCAATACAGTATCGTATACTCCACCACAGCAAAATTCACAAGATGCACAAAGAGTGAGTATTTTTGCTTTATAATTATGTTTTAACCTGTTGTAAAAGGCTGCTATTTATGCTCAGGTTATGTCTTTAACAGATGCACAGATAAATACATTGCCTTATGATACAAGAAATCAAATATTATTATTGAAACAACAAATAGCAATGGGTGTAGTATAAATTGATATTTTTAATATTATTCTTCTATAGAACAGAGAATAATATTGTATATATAATTATTTTATTTATCTATACTTTTAACATATGTTTTTTATGTATTTACAATAAACATTAAGGGTTTAGAATTAATGGCTTTATAAGTATTTAAATAAAGTTCAATAGATTTGAATTGTCTATAAGATGTTTGTTATTAAAAGAATTAATGTTTTTTTTTGGAAAAAAATAGTAAAATATAAGTTTTCTATTAAATGATTTATTTTTAAGAATTAATTGTAATATTTTGAAAAATAAAGACTTAATAACAAGTAATTTTGTTTTAGACATTATATTAGATTATAATTAATATTTTTTTATAAATTAAAATATGTATTTAAATCTTAAATCGCTGTTATTATTGACTTTAATATTTTTATATTCTATTTATTTGAACATTTTTGATATTAAAAATAAGTATAGTTTTTAAAAATTATATTTAATTGCAACTTTTTTCCATAAAAAAAAATAATGATAATATTTGGTTTGTTTTAAAATAAAATTTAAAGTTTTTTAATGTTTCATAAATAATATTAATTATAATTGAATAAAAAAATTACAATTGAATAAAAAAATTGCAATATAAATAGTTATTTATCTTTGATATATGTTTTTTCTTCAAAATTGAAAATTAAAAAGTCCTAATCTTTTGGATTGGATAATTTTTTTAAAGAATTTTTTTATATTTGTAATATATTTATAATTTAAGACTTAATAAAAACTTTTGAATTGCTTTATATATCAAATTGGAAACTAAGAAAATTATCAGATATAATATTTTACATATATTATACTAGTCTAAATACAAATAGTACTAATCCAAACATATTTAAAAATCCTATAAAAAAAAATGCCTATTTATAATATATACACTTAAACATACAAATCTATATATAATATTCATATAATAATTTCTTATATATCTTTATAATTCTTTCTTTATTCTTCTATACAGAATAGATAAAAATACATATTTTTTCAATTATCTTTATTTTTTATTCATTTTTTCTTAAAAAAAAATTCAATTTATTTTAAATAAAAAAATATCTTAAGAAATATTTCTAAAACTGCTCTTTTACATTCAAATGTCCTCAAGAATTTCAATTCTTGAATCTTGTTTTATCAAAAAATTAAGTTCCTTCAAAAAGCTTAATATAAACGATCGTCAAACGAACTTCAAAAAAACTGAAAAATATTAAAAATTATTAAATGGGTCTTGATTTAATTTTTTCTAAAAAAATTACCTCAGAAATGAATTCCTCTGGAAAAAATACGTCAGGAACATGTTTTTTGGGTCAATCTAGGCATTCAAATGACTCATTAAATCGAGAAATAGAAATAAAAATAGGCACAGTAAAGCGCCTGATTCGTGACCTTATTACCTATAATAAGGAGCTTAAAATAGAAGAGGATACTTATTTAAAACTAGAACAAGAAGGCCAAGATGAATATGTTTTAAGAAAACAGGTACGTTTATAAATATCTAGACACTAGTAAAAACTATAAATGTCTTTATAATGAGTTAGAATTTATAACTTATTTATACAGAAACAAGTGATAGAAGAATGCCAAAGAATGATTCCTGATACAGAATATCGTCTTTCACAGGCAGTTGAGAAGTTATCTAAAGATTTGGTACGAATGTTATATATAATTATATATTAAATTAATAATATTGTTCTTTGATAGACTGATGGAAAGATTGATGGCGATTCTTCTAGAATTACTACTTTGATTGATGAAGCATCAGTTCTTTTGGAACATCGTGATTAATAACCGTGCCGTTCTTAGCTACTAATTTTATCTGTTATTTATAACAGGATAATTAGCTTTGAAAGGACATGGACTCTAATATGTTTATTAGGGACCTATTTTTAAAATTAATATTATGAATTTTCACTAAATTTCTATTATGTTTAAAAGTTTTTTTGTCAAAATTTGCTTTTTTTTTCAATACAGTTTGGGAGCTTTATATTACGGATATTTCTTTCTTATTAAGACTTTTCATGCTTATATTTTAGGATCACTTTATACAAATATATTTTATTTTTTAGGTATCTACACTTTTATCAAATTTGCTAATATATAAATAAACTGATTAATATTCCGGCAGAAATGAACGTTGTTTCAACAAAAAAGTATATTTTAGAAGAGGGCGTTAATGAGATTGGCTTAAGGTTATGTATTTGTCTAAACTAGATTTTTTATCGTTTCGAAGTTTTTCTTGGCCGGTAGTCAAGTTTTAAAAAATAAACTTAAGCTCTAGAAGAGTCTTAATAAATCTATAAGTCAATGTCATCTAACATAGATTCTGTTGAAAATCCAGGATCTTCTTTAGAAGATGATGATGTAAATTTTGGAGGATTAGTATCAGCAGATTCTTTTGAATTTGGAGATTTTCATGAAAATCTTGCAGATATTTCTTTAGACGGTGTTTATGATTTTCAACCGGTATGATTCGTAACAAAGATACATTTTGCTTGTTAAACACATGTATGAATAGCCTGCTATTGATTATGATGACTGGTCATCAATCATGTCTAAAATTCCAGAAATTGTGGATACTATATTAGGCCCTGAAATAGATTCTTCTGATTCTTCTTTAGAACAAGATTCAGCATTAGAACATGATATATCTGTTTCAGATAATTCCAAACATTTTTTAGAATCAGGGTTCATATTTTCATCCAAATCTTATTTAGACTAATTACTTAGTTGTCGTCTCTGGGAAAAATATTTAGCATCACAAGATCTTCCTCCTTTATCTTGGGAAACATCTCATACTCGTCAAATGTTTCTTATGTCCCTTAATATTCCGTTGAACCTGGATGATGTTATAAATAATTTGATTCTTATTTATTACTAATATTTTTCAGACATCTCCATCCAATAAAAAAACAAAAGACAATTCTGTTTCACCAATAAAAATATCATCAGATGCCTCATTTAAAGACACTTTCTTAAAACATGAATCTTTAACAAATAACAATACATTGTCTCATGATCTTGATACTCATATGATACGCCTTATTCATCTAAAATCTGACGGTACGCTTATAAAATCATGTGTTTTTTCTCATTTTTTAAAGAAGCTTTGCTTAATCTTTCTCCAATTTTACTCAAATCACATTTACTCGAGTTAGAAATTATTCTGGAAAAATCTTCTGCATATCTTTCTCATTGGATTGAAAAAAAGAAGGAAATAGAAAATGATAAACTCCTCTTTGAAAAGATTATTGAAAGTCTTGTTCAACATACAAAACGACAACGTATTGAACATATTAAAAAAACATATAACCTTAAAAAAAAATCTTAACAATAATACTATAATCTTTAAAAATATATTTAAACATTATTAAATTTCTATACTAAATTTTAACTATAAATTCTCCTGTTCTCTTGATCATCGATAACATGAGTGTATTAGTAGAAACAACTGTTGGTGATATTGTGATAGATTTGTATACGAAATATGCTCCAAATACATCTAAAAACTTCTTGAAACTATGTAAAGTAAGTAATATGTTTTTTTTTGGCTTTTTTCCCTGATATTTAAGGTTAAATATTACAAGTAATATAATTATTTTTAAGTGTAAATGATTAATGATAAATAAGCTTTTCTCCAATATATAATCTACAAAAGGACTTTTCTTTTCAAACAGGAGATCCGCTGGGACCAGACGGAGATGGTGGTACAAGTATTTGGGGGCTTTTAGGAGGTTCTCGCTTTTTTCCGGCAGAAATAGATCCAAGACTTAAACATAAAGAGCGGGGAACTGTTAGTATGGCTATAGCAAACAAGGGGGTTGGACATTCTAATTCTGGTTTGAGTGGGTCTCAATTTTTTATTACGTTAGGAGATAATCTTAATTATCTTGATGGGAAATATACGATTTTTGGGAAAGTAGCAGAGGGATTTGATACACTCGAAGCGATTAACAATGCGTATTGTGACAATAATATGAGGTTTTGGAGGATTTTTAATAAAAAATTGCATTAAATAAGGATTTTAGACCATTTAAAGATATTCGAATTAAACATACGATTATTTTAGATGATCCATTCCCAGATCCAGAAGGTTTAGTTGAGCCAGATAAGTCTCCACTTCCTTCTAAGGAACAGCTTTCTACGGTTAGAATTGGCGATGATGAAAAATTTGATGAAGATCTTGATGAGGCAGAAGCGGAGAAGTTGCGAAGAGAAAGAGAAGCAAAAGCACAAGCATTAACTTTAGAAATGATTGGAGATCTTCCTTTTGCAGAAGTAAAACCACCTGATCATGTACTTTTTGTATGTAAATTGAATTCGGCAACACGAGATGAAGATTTAGAGGTATTTATATTTATATTTAATATGATTTTTTTAAGATATAGTTAATATTTTCTCGATTTGGAAAGATCATTAGTTGTGAAATTATTAGGGATAGACGTACTGGTGATTCTTTACAATACGCTTTTATAGAATTCGAAAAGAAAGAAGACTGTGAACAAGCTTATTTTAAAATGCAAGATGTATTAATTGACGATAAACGAATTAAAGTGGACTTTTCACAATCTGTCTCCAAACTTTCGGATTTATGGAGAATAACAACGAATCAAAAACGAAAAAATGCTGCACAAAAGTCATTTGCTGGTTCTACTTATTTAGAAAAAGGAAAGGCATATAGAGAATACAAAAATGATGGATACAGTATGGTCTTTGATCATCATGACTTAAAAAAAAAAGCAATTTCAGATTATTCTAGAGATCGTACTCATAAAGATAGAGATACTAAAGAACATTCTTTTTATGATAGGAAAAATTCTTATAGAGACTCTTCTTCTCGTCATCATCAACATAGAAATAGCAGTTACAGTCCAAGGCGTAGAAGACATTAATCTCTTTTAAAACTGCTATTTCTTAATAGCTACTATCTTTTAGGGCTTATAGGTTTGGGTTTCTTAAAGAAAACCCTCATGTGACGGTCAACCAAATTTCGAAATCAACCAAATTTTAAAAAATAATCATGTCTGACTCCATAACAATTCGTACTAGGAAGTTTTTAACAAATAGGCTTCTTTGTAGAAAGCAGATGGTACTTTTAATTCTTTTTTTTTAACTTATTAGTTGATCTATAATTTAGGTAGTTGATGTATTGCATCCTAATCGGCCTAATGTTAGTAAAAATGACTTGAGAGAACGTTTGGCATGTATGTACAAGACTGATAAAAATACAATACAAGTTTTTGGTTTAAGAACACAATTTGGTGGCGGGAAATCAACCGGTTTTGCCTTAATATATGATAGTCTTGAATATATGAAAAGATTTGAACCAAAATATCGATTGATTCGTATTGGACTTGAAGAAAAGGTAGAACGTACATCTCGTCAACAAAGAAAACAACGAAAGAATAGAGGAAAGAAGTTTAGAGGGTTTTTATCTTTTTTATTTATTTTTTTTTTATCTAAAAAAAATAGGGTAGCAAAAAAAGCTGCTATAACTGCTTCCACAAAGAAATAGGCATAAATTTATCTTTTAATAAATATGATGCATCTTTTAATATATTTTTTTTTACTTATCTTTTACTTGTTAACCCTTCTCTTATCTCATTACTCTGATTCTCCACTATATGTTGCCATGACAACCTTCCCGTACAGATCTCAACCTCATCCTCTCTGGAGATCCTCAAGCTCCACATAAAATGACATGTAAGGCCTCTATTTTCCATATATTTTAAGAGTTTCTAACATATTTATAGCAGAATTTTCTTTTAAAAACGTTTTAGACAAAAATTCTAACCAGTCAACAATAAATACAAAAGATTCTTCTGGAAAGATTAGTTCTACAAATACACCAGCAACACCAGTTGCACCATTATCGTTTTCATCAGCAGCTTTTAAGTTCGGGGATAGTACTACGCCAGCAGGCCAACCACCAGTACACCCACTTGGAAAAGTGGGTGGTTCTGAAGGGAATACCTTAGAAAATAAAGGGTTTCAATTGGGGACAACAGGGACGATATTTGGGGCGAAAAGCGAATCTACGACGACGTCGTCTACGCCTTTTGTTTTTGGGTCAGGAACAGCTCAATTGGAATCTAAACCAGTTGGTCAAAATAAGCCTACATTATTTACATTTGGTTCATTAACAGAAAAAAATACACAAACGTCACAAGAAAAGCCGACAGAATCTACGCCATCATTTTCATTTGGTCTTTCTACAACACCAACACCTATATTTGAATCGGGTAGTACGGCAAAAACAGATGCATCAAATGTTTCAGTTGAAAAGTCATCTGTTGCTTCTAATAATTTAAAACCAACGGCGACATTTTCATTTGAAAGTTCTTCTACACAACAAAATTTTTCAAAACCTTCAACATTTTCTTTTCAGAAGCCACAAGAATCTAAACCGACATTTACATTTGGAGCAACATCTACAGCAGATCCAAAAACCACGTTAGCAGACACTAAAAAATCTGAAGAACCTAAACCTTCATCTACAACAGATACCTCAGGTATAAATATATGAATAGTTATAATTAAACATAGTTTTAATATTAAAATAGCTTCTACGACTTCAAGTTTATTTAATGCTCCAACATCTATTTCTTCAAATATTCCAAGTTTTAAAGCAAAAGATTCTTCGCAAACATCAACCAAACCGGCCTCAGAAACACCATCATCTACGTCAATTGCTTCTATTGTACCTAAGCCATTACCAGGAACTTCTACTCAGGAAATTGGAGGATCGAATCTTAAAAATAAGACTTTAAAAGATATTATTAATAAATGGACAAGGGATTTGGACAATTATTCAAGACAGTTTATCCAGCAAGCAACAGAAGTTTCAAAATGGGATAGACTTTTAATAGAGAGTGGTGATAAGGTTAGAAATATAATATAATATATATATTACAACTTAAACTATTTAGATTTCAAAATTATATGCAGATACTATTGAAGCAGAGCAAATACAAACAAAAGTAGATCAAACGCTGACATATATTGAAAGCCAGCAAAATGAAATGTCAGCTTTTCTTGATCAATATGAAAGTCAAGTTCAAGAATTAAGTGAAAGGCAGTTTTGTACACCAGATGGAATGCAACCAGCAGATCAAGAAAGAGAAAAAGTGTATGTTCCTTGTTTCTATTATTTGCATTTTGATAAAAATAGGTATACTCTTGCTGAAAAATTAACAGAAAAACTTGATGGACTTGGGAGGGATTTAGGATCTATGATAGATGAAATTAATGCTGCATCTAATTTAATTAATAAAACGGGTGAAGATGATCCGGTAAATTTGATAATTTTATGGCTTATATTTTGATAACTAATTGTTTAAGCTTTCCTCAGTTGTTAAAATCCTTAATTCACATCTTTCGAGTTTGCAATGGATTCAATCTACAACTACAAAATTGCATTATAAAATTGATGAGGTAAAAAAAGCTGAACATTCAATAGAAAAACAACTTGAAGAGAATGCTTTTTATGATGGACAAAATATTGGGTTTTCTTAATTTACTAATAAATTCTTAAATTGTTATGAGTACATTTTAAATCGTTTTTTCTCTCGAAATTCCTTTATTTTTTCTTTATCTTCCTCAAATCTCTTTTTTAATTCCGTTAATTTCTTGTTTTTTCCTTCCTGTTTTTGAAATTTATAGAAGTCATGAAGTATATATTTTTCTTTCTTTTTTTCCTGCATTTTCATCCCTTCATCAATCCTACCTGCACCTGTTCTTCCTCCCCTAGTAACAGTAATAAATCCTTCTTCATCCGGTTCAGTTCGTTGACGTTTTCTTAAACGTTTCTCTTTTTCCTCAGCTAAATAAAAGGCTGCCATATATTTGTCAATTGATGTCTGCAATTTTTCATGCGAAGGATATATTAAATTATAATGCTCCCAATAATCTAAATGAAATAAACCATTTTTCTGATAAATCATTGAACATACGATTAAATCCAAGCTCTTGTACTCTATTTTTCGGTATATTTTGTCCCCATACATAATTTTCAAGTTTTTTATGATTTTTTTTCTCCAAAATATATTCAATATCTTGTTTTTCCAAAAATTCCACAATTGCCCACGATCCAGATTTTAGAATTCTTCTTTTCCATACAAATAATATAGTGTCTTTAAAATTTGTTTCATTTTCTGTATAATTTTCATTTATATTTTCTTTATATGACTGTCTTTGTATAAAATGAAAAAATACTTGTTGGATTCTACATCCTAAATGATTAAAGAGGTATTTTAAATGATCATGTGTAGTGTCAATAGGAAGATTTGAAACGAATAGTGAAGGTCCTTCAGGGAGATTTTCTGGCTGATTTGCAAGAGGTGTTGGTTGATATCGGTCATGTTCTTTTATATAAAGATAATGTACTATATTTGTATTTTGGAAAGATGTCTTCGGCATCTTAACCTTAAGAACTGTATATTCATTCATAATCTCATAGTTTTATGTATTTTTTAACTTATTCGTTTTTCTGATGTCGAAATATTTTATCTTATTTGATAGTCTTTTTTCAAGTCCAAAAACCCTTAATAATTAACAATAAAGATTCTCAATAAAGCCAATTTTCCTGTAAAAACATCAATCCTAATTTTTATATGTTGAATCTTTATTATAAAAATTAATTCTTTTTTTTTTATTATAAAAATTAATTCTTTTTTTTTTATTATAAAAATTAATTCTTTTTTTTTTATTATTATATTATTTCATTAATATTTCTAATGAAATAGATTCTGAATCTTATGATAGAAACTACCAGTATTAACTGTTTATCCTTTTTATATTTTAAGATAAATCCGAGTGAAATGCTTTTTATGCAAATTTTGAAAAAATAATTTATATTTTGCCCTTATTTTAAATAAATACTTATAACCCTTCATAGATTGAATATATTGAATGTATATTTGTTTCTTTTTTTAAATATTTTTCAAGATTTCTATAAAATATGTTTCAACTCTTTTTTAACATATTTTTAAGTATTTTTTTCCAATAAAAAAGTTATTTTATCTTTAATAACTATATTATTTATTTTTATTTGTAAAAATACTGATTTTAATACATTTTTCTTGTTTATTTTCCTTATCATAGACAATCGGGCATTAATACTAAGAACGTTAAAAGTCAGACTTAAATTATCGGTTAAAAAAAATTAAAAATTCTGCATTTCTCTATATTTTTAATATGATCCGGCGTTCATGTTATAAGTAAGCTTTATATAATTAATTACCTTTTTATTAACTCTGATTTTTTATAG
This sequence comes from Pneumocystis carinii B80, assembly GCF_001477545.1. Classification (NCBI taxonomy): domain Eukaryota; kingdom Fungi; phylum Ascomycota; class Pneumocystomycetes; order Pneumocystales; family Pneumocystaceae; genus Pneumocystis; species Pneumocystis carinii. The sequence goes on from NW_017264716.1 coordinate 391,919, forward strand.
ATGTGGGGATTTAGGACATTTTGCTGATTCATGCGTTAAAACCGATAGATTATGTTATAATTGCAAACAACCAGGACATGAATCTAATGCCTGTCCATTTCCTAGAACTACTGAAAGATTACAATGCTATTATTGCCAAAGTATAGGTCATATTCAGGCAGACTGTCCATCTTTTCGATTAAATCCTATTGGAACAGGTGGACGTTGTTATACTTGTGGTATAGTAGGTCATATTGCACGAGATTGTGTTGGACTATCTACATTTTCTTCTGTTCATTTTGTTTCTGCTCGTTCTCAAGCTTGTTTTAAGTGTGGTGGACCAAATCATTTTGCAAGAGATTGTCAAGCTTTTTCTGTTAAATGTTATGCATGTGGGAAATACGGGCATATTTCAAGTATATGTGAAAACGCTTCTCAGACCTCAAAATCATGCTATCGTTGTGGTAATTTAGAACATCTTGCTAAAGACTGTACAATCATCATATCAAATAATGATCATCAAGATTCTAATGATAATATCACTTCAACAAAAAATCCTGTATCACAAACAACATTAGTATCTTAAATATGTATTTATTCATGTATTTTTATAATATTTTATAATCTCCAATATTTTGTGTCTAATAACCTTCTGATAACCAACTTTCGATTCTGATAAAGACGAAAATTAAGCAGATAAAAAATAGAAAAAAACAGGGCTATTTTAGAGATTTAAAGCGCATTTATATCATAAAAACATCATAAAAAGAAGTGTATAAAGAGAATATACTATGACAATAAAAGAAGACGATTCAGATTTGAGTGTAGATGAGGAAGTAAGTTAAGAATTGTTGTGCATATAGCCGCTAATATTGTCAAGGAACAGCAATATATTGATTCGGACGAGCTTCAGAGTCATGGTAGTCTTTTTTTTTAGAGTTTTTTATTGATTTTTATGGACTATATGCGTAGGTATTGGTGTAGCAGATATTCAAAAACTTAAATCATCTGGATATTGTACAGTAATGGTAGTAATATTAGTAGTTTTTGATAAAATATGACGGGAATCAGAGTATTCAGATGGCAACTCGTAGAAATCTTTCAAAAATTAAAGGATTTAGTGAAGCAAAAGTAGAGAAGCTTAAAGAAATTGCGCAAAAGCTTTGTGTAAATATTTAGATTTAATTTATTATTTAACAATGGAAAGCCTCCTCCATTTCAAACAGCTATGGAGGTTTCATCGTTTCGACGACGAGTGAATTATATTTCTACAGGATCTAAACAATTTGATGCAATGCTTGGAGGAGGGATTCAATCGATGTCGATTACGGAAGTTTTTGGAGAAGTATGTTGCTTATTTGCTAAGGTTTTTGTATTTTTGTTGTTAATATCTGTAATTATAGTTTCGTTGTGGTAAAACTCAAATTTCACATACAATGTGTGTGACATGTCAGCTTCCAAAAGAAATGGGAGGGGCAGAAGGTAAAGCAGCATATTTGGATACAGAAGGGACCTTTCGTCCGGATAGGATTAAATCAATTGCTGCTCGTTTTGGAGTAGATGCTGAACAAGCAATGAATAATATTCTTGTAGGCAGAGCTTTCAATTCAGAACATCAGATGGATTTAATTAATAAAATGTGTACAATTTTCTCAGAGGATGGTCGATATAGACTATTGGTATTTTTCTTTTGTCTTAGAATTATCAATTAATTATGTCGTATAGATTGTGGATTCTATTATGGCATTGTTTCGTGTTGATTACTCTGGACGAGGAGAGCTCTCTGAAAGACAACAAAAGCTTAATATTATGCTTTCTCGTCTTACTAGAATTGCAGAAGAATACAATATAGCTGTTTTTCTTACAAATCAGGTACTTTTTTTTTCAAATATTTTTTATTTTAAACTTTGATTTAGGTTCAAGCAGATCCCGGTGCAACATTGATGTTTGCTTCAAATGACCGAAAACCTGTAGGAGGACATGTTTTGGCACATGCGTATTTATTTTAATTTTTTATATCTGTATTTTTTAAAATTATAGGTCTGCAACTCGAATATTGCTTAGAAAGGGCAGAGGAGAAGAACGTGTTGCTAAGGTAGAAAAATATTTTATTTTATTTTATTATAATAATTTTATTAGATACAAGATAGTCCTGATATGCGTAAGAATTTTTTTCCTTTTTTCCATCTTTATAACTTTTATATATTAGCTGAAGGAGAATGTGTATATACTATTAAGGCAGGAGGGATTGATGATTCATCATAATTATTTCTATGACAAAATATTTATTATTTTAATAACATGTGTATTCATTATTTAATGGGCAGCTGCATATTATGAATTTTAACGATGTGTTACATATTTTAGCAATAAATAAGGGAATAGTTGAAACATAATAATATTCATGTGAACTTAAATATATGATCTTTTTCTTTGTTTATATAAAAATATTTTAAAATACAAGAAAAATGAATCTTAACTTTTTTTGTAAGTTTTTTAAAAAATTAGTAAAAAAATAGTATCAAAATTAATCTATATAATAAGAAATGCTTTTAATATTTTCCTTTATAAATCAACATCATCTTCATCAGGAAGAGGAAGCGCTTGAGCTTCTAGTAATTCAGTTTGATATTGAGTAATCATTTCTTGAGATATTTGCACCTAAATTTTAATAAATATATAAAATATTATTCATAAAAAATAATACTTCGGGTGGCGCTAATGCTGGTGATGCTACGAATTCTAAGGTTGCATTAATCAGTTTTCTAGCTAACCATAAAAATGGCTTTTCAAAATTGTAATTGGATTTAGCCGAGATATCGTAGTATTGAAGGTTCTTTTTTCTGTGGAATGTAATCGTTTTTGCTATAAAAAACAGAAATTGGAATATGTATATAATAAAAAAAAATATCTAACCCTTGACTTTACGTTCTTTAACATCTACCTTATTTCCACAAAGAACAATAGGGATATTTTCGCAAACCCTAACTAAATCCCTGTGCCAATTGGGAACATTTTTATATGTAATACGACTTGTCACATCGAACATAATAATACCTTTAAAAATTTTATAATTTTTCTTATATATCCATTTATCTACCGCAATTCCCCTGAATATAATATCCGTCCCGGAGACCTCCAAATTTCTCCTGTCCAGCAGTATCCCATGTATTAAAACAAATTTGTCCATAATTCGTATAAAACGTAACTGGATGAACCTCTACTCCCAGCGTCGCTAAAAAAACGTTATTCCCTATATAAAACCCTGCAAATAATCCTTCTAACCAACGTATTTCTTCTCAAACTCTCCCGTTAAGTGTCGCTTCACGAATGTTGTTTTTCCTGTCCGTAAACCCCAAAATTAGTCTTTTTTCATCCGAAAAAAACAGGCATAGACATATCTCCATCTCCTACAAGAACAAGCTTAAACGTAGGAATTGATTCCTGCGATTGACTTGCCATTTCTATTAATTATTATTTTCCTTATTTCTTTCAAGTCGGACAATTTTTTTTTCAAGTCTCGACTTAAAAAATACTTAACCACCAAACATAATAGGGTTTTTATAGGGCCTTGTATAGTATTAGGGGTAGAATAAGGGTTAGGGGTGACGAGTTAGGGTTATATTAGGGTTAGTCTAGGGTTAGCCAGGATGACCCTTGTAATCTTGGGGTTATTTTAGGGTTATTTTAGGGTTACAAGAGGGTTAGGGGTGAAGAGTTGGGGTTATTATAGGGCTAGGGTTATGGTTAACAGGGATGACCCTTGTAATGTTAGGGTTAGCCAGGATCATCCTTGTAATCCTAGGGTTATATTAGGGTTATTAGGGTTACTTTAGGGTTACTTTAGGGTTGGTGTTAGAGGTATGATAAATGTAGGAAGAATATGAGAAAAATGGATTTAAATAGATGTTTCTAAGAATGAATTAAGAGTTTATGTAAATAACATTTTGAAATTTTAATTTTCTAAGAGTTTTTAATAAAAAATATTTTTACAAAAATCTTTGTATGAAATGAAGATAGAAAATGAAAATGAAAATTACAAAGAGGAATTGAAAGAACCGGAGGAAGAAGTAGAATATTTGGATAGAAAGAGAAAATTAAAAGAAATATTGAAAAGATGTAAATATGTTGAAAAGCCGAATAAAAATAAGTCAAGAAATGTAGATAATTCGAATAAATTGATAAAAGAAGAGTTATTATTTGAAAGATTAGTGAAAGAAAAAGAATTTAATCAAAATAATTTATTATCATGTAAAGTAATTAGTAATGAATCGACGAATAGCCATGATAAAAGAAAACGAAGACCTAAACGATCATATGTAGGACCAGAATATTATTCACATCTTCCATCAGGAGTTCCTGATGTTCTTAAAGAAAATCTAATTGTTATGTTTATTGGACTGAACCCAGGAATAGCCACGGTAAAAGCAGGACATGCATTTGCAGGACCAACGAATCTTTTTTGGAAATTATTACATTCTTCCCGAATAGTTTGTACAGAAACTAGACTTCGACCTGAGGATGATGTGAAACTTACAAAATGGGATGTTGGAATCACAAATTTAGTGTCTTTTTTTCTTTAATAATATAAAGTATTTCCTGACTAAGAGATAGATCAAGACCGACTGCAAGTTCTAATGAATTAAGTAAAGAAGAAATGATTGAAAGTGTTCCAATTTTAGAAAAAAAAATTATAACCTTTTATCCATTATCAGTTTGTATTGTTGGAAAAGGAATATATGAAGCCATATATAAATATAAAACAGGAAAGTCTTTAAGTAAACCTTTTAAATGGGGTTGGCAACCGCAAAGAGTTGGTAAATCGGAAAATTATGAAGGAGCGTTAGTATATGTTGTGCCCAGTACATCAGGAAGAGAAGCCAGTTATTCTAGAGAGATGAAAGAACATTATTGGAACATTTTAGGTGAATGGGTTGAGCTGAAACGTAAAGAAAGACAGAACCTCGATAATACACTTAAATAAATTGTCAAAAATGTATCATCAAATGAAAGCCGTAAAATGTTAATAGTAGGTGTTTTCATAACTGAATACGTTTATTCGATTTTTATATCCAATTCTTGAGTCAGTTCAAGTATAATATAACATACAATTGTAAAAAATTGAATTGTATATATCCTCCAAAATCTGATTATAAAAGTAATTTTTTTCTGAAAAAGATAAAGAGACGCATTTCTTTATTTTATTAATTGTAACCGCCTCTTAAAGCAAGTACTTAAAACAATTTTTAAAAAAAAAATAAAAAAAATAATTTACCTACCAAGATGTAGGACACTGCCACCTTCTAAATTATATTCAGATGCTGTTCGTTCATCTGACCTAAATTAATAGTTAATGTATTATATATCAAATTAAAATACAAAAAATTACATTTGTTTTCCACCAAAAATAAGCCGTTGTTGTATTGGTGGAATGCCTTCTTTTTCTTCCATTCTTTCTTTGATACGGAATACCTTAATAATCAATATACCTCATATTAAGAAGAATATTTTTACTTTGTCTGATGGATCAATATCTAATTCAATCTATAATATTTAATTAAAAGAAAAAAATAAGTAATAATAAATACTTCTTTTCCTGTCAATGTCTATAATTATTAATAAGAGTCATTAAAATGTTTAGAAATAGCATTAAAAACCTTAACTTTGATTAACATTTTATCTAATTTTAATACTGTCTTAAAAATTAACTGGTCTATCGAAAATATAATTATTTGAAAAAATATATATAAATTTGAATTGAATATGAATTGATTTGTATTTGAACAACTTGAATTTTCTTCATGAAAATAGGTAGAAGATTTTGTTAAAATGATATATATTTTAATTATTGAGTGAATGTTGAATTTTTATAAATTCATGCCATATCTTTTTAAGAGTAGAATCATGTGTTTTTGATTTATATTTTTGCAAAAATGTCGTCATTAAATCAATTCCTTTTTCTTTATAATGAGGTAGTATTTTTAAAAGAGTTATCCAATCCTTTTCTTCAATATATTTTTGATTTTTTGATGCCAATTCAACTATTTTTTCCCATATTGCATTTATTTTTTCAAGACTATCTCCTTTTTCCCCGCAATTTTTTAATATAACTCTTAATGTAACTTCATTTTCAAGGATATTAGACTGTTTCATTTGTTCTATTGTTTTTTCAACATAATCAAATTTTTTGAGATAAGTGTATCCAGAAATAAGTGTATTAAATGTTGAGATGCTAGGTGATATGTTTGATTCATATATTATTTGCAATAAATTATTTACTTTTTCGATTGTATTTGCTACATTGGTTTGATTTTCCCTATTTGTTGATTTAAATAATGCATTCAAAATAAAATTTAAATGTTCGATATGTATATGAGATGAAACTTCATTATATTTTTTAAATATCTTTAAAATAGTTAATAAATCTCGATTACATATCCATAATTCTTTAAAAAGTTTGCTAAGTGCTTCCGGTGATGGTATATAGTGTGAATTTAAACCATAAAAAACAATATCAACAACAGATTGTGGATCCTTTTTATTTACTGCATTATAAACTAAAGAATCTAAAAAAACGGGTTTGATAGTGTTCCGGAATTCATTTAAACATTCTTGTAATCCTTCAAGTGCTTTTTTTTTGTCTTGATTTTCAATACGTGCTATAATAATTCCTTCGTATAAAATCAATGATTTTCTCATTTTGTTGATATTTATCATATGTATTGCTTCTTCAAACAATTCTTCACATTCTGTTAATGGAGATCCCATAGCAGAATATAATTTAATTGCTGCACCATAAACTCGAGAATCAAAAGATGTTGGTTCGGATACATATTTTGATCTTAAAGATTCCCATATCTTTTTTCCTGTTTCATAAAGCTGCAAAATAGTATAAATGTAAATTGCGTTAACCCAAATCATTGGATGATCAGAAATAAAATTACAACGAACATCATTCAGAATATTTTCTAGATAAAATAAAAGTTTCTTTATATTATCATCATCCACTGATATAGGTGATATTTTTCTTAAATGTCGATACATTAACATAACAAGTTTTGTTATGTCAAATCCTGTAAGGCATCCTGTCTTCTTCAATTCAAAATAGCAACCAAGTGCTGCCATCAAATTTCCACTGGAGACATTATATTGAAATGAAATTTTCTTTTCCTGATCAGACCTTTCTTTTTTTCTCAATATTCGTACATACTTTATCACTAAATGACTCTTTAATTATTGAATCAGGAATTACCAAATTTCTATGCTTTTTTTTGGAAAAAAGAGCTAATGAACCATTGTAAAACCTTATCCTAGATATATTTCTATATTTAGTGCCAAGATTTACTGGGAAACCATGAAAATATGGTAAAAAACATAAAAAAACTGGGGATCTCTGAACCACAATTTGACATCCAGGTTTCATATTTTCCTCATAAAATATATGGTTTTACTCAGAATTTCTCTCTAAATACGTTTATAATCTTCTTTTAGTGGCAAATTGCCTTTATTTACCAAGAAATCAGTAATAACTTGATTTCTTGAAAATCTGGTCGTCTGACGACGAGCAGATGTAACGTCAAAAAAAATATTTACACAGATTTGCTATGGATTTTCAAGATACGTCATATGACGAGCAGGAAGAAGTAGTAGATTTTACATATGTTGCACCGGATGCACCTATTGAAGCAGGAAAACTTAAGGAATGGAGAGATGGCCGGAGAACATTGAAAGTTGTGATTCATCCTTTATTAAATATGGCAATTTCTTGGATTTCAATTGTAGATTTTCATAAAAGGCCTAAGGAGAAACAGGAATATGTTTTTTCTCCAGAAGAATCGGTTTTATATACGGTTCATACGCCGGTTTTTTTTTTGAATTCATGTCAAGTCCGTGTAAGTGGGAAAAAAGGGATATTATAGGTTGGAAAGTCCTTAATATGTTCTTTTAGCTTTCAAATGTTATGAGTAATTATTTTGGAGAGCTTCAAATGCTTTATGAGAATTTAGAATATAAATTTTTTGATCCTAAAGAAATGTTACTGGGATCGAGTCAATCTCTTATTCCATCATTTTTTAATAGAATATGTAAATCATATAGAGTTGCTATGGAGGAAGCTATTAATGAATATAAAAATGTAAACGAGTTGGGTTGGTGTATTTTTTTTTGATTGATATAGGATGATGAGATGGATCAAGATATATTAATGACATTGGTTGATAGTTATACATTATTATATTGTGTTGAAGCGATTTATTTAAATTCCGATGATAGAAATTATTCAGAGTTAATTGTAGAATGGGTGAATCGTTCTGATCCTCAACCATCACAAGAAGATGGATTGGCAATTATGACATCAAGGACACCATGTCTTCATCCAGGATTTTGGTCGTATGTTCATAAGTACGTTTTTCTTTAAATATTCCATAGCCTTATTTGTTAGAGCGGCATTGAGGGGACTTTTTAAACAAGTGATCTCATGTTTACAACAAAGTGGTATTGAAACAGTTGAACCAAAAGCTGCAGAGGTTATTGATATAACAATTGATATATTGGAAACCTTTCAAAGTTATAGGAAGTCTTTAAGAAATGATAATATTTTGAAATGGAGACATTGGAGAGGAAGAGTAATGTATATGTTTATTAAATTTATAAAAAAAGCTATAACAAAATTAGAAGTTGTATTAGAACATTGAAACTAGATAATCTTGAAATTTCATCTGCTTTTAGATGTCTTTTTGAAATTATTTCTGGTGATAGAGATGCTATATTTCGTGAGTCGGATACATGGCAAGAATGTTTGGGTGCTTTGATTTTATTGAACGATCCTTTGAATTGTAAAACAGTGAGAGACATATATAGGGTTTATGATTCTGTTGTAAAAGGCGAAGATTCATTTACAGTTGATGAAACGTTACCTGTCGAAAGTGCATGTGCTGCCTTGTTTTCTGGTAATATCCCAAAAGTAAGTAAATATTTTCTTTTATATATACTTATTTGTATAGGCAATGATTCAAGCAGCTCAAATACAAAGTGGTATTGCTGCACATGTAGCAGATTTATTATTAAAGACTGGGATTTTAGAAGAATTTGAAACAAATGAGTATTATACTTTTTTTTGATAAACTTATTAAGAAAAAATAGATATCCATTGAGTTTACGAGATTATCTTGTATTAAATTATGCGGATCAACTAATAACTAATCCTGATACATGGAAAATCGCTTTAGTTTATTGGAAGACAGTATCTGAAATAGGTATCCAACGAATTAAAACAGTAGATCATTACTTTTTCTTCAATTTTTTAAATTGATTAAATTCAGGTTTTACCTCAAATACCTTTGACATCAGATGAAAGAACTGAGGAAGTATTGGCCTTTTGTGATCAATTTCATCTTCATGAAGAAGCCTGTATGATTGCATCTGTAATAATTGTTATCTAATCCAATTCATATCTCTAATTTTAAATAGATATGGGCAAAAGAACTTGAACGCAAGAAAAAACTGGGTTCTGCTGTATTACTTTATGATCGTGTTAATAATGCTTATCAAATTGATCAGATCAATTGGTTTTTGTTTGAAACTTCTCTAATTCAAGGATATCCAGCTAATGTAGATCAATTAATGGAAACCTTTTTAGAATCACCATATTCATCATCTCGAAGTATTGCTTCACTTTTGGCTCCCTATGCAATTCTAAATACCTTTTATCAATTAAAATTTGAGGGAAAACGTTGTGCTGCTGCACATTATCTTGCAAGTTTAATCAAAGCAGTAGATATTCCAAAAAAATACTTGTTATTATTACTAGCTGAAATGTTATCTTTCTTAGATGGTAGAAATATTTATTTTATTTTTATTTTTATTCATATATATTAGATTCATTACCAAGAGCATTTACTATGAGGGACATTTTTGATTGTACTGCTGCAATTGAGGAATTTCAATCATTAATATTAAAAGAAGACTGTATAAAACTATTTAACAAAGCAAAATCATGTAATTCATATCTACAAAATTCACAATTATCACAAAACTCTGATAATTGGAGACATAAAATAAATCAAAACATAAATGAAAATAATATATTGGCATTGGTAAGATTACAGATAACAAAAACTATTGCCAGAGGGTTTCTAGAGCCTGATCCTTAATAATAATAGATGGTTTTTATATTTCTCAATATCAACATACATATTTTATATTAAATAAATTTATACATATTAATAGGCAAATATATAAAACTATGTGTATTTTAAGAGATAATGACTGGAAATCATAAAGAATAAATAATATATTTCTTCATAACCTGCAATATATGCGTTTGACTATATATAATATAACAAAGATGTCCTTTCTTTTAAATAAGTTTCAGCCAATCAAATTCGATATTTTTAAACTCCGCTATAATCGTCTTAATAGCTGGTTGGCAGTTATAAAAGAAGCCCTGCCACTCATGCACGGACAATATTAATCAAAAAATAATGAGAGTAGTCTTTATAAGGGTTAGTATGAGGGTTTAATGAAAGGGGGATGTTAATGAGGGTCTTGGTGTGGAAATAGTATGAAGCTCTTTATTGAAAGGACAGGTAGATCCTGGCAAGGAAAAGGATTATATGAGGACTAAGATTAGTATGATGAGTACAAGTTGACGGAGAAAAGGCTAGTTTTGGAAGCGATAAGGATACGTTAAGTGCGATTGGGCAGTGAAATCTAATGACTTGTACGTAACAGTGAAAGACATTTGATGTTCATGTAAATTTGGGCTGATGCAAACAGTGAGTGGATTGAGAAGAATTATTTGTTTCCGGGATATTTTGTTGAATTCTAATAAATTTTTGTCTTGATTGTATTTCTGGAGAGTTCTATTTTAAAGACAAAATCGAATTATTCGGTTTTTAACGTATGAAAATTAGAAGCATTGATTTGTGGTTGTATTTTTCCTAGAGAGAAATAGCATGTGTACACCGGATATTAGAGCAGATCAGTCTGCATTGCGTTTTCATTCACGAAAACAATCCTCACCCTTAAGATCAGCACAAACTAAATATACATCAGATATGATGTATGACTATATGGATGATACGGAGCCCGGGGTTGTTTTTAAGTTCCGGTTTTTATGGCCCTTTAATCGAAGAGATGTACGTCAACTATCGTCTTCATCAAGTATTTCTTCCAGTAGTGACCATGATAATGAATCGGTTTTTAAGTCACCATCGTATTCTCATTCTTCCAACTCTTTATCATGTAACGTGAGTTCATTCCCATGTTTACTTGGTCAAATTATCGATCATGAGCGGCAAAAACGATCTAAATTGCCACATGATTTATTCGAGTTTGAGGATGATACTAAGCGGGCATCTGGCGCAATCATATTGGCCAGTAAACGGCTTCAATGTGTCGTAAAAGACAATGAAGGCAAAAGGCCTGGTATTATTTTTTTATCATTTTTATTCACTGTGATTAACTCTTATTTTAGTAAATTCTACAAATAGCGAATCTGGACGTAAGAAATTAAAGTCTCCTTTTATTTATCATGTTTCGTTGGGCGTTTCTTCCGCATATCCAGATACAGATTTGGAATTTTGGAGGAATAATCTGCAAAAACAGATGCGCCTTAGACGTCGTAATGCTTGTCGAGTTTTTAAGAAAACCAATAAACAAACGATAACGGCATCTCCTAAACTTCGTTCTCGATCAGTTACTTCTAAGGCATCTGTTACTAAAGTTACTGATTTTCAACCGTCTCCAATTACACCGTCAAATTCTGTTTCGAATGCGACAGGGCAGGCTTCTGTTCCCGAACGGCGTTGTATATCATGTGGATGTTCTAGCACACCATGTTGGAGACCAAGCTGGTACGGAAATACGGGATTGCTATGTAATAGCTGTGGTTTAAGGTGGGTTATTCTTTTTTTTTTTTTTTCGTTTAAAGAATTTTATTAATTCATTATAGGTACAAGAAAATAGGTGTACGCTGTTTGAACAAAAATTGTCGGCACATTCCTTTACGTTCAGAATTTAGGGAAATGAAAAGCAGAGTGAGTGGCGATTCCACGATTGATTGCATTAAATGTGGAGGTGAAGTAAAAATCAGAGGCTAGGACTTTGATAGGTCGTTCTGGAACGTTATCGTAAGTCCTTAGCTTTCTTAATCTTGCTTCTGTAAAAAAAAAACATGTATTTGATTGAGTAATTTAATAGAATTGGTTCATTTTGTTTAATATTATTTGTATTTTCATCATAAATGATATTAAAAGATAAAAACTTGGGTAGCTTAAAATAGCCTTGAGAAACTTAGGCTTTAGTTATCCAATAAAATAGCTTTAGTTAGCGATAGTTATTAAAAATTAGAGGGTTTCCTGATTTTCTTCTAAAAAAGCCTTTATTTTAGAAATTACTAATAAAAGTATAGAAGAATTTAGGGTAGAAATGTCTAATATGTTATTGTTAACGTTAGTTTATTAAATAGCATGGATAATCGTGTTAATGTAAGACATTTTTTCTATAAATAAATCAAGCTGTTGAATAAAAAATAAGATTAATGAGATAATAAATAAGCGGATATTTCATGTTATTAGAAATGTATAAGTTTAGGGAGAAATATATGTATAATGTAAAAAGGACATATTTGTATGTTTATTTTAGATAATTCTAGGAAAATATATTGTCTATATTTTAAGTGTAGAATGGTTAAAACAACAACAACATCATCATCATCATCATCATCATCATCAGTAGCAGCTGCTGCTGCTGCATCTTGTGACAATTGTAAAAAATGCTCAGAAATAAAGAGTATTAAAAACAAAATGTTAATTATGAGATTGGGAAATCTTTGTTTACTTGATATTTCAAAGGTATTAAAGGGTATTTTTGAAAGGAATAATTGTAGGGAAGGTAATGGTTTTAGAGCCGTCTATAATTGTGTTAAAAGAAGGAAAATATCAATGGTTTTTAGATAATTCTTTATATTCGAAAAATAGAGTTTATTGGTGCAAAATGAAGGAATTGACACCGGTTTTATTGAATAAACGAAGTAATTATATTTATGATATTTCTCAGAATATTGTATGTCCGGAACATAAAAGACTTCGTCTAGATCCAGATGTTTTTTCTTGTGAATTTTCTCAAATCTCTAATCTCTATATATTGAAGGAATATGAAAATTCTCATTCATGGTTATTAACTGAGTCATCTTTACCATACAGATTAAATAAAAGGAATTGTGTGATGGATTCGAAGTTTATTCCAATATTATTGAAGGATTCATTGGAAATGGGACATTATGATTCTGTTTCTTTGAAAATTCCTATATTTTTTTGTGCGTATGATTATTCTATGTTTAATTCATATATTAGTCCTCCTGTTACTCAAACTATTCTGCTAAAACTTGAATTTCATGAGATTTTTAGAAATGTTCAGCTTCGTCATGATATTGTTCATGAGCCAGATCTTCAATTTCGGCCTAATCTTGATGGTGAAGATGGTAAAAGAAAACGTTTTCTTGCAGGTAGATATTGGGAAAGTTTGCGCAAAGAAATTGAACAGGTGCGTTTATTTCAGATGAAACAGATGAATGGTTTAAATATTGGTCATAAATATCCTTCTATTACTAGGATTTTTGTTTTATTTGTTGAATTGGAAGATATTTTACTTAATCTTTTACCATCTTCTAGTAGAGATTATATTATTGAGATCTTGGATCCAGATCTTATAGTTCAGGAACTTGTTCATAATTTATTTGATGTTGAAAAATTTATTGAACATCTTGCTTATATTTTGAAGCAGCATTGTGCTCCTGTAAGGGATGTATTGCTAGATAAAATGGTTCAAAAAGTTAAATTAGGATTTAAAATTAATGATCTTTTAAAGTTTGTTGATGGACTTAGAATGGGCTTTGATATTCTTGAAATGATGAAACTTGTATGTATTATATCTAGGATTTCAAGTCAAATCTTAAGTTTCTAATAGGATGTTGCTAATCATCAACTTCGAACATTAAGATATTATTTTTTGGAAACAGCTGTGGAATTTGAACAAAAATGGTTTATTGATAGAATTAATTGGGGTAGTATTGATATTGATGACGCTTTGTCTTGGTATTGTCATTTTCATGATTCTCTTATAACATCCAACTTAAAGGATTTTGATTACCGAAAAGCATTTGTTAATGGTATTATTGCTATGCTTTTTATATTTAGTCTTATTATTTAGGTATTATGGCATCTATTGCATATATTTCGTTGTTTGATTTCCCTTCGACATTTGTATTTGATAGGCATCGTCTTATGTCACTTCGTTATCATATTCGTGATATTGTTTCTTTTCAATTAATTATTCTTCTTTTTTGGCAGTTTTTTAAGAAGCAAGCTCTTCAAGTTTCAAAATATGATATATTAGAGTTTAAACAAGAACTTTGGCTTATTATAGATAGTGAATATGGAGAAAATAAATGGGTTAACAATATTTCATCTATTACAAATCAAATTGCTAAATATGTTAATAAAGCAAAACTAATCTATTCAAACAATATTCTAAATTTAAAGGAATTTGGAATTATAGAAAATTGGTTATATAAACATCTTTTTCCTATGTCTTCGTTGTACCGTCTAGTTGAAAGTCGTATTCTTAAATCAATTGGTAATAAAATGTTTAATTCATTATGTTTTTCAGGTCCAAACATATTAGCGTCTAATGTTCAACGAGAATTATATAATATGCATGCTGACATGGTTATTGAAAAATTAACTAAAATTGTTATGTTTCATTGGAAAGTATTTGGAAGATGGTATATTGAATATGCAAAAGATAAATCTGTATCTATATAATACAAGCTAGCTTTGAAGCTTTTATTAAAACTGGAATGACTTAAAAAAATAGAAATCTAATCTTAATAATTAATTATATTAATATTATAGAAAACATTAAATCTTGAATTTGCTTTAAATAATTATGTGATATAAATATTATTTAATAGATAATACTTTTATATAAAAATTTATTTCTAATATTTTCTTAATGTTTAATATGATTTGTATATTAAGATACGTGAAAATTTAATTATATAATCTAAGTTTTTAAAATTGTTTTAATATTTTAAAATCTTGAAATTTAAATTATTTAGTTTAATTAATATTTAGAAGATGTAATTATAGATTAACTATTTTGTAATTCTAAATATATTTTAGATATACGGTATTTATTTATTTCCAACAAAATATAACATTTATTTAACATACATAAATCTAATTTATATCGTTAAAAAAATTATATTTTTATTAGATTTACTGTTCTAGGATGTTTTATGAAATAAATGACTGTAGCCAATATTTGTCGTAAAAAGATCTATATGCGCAATTATAAATATCAACGAATTTATCATGATTGAAAAATAACTCTCTTATTGAACTTTTCAAAAAAATGATAATTAAAATATAATTATTAAAGCTTGTGTTTAAATCGAATCGTAATTGTTGAGGAAATGTCTCGTAAATGAGATAATCAACTAGATTATTGAATGCAAAATTATAATAGTGCAAAGTATTTGAAATGTGATAAAAAAGTATGTATCTTTAAGGATTTAGAAACTATTAAATCAGGTTGAATGAAATTACCTCCAACAAATATAAACCCGTTCTTTTTACTACTAGAAGAACCACTTTTTCCACCACCAGGACCACCTTTAGAACCGGAACCTGTGGAACTTTTACATATTGGATTGGCGCCTTGAATAATAGCTAAGAAATATAAAAGTTAATATTGATTAAAATAAATTCATAAAACAAATGAGCAATATACCGCGAGATTTAGTAAATGCTGGACATGTAATATGAGTGCTTGATATAATTTTTACTGTGCCTTTTATATCAGTGATACTGGATAAAGAAACACTTTTTAAAAATCCTGTCCAATGAATTGAACCGCCAATATATTGAACTTTATCGAATCCTGAGATAGCATATAAACTTGGGTTATCAGAAACTAGAAAAGTCCCTCCGATCTAAAAAAAATTAGATTAAATCGCAATATCTTGGAATAATATGTACTGAAACTAGACTTGGAAATTCAAGAGTAGTTAATACGCTGTTATTATAAATAGATAACGATCCATGAATATTAAATAATGATTCTAGTGTAATAGTGGTTAATGTGCTTAGAGATATTCCTAAATCTCCTGAGATATTTTTTAATTGTTCTAGTTTTATTGAAGAAACACTTTGTAAAAATACACCACCACTACTTTCTAAAGAAGGCAAAGAAATAGAAATTCCATTATTATTTTGGACTAAACCATTCTGCATAAAGGAAAACTTATCTCTGATTGAAACTAGATCCGGCATGTCAAAAACGTTAAGATAATTATTATTATCTATATATAGTAAATGAAATAAAAAAAAAATATCTTAGTCTTTACTAATATTTAAAGAAACAAGAGATTTCATTGAAAATCCTGATATAGTGCGTAATGATGTATCTGAAATTGTAACATGATTAAGATGACGTATACCTGTATTTAAATCGAGAGTTTGGAGTTGTGCGCATTGAAATAGAGTTATAGAATCCGCCGAAATAAGCATCGGTAATTCTATCTTCTCAAGTGCTGTTAATTTTTTAAACATTATTTTTCCTTTCACATCTGCAAGACTTGAGGCCTAATAATAAATTATTGTTATAATATTCTTAAAATATTACTTTAAATAATAAAATATCATCATTTTCATAGATAAGGAGATCTCCTAATATATGTTCAAGACCTCCAAGATCAATTAGAGCAATAGAACTTGTAATATGAATGCTCCCTTCATATACTGTGCATTTAGATATAACGTCAAGATCTGTCTGTGAATTCACTTCAATATCCTCGTCGCATTTTTGTGCTATATTATTATTAGTCTCTTTCTCAAATTCCTTATATAATCCATATATCTACATAAAACTCCGCATATATGCGCATTTTAAACACATATTAACTCTAATAATCTCTCTAAATCGCAAAAAATACACTAACTTACCAAAAATAAAAGAAATTATGCAGCCCCATAAAACTAACAATTTCATAAACATAATGCATATATACCCTGAAAAATCACTCCTGGTGAATTCTTACTAGATATTTCTATTTATTTCTAAAAATTCTTTAATATTCCAAGATTTCCAAAAGAAAATCCGTTTTTTTATCAATTTTATCCTGTTCCTTAGACAATTGTATTTTTTACAACAATTGGAGGCGATCCATTCATTTTATACTTTCTCGTATTATATGCGCATATACTTCGAACAAGATTAAAACATGAATTGACCAATAAGAATGTAGTATTTTAGATAAGATAAAGAGCGATAAGGGTATGAAATAATTTGATAAGTGAAAACCAGGAAATATTATACATGAATTTTAGGTAAAATTGAGTATTTGATTAATTTATAATATATTCTTATATATATTGTTAATATAATTTTATTTTTTATGAATTTGAAAATTGTTAATGTATTATTTTGATTAAATTGAATATTTTAAATATTTAAATATGATGAAGATTAAAGAATAGAAATAATGAGATGTTTTGATTGAAATATATATGAAGAATTGTTGAAATTTAAAAAATATATATCTATATTTTTTTTGAATGAAAAATTAAAAAATGTATAAAATATGTATAAAATAGTCTTTAAATATATAAAAAAGATGTTTTATAAGTAAATAATAATGAATAAATAGTTAATTTCATGATTTAAAAGTAATATATATAATCACGTGACTCTATCATTAAACGACGATCTTATAATATTAAATTTTGTGATAAAAAATACTTGAATTATTAATAAGATGAAGATATTATGTTTCATATCTTTAATATAAACATGATCCCTTAATTTTTATGTATTTAAAGATATAATTTAATGATTATAATAAGTTATTAAAAATGAAGAGAAAAATAGATGATAAATTATTAAAAGTTGAAAAAAAACAGAAAAAGTTAGATATTATAGAATGGGAAATCTCAGATTGTGGTATGATTTTAAAACCTATATTTTCAGAAGAATATTCGACATTATTATCGAAAGCTCTTGAACATCTTATAAAAGCTAATTCTCGGTTTCAAATTTTATCAGAATCTTTTTCATGTTCACCATTTTCACCAGAAGGCCTTATGGAAAACGTAAATCCCTTTCAATCTCTTTGTAGAATTATTTTAAGTCAACAATTGAGTAAACATTCATCAGAATCTATATATCGAAAGTTTATAAGATTATTTTTTCCAGATTATTTAGATATATCTCAAGATGATAAACTATCTTCGACTCAATTACCTATTTCTAAAGCTTTTCCAACACCTCAAGAAGTATATGATATATCATCTGATGATTTACGTTTAATTGGATGTTCTTCAAGAAAAATAGAATATTTAAAATTATTAGCAAATAACTTTCTTTCTGGAAAAATTTCTCTTGATTTTCTTATAAACTCTTCAGATGATGATATAATTAAACGTTTAACTGCCATTAAAGGCATTGGATTATGGTCAACTGAAATGTTTCTTTTATTTTCTTTAAAAAGAACTGATATTCTAAGTACTGGTGATTTAGGCATTCAAAGAGGTATGGCTTTAATGAAAGGTAAAAATATATCCAAGCCAAATAAAGGCAAATGGAAATATATGAATCATGATGAAATGATACAAATGGCTGAGCCTTGGAGACCATATCGATCAATTGCTTCCTGGTTTATTTGGGTAAGTACTCTTTTTATTAAAGTAAATTAACAATATAGCGCATAACAAATAAAACTTTTGCACATGAAAATCATACTTCCCTCAAATAATATTGATTTTTCTTAAAGGCTTTTCTTATGATCTATATATCTATATCTATATATATATATTCACCATAAGAATATATTAAAAAAAAAAAAAAACAGAAAGTGTCAACAAATTCGCTTCCAAACGTTATTAAAACATTTCTATAGTCGACTCATTCCTTAGGACTTTTCTCCAACATCAGGGTATCTAGTTCATTTCGTTCATTCATTTCTGTTACTACCTCTTTCAAAATCTCACTAATATATCTTGTATCCTGAAAATACTGTCAATAATATAATCTTTGAAGGTATAATAACTACTTCTTCTGCTTTAACCCACTGGTTTTTAGGTAAAAGTGTATGTGTTAATGAACATTGCATAGCAGTACGTAACCGATACACACGATCATAGGCTTCTGACTTTGGTAGCCGCTTTAAAGCGGTCTCCATAGCATCATTTTCTTCTGGTAAAAGATCTTCATATCTAAAGATATCTATTAGATTGTTTTTATGTCAGAAAAGGCTTTAACCGTAGTCCAAGTTTTCTATAACCAGCAAGTTTCATATAAAGCTCAGCAATAGGCTTTAAGAAAGCTGTTAAGGACCTGTATTTTGATAAAGGCTGGATAAATGTTGGTGGAAATATCATGATATTTTAGAGAAAAAAAAGATTTTTAGTAATATCGGTTTTATGAAGTTAGAAAGAGATTTCGCCGATCAAGTGAGGGTAAAAAAACAAGTATATCAGTGGAAAAATAAAGAGATTCGGTCAAATAAATGTGTTCATTTGATTGCTTATGAATAGGAGAATGAAATCCAAAAAAATTGGAGAAAAAAAGGCCTTTTTTTGAGGAAAAAACGTTTAAATATAGAAATGGAATATTATTGGTTAGGAAGGGGAGAAATTGACTATTATATAAGGAGAACATCAGACGAAACATTAAACGCAGTGTCAGGAGCAGTTTCAGGGATTTTTTCTAGTGTTATTGTTTGTCCATTGGGTAAAAAAAAAAACAAAAATAATATTTGGAGAAATAAATGATTTTTTTTTTTAAAAATAGATGTTATTAAGACAAGACTTCAATTAAGATCAAGTAATTATGTTTTTGGAGAGAGAATGAAGATATATAAAGGATTTTATAGTAATTTTATGTATTTTTTTAAAAATAATGATAACTAACTATATATGTTTAGATACACTTTTAAGAATCTGGTATGAAGAAGGGATTCGAGGGTTTTATAGAGGTCTTGGACCTCTTATGGCAGGATATTTTCCAACATGGGGTATTTATTTTACAATATATGAACGTTGTAAAGATATATATGGACGTTCTTATAATTCAGAATGTAATTGTTTTGTTTTGTTTTTATTTTAAATAATAAGAATTATAGCTATAAAGAAGGGTTCTTTGATTGTAAATACCAAATCGGCTATTACAGCAGGTTCTGTTTCATGTATTTTAACAAATCCTATTTGGATCGTTAAAACAAGATTAATGAGTCAGAATTCATATTCGTATATATATTACCGAAATACATTTGATGCTTTTAGGAAAATGTATACAAATGAGGGTATTTTTTCATTTTATAAAGGGTTAGTACCTTCATTAATTGGTGTAACGCATGTTGCTATTCAATTTCCATTATATGAGTTTCTTAAAGATGTATTTTCTATTGATAATGTGGAATTTGAAAACCCGTTATGGTTTAGAGTTGTTTTGGCTTCAATTGTTTCTAAAATAGTTGCTGGTTCTATTACATATCCTCATGAGGTAATATAATATTAATATTAATATGTTTTTAATTTAATTAAGGTTATTCGTACACGTATTCAAACTCAGATTTATCATAAAGATCCTTCAAAGGTTCAATATCGGGGAGTGTTTCATACCTTTTATCGAATATATTATGAAGAGGGTTGGAAAAGTGTACATTTTTTATTTTTATAAATCAAGTTAAAATGTCTTAGTTTTATTCTGGCATGGGCACTAATTTTATTCGAACTGTACCTGTATCTATGGTTATGCTTTTGACATTTGAAATACTAAATAAGTGGTTATTTCAAATTAAACGCCGTCATCATGAATGCATTAATTAGTATTTGTTTTGTATTATAAAATTGGTTTTTTATGAAACATTTGATTGTATTTATGAGACGTTTTAAATAAAAATTTCTAAAAATATAAAAACTATATATGTTGATTCTAAAATATAATTTATACTTTATTATTATACCGCATTAAGGATCTAAGATTATATACACTTATTTCTGATAAAAGGTTCTTCATTTAGGAATTATCATAATAATATTTCTACCTAGGCATATTTCTTTCCGAGTCAATTACTTTTGTTTCCTGTTCTCCGTCACTAGCATTACACTTCTCTATAAGACAATTATCATCCATTATATAATATGTATTACAGTTTTCGAATTTCGAAAAGTTAGGAAAAGTTTGTGTACTTAAATTTGAATATGCTCTTGATCGAGTCATTTTGGGAAATTTCATATTAGTTTCTGAATAAGGAGTTATTGATGGTTCCGAGGAAGATAAATTTGCATCATTATATTGTTCATAGATTAATTTTTTCATATGAGCTGATGTAGGAATTGATTTGGCCTTTGTAATACATACACTTGGCCTTATATTTGGATTATTAAAGTTTTGATTAGACAATCCCTTTTGTACATCTTTATAACATTTAGATTGTATTTGAGATGAATTCATATTTCGATTATGTTTTTTTAATCCTGTAATAATCGCTAATCGAGAAAATTTAGATGTAAGTTTTGTTAATTTGCGTTTAAGTTTGTCTACAATAGAAACAGCGCCATCCACTTCTTGTTGAGTGACCTCCAATAATTGATAATTCCTGGGATCTGTTTCTTTTATCCAGTTCTCAGGATCTGATATATCTTCTAGAAGCCAAGGATGCCGTTTTATTTCTTCTAAAGTTATTCGAGTGTTTGGATCTTTTTCTAATAATCTTTTTAACAGATTTTTTGCCTTATCACCTATAGGCGGTGTAGATGGGATTTCAAGAGGTTTTGTCGGAATAACATTCATCAATTCATATTCTCCATCAGCTGTAAAAGGGCAACTTCCAAATAAAAGACAATAAAGTGTGATTCCTAGGGCCCAAATATCAATTGCTTTAGTAATAGTAGAACGTTTAGACGGATCTATTGTCATTAATATGTTTGTTTTAGTAGAAAATATTTATTACCGCAATAGCATAATTCCGGCGCAAAAAACGCAGGAGTACCTGCAGTTTTTGCAAGTTCCAGCTCATTTTCTTCTGCAGACAAACCACAACATGTATTAGAATATGAAACCCCGAAATCGGAGATTTTTACAATATGGTTTTTAGTCCATAAAAGATTAGCCGGTTTAATATCTCTATGAATAATTCCCTGATAATGTACTACAAACAATTATTTTTTTTATTCTAAAAAAATAATAAACTAACAATATTCCAGACCAAGTACAACATCTCTAAATGTAGATCGAGCTTGCCATATAGTAAGAGCCGGTTTATCATCAGATGTTCTCCAAATTACTTCTCCTCCATCCATATACTCTAAAACCAGATATATTTTCCTACTCATAGGATCATCCATAACTTCAAGTAGTCTTACAACATGAGGATGAATACATTTCTTCAAAATTGCTATTTCCCTACGAATCTTTTGCTCTTGTGATGATGTTTCATTCCTTCCGAGGCGTTTTCTACTATTTCTTTCAATAATTTTTAAAGCAACATATTCATTTGATGAAAGATCTAGTGCAAGCTTTACTTTTCCATGAACTCCTCGTCCAATTTCCCGAATAATTTCATATTTATTAATTACTTTTCTTCCACTAGCTAAATTCGTTGTTTTAAGAATATGATTCGTTTCTTTAACATCTTGCCAGTTCTACCCACATATTAAAATGCTTATCTTTAAATATTCCCCTTTAATTAGACCTGTGTTTCTCTCCATTTGCTATAATTAAACACTTTTGAAGAATATTGTTTTTTTGTACAACTACCTAAAGATTCTGAAGAAAAAGATGACGATGCTTTCTTCGACTTCTTATCACATCCTCCTGTAACTTCTTGTGTGTTTTTATGGAATATTGAAGGAATAATAGATGAAAAACTTCTTTCTTTATGATGATATGAAATCACACTATGTTCACTCATTTAAAATACTAAAAAAACAGAGTCAACTGATTCCTATATTTCCTATTGTTCTTAATCAGCTAAGAATCATTTATAATTTGATTTTATTTGCTTTTTATCACTTTTTCTTCTTGTCAGTAGTTTGATTTTTTACCGTCGTCAATTTTTTATAAAAAACCTTAAAAGTTAATAAAGATAGTACTTTTTGAAAAAAATATTCCTAATATTATGCCAATATTTATAGTTTCTTGTATATGTTTTTAATAAAGAAGTCTATGATTTATTTATTTAGAATATTTATATATGAATATTTCAAATACGTTTACCTGTAAATCAAAAGTTTTTTAAATAAAAGAAGAGTGATTAATAGTTAAATGTATCCTGATCAGTGGGTATATTTTATGTGTTAAAAAAGTTAATTTTTGAAAATTAAAAATTGTTATGTTGATGATTGGATTTTATCCAATGTTAATAAATATAATTTTGAAATAAATATATTTTA
Organism: Pneumocystis carinii B80; assembly: GCF_001477545.1. Classification (NCBI taxonomy): domain Eukaryota; kingdom Fungi; phylum Ascomycota; class Pneumocystomycetes; order Pneumocystales; family Pneumocystaceae; genus Pneumocystis; species Pneumocystis carinii. Next base: position 415,357 of record NW_017264716.1, read on the forward strand.
AATCCTATAATAGATTAAATCAAAAAAAAAAAACTATGTTGTAAAAAGTTAAACCTTTTTTATATTATGTTTTGTCATAAATAATTAATATATATGTTTAATTATTGTTATTAATATGATGAAAGTCGATATTTTTCATGTTAGTATTAAATAATTATAGTCAAGTTGTAGATTAAATATCCAAGTATTTAGTAGATCAATATAGTGAAATATCTTAAGGAAATGATATTTTTGTTTTTATGGGAGGTAGAAGACTTTGAGCAGCTTGTCGAGATAATTGAATCATAAGTGCACTTTTGATGTTTAGCTTATATAGGGTTAATGTATTTTTTTACTCCATAATTACCAAAGCAGTCATACACTCGACAATGGGAACAGCACGAGATGTAACATTTGGATCATGACGTCCTATAGATATTTAAATAAATGAAATAAAATTAGTATTATACCTTTAATGAAAAGTATACCATTTGTTCCATCGTAAGAAGAAGTAAATTGTTCTTTTCCGATGCTTGCAGGAGATTTAAAGGCAACTTTAAAAAAGACGTTTTCTCCATTTGAAATTCCACCCTGAATCCCTCCTGAATTATTTGTTATTGTTCTTAATTTATTGTTTGTATCCATAATATATTGATCGTTATGTTTAGAGCCAGGGACTTGTGTTCCTTTAAATCCTGATCCCACTTCAAATCCTTTAGTAGATGGAATTGAAAGCATCGCATGTGCCAATTTAGCTTCTAATTTATCGAAACAAGGCTCTCCCAATCCTGCTGGTAAATTTCGAATAACACATGTAATTGTTCCACCGATAGAATCTTGATTTTCCCTTGCACGCTCAATACGTGCTATCATTGCTGCACTCGTTGCCATATCTGGGCATCGAACTAGCGATGCATCCACTTGTTCTCTTGTAACTGTGGATAAAAATGATAAATATGCTTGTGAAATAGGTGACTCTATGTCATCTTCATCATTCTCTTCATTCATGTCCCATTTCATCTGAATTTTCCCTATAGATGATACAAATGCCACAATTTCAATTTTATATGTTTCAAATAGATATTTTTCTGCAATTGCACCTGCTGCTACTCTACCTAAAAACCTTCGTATTAATGATTTAATATTATTCTGCCTATCAATCCACCTATTGTTTCTCGTGCACTGCTCCTGCCTCCTCCACTACTTGATTTTATACCATATTTTTGTAAATATGTTAGATCTGCATGGCTAGGTCGAGGAAATCTTTTCATTTCTTCATAATCACTAGGTTTATAATCTTCATTATAAACCAACATCCCAATTGGTGTTCCTAATGTAATTCCATCTTCAATTCCCGATTGAAGATACACTAAGTCCCGTTCATTACGCTTTTAAAAATGCAAATCAGATTCCTTCTTAATATTCATACCGTTCATTGTAATACCTGTGTCGTAAGGCTATTCTGACCCGGACGCCGACGCCGTAACTGAATCTGAATATCTTCTTTACTTAAAAAAAAACCTGGTGGAACTCCATCTACAATACATCCTACTGATTGACCATGAGATTCTCCATATCTATAAAAAAGTCAATATTATATTAAAAAAAAAAGGATAAAACAAGACGTTGTAACACGAAATAGCGTCCCAAACGTAGACATCCGATTATACTGATATATCTTAGTCTGGTATCGAGATATACTCAATATCTCTTAAAATATACCGATTTATATTTATTTATAAAACGTTCACTCTGATAACACCCAATTAAAATATATTTCTATAAAACTATTAAAATAACAAATACACCTGATTTATATGATTTACGTATGATTTATAAGATACATATTTCTTAAATAATTTGCAAAAAAATAAAATTCAGTATAAATAGAGGAAATCTTGTGATATCTTGCTTTTATATAAATTTATCCTAAAATATCTAAGATAAATACAAAATCTTAAGGTTTTTATAAGGAAAAGACTTAATCATACGAAACGAGTGGTATAAACCCTAACCCTGAATGGAAGAATAGGGTTAGGGCATAAGTACAGGGTTAGGGTTATGCATGAGTTATACAGAGAGTTGAGTTGGAGTTGGAGAGTTATATGTAGGTTTAGGGTTAGTTATTAGTGTTAGTTATTAGTGTTAGTTATTAGTGTTATTTGTTAGGGTTACTCATTAGGGTTACTTATTAGGGTTAATTATTAGGGATAATTATTAGGGATAACGGTCAGTGGTAGGGTTAGGGTTAGGGTTGGTTCTGATTGCGGATTGATCGGAGCAGATGAAGTCTTTCCTTGGATTGTCCTTGTCGTGTATAACCCTAACCCTTAACAACACGCCTTAACCCTATACCTTAACCCTATATCTTAACCCTCATTTATTAAGGGCCAAAATCACTATTAGTGTCAGGGTTTAGTATCTGTCTAGAGTTTAGTTTTGTCTAAAAGACGCTGTTTGAATATTAGAAAATAATTGGGTTTACTAAATATCCGTTATCAATCAATTTATTATTCCGGAATATCCAATCTTTGTTATAAAAAATAATGTAAACAAAATTTAAGAATTATTCATATATTTTTAAATATGAATTAATATATTATAATTTCTTTTAATATAATTTATTATGTTTTTTAAATACATATTAAATATAAAATTTTAAGATTTTATATAAATAATATAAATTCTATGTTTTTTTGTATTGCCATATAAGGAAAAAATATAGCTTTTATCTAGAGGCGGAACATTGTTCTTTCTAATTTTTTGAACTGATTGGGCACTGAAAAAGTGGCGGGTTTAAAAAATAGGTTAGCCCTCTCCTTAATATTTATTAAATACGTTTAAGTATAAATTAAAAATAAACATGATAAGGTAAGAGTATTAAAAAAAATAGGAGAATCAAAAAAATAGATAAAACTTTAATACTAATTTTTTCATTAATTAAAAGAAAAGTAAGGCATTATCTAATCCTATTCTGTTTTTTAGTCTCTTCATTCTTTTTCTCGATATTAAAAAATATTCTTCATATTAAATATATAATCTTAAAAAAAATAAATTATGTAATATATATCTTTATTTAATTAATATAAACAGCCATTCTTTAATCCCTAATCATTCTTTTTATCTTTTTACATACTTTTTCTACATTTATATATTACGATGACTTATGTTTATCGATTTATTAATAATACATGTTTGTATTAGATTTTGCTTTAAAAAAATAATTAAAATTATATATAAAAGTACTAAATTCTTAAAAAAGTTTAGTAATAAACCCCAATTACTATAAAAAAATAAGAATATAATATAAAAAATATTTTTCTTCTAATACTTTTTTAGCAGATATACGGGACACCTCCCGTTAAAAAAAGATCTTCAAGTGGAGAGAAAAGCTTAAAGAAAAAAAAGCGAGATCGCTTTCTTATGATAAGTCAGTCGAGCTCTAATTATTTATTTAATAAGAAGAGCCTTTCAGGTTCTTCTGAAGGTATATAATAATTATTAATATAAATAATATTAATATAAGATGGTAAAAGAATTCAGGGTATTCTCGTTTTTGATAAGATTGAGAAAAGAATAAATTTATAATATTTAAGAATAAGGAGTTTTCTGAATAAATATTGTTTAATTAAATAATTGTTATATTTTTCCGGGATTTTTTGTGTAATATTTTTTATATTTTACATTTGGTCTATATATATATACTTGAAAATGTATACACCTAATTGCAAAAATATGAAGGGATATGTACATGGATTTTGTGATATGTATGGAAATGTATCGGAATCGGGGCCAGTTTTACTGGATTATGACAAAGATTATATTCCACGTGATATTTCTAGTATAACGCGAGTAGCACTGCCATCACCACCTAGAGATGATCGATCTAATTATAAGATGCAAACATGTCGTCAGGATTCTATGCAGACACCAGAAAATGTATTTACAGGACGTACAACAGATCCGTTATCTGCAACATCGAAAAATAAAAGTATTAAACATACACCAACCTTATGTTCAGATGCATCCAATATATATTGTTCTCATATGAAGCCTAGTTCAATAGATTCGTATCCTATGCTTTATGGGAATCAAGATATATATTCATATTCGAAATCGATTACATCTCAATCAGAAACAAATTCATCTTTGCCTATATCGGATACATTTGATTATTTACATTGCTTGCCTACACCTACGACATTAGGATCTACGTCATGGGCATATCCAGAATATGCGTATGATAAATCTCCTGTTTGTTCGGAATTTCCTATGCAGCATATGATGTTTCCGGAATATCCTGGCTTAATTTCTAATTATAATGATCCCAATATGATAGATTGTTCTACATTTACTGATAAGGATTATGAATATACGACGTATAAAATGCCGATGCCAAATATTTTTACATCCGATTTGATGAAAGTTTATAATGACAGCCCTTTGACTCCATCTAATGTTCATAATATGACAAGTCAATCTTGTGGCAATGCGTCTTCGTCATTTCATATGCAACCAGAGATGTTTGGTTCAACACAGTATAACTCATCCTTAAATAGTCCAATGGAGTTACCACATTTAACAAATATTCAATATGATCATTCTTTACGTCCTCAATATAAAAAACATAATACAGATCTTTGTTTCAATCGAGTTGTTGATAAGGGAAGTTACACTTCTGATAGACAGCCTCCTGATCTTAATGATCAACGTAATAAATGTTTTAAAGTGGATGCTAATAATGTTTTGTTGCATTCGATTAAGAAAACGAATGATTCATTAGCTGTAAGACGAGGCAAGCCTATTAGCTCGTTGATTAAGTCCTATATTCCTTTATCTGAATCGATATTGCAGTATGTTACTTTTATATATTATGAGGTTATATTATGATCTTAATATTGAATCTAGATGTATTGTTAATGATTATATTTCTCTTGGTCCTTCAGGCTATCAAAAACATAGATATTCGATTGTAATATATACAAGTAAAGTAGCACAGAAAAGTTATGGTACTGAGAAAAGGTAACTTTAAATTTTATGGCTTTTTTTTCCTAATATTTTTCTTAAAGATATCTTTGTCCTCCTCCATGCCTTCGTCTTCTTGGTTCCAAATGGTTTGAAGGTTGCTTAACCGATATCCCTTTAAATTCTTATCCGGGAACTACTCAAAAAGAAAATACCTATGGGACGAATATATTTGGAATGTATTCGTTTATGGACATTTATGCAACTTCATTATTGTTAGATGTAGAAGAAAGTTTTAATATTTCATCCATGGATTGTTATTGTAGTGATGGTACTATTTTTAAGCCGGGTCCTAGTAAAACAACTCCTGTTTGGGGAAAAATTAACCTTAGATCTATGTATATTCCTGATAGGAAGGAAAAAATACGTTCTACATGCCTAAAAGTACAATTACATAAAAAGAATAAGGAATTTAATTTTGTTCAATTTCAATCTTCCCCAATATGTATAATATCAAAGGCTTCTCAAAAAAAGACTAGTAGCAAGAATAATGATAGTATGAAATTTATATTTTTTTTCTTGTATTGATGATTTTATAGTGTTGATTTATCATGGAAGCATGATTGCTTTGTTTAATCGATCTAAGGCTCAAACGAATCGTATTCGATTTCTTGGAACATCTTGCTCAAATTCTTCTGTAACTAATAGTGTTTTATCAGGGTTGGGGAATCCTCAATTGGAAATGGGTTCTGAGAATATCATTCTAACTGCAACTTCCCAAGCTTGGGAACCTTTTCTGATTTGGTCTCTGGATTTGTTTCTTAATCCAGATGTTTGTGAAACTATAGATCAAAGTATGACTTTGATTCGCTTTAATCAAGTTGTTATTTTGCAATGTTCAACGACAGGATTGATAACTGTTCCTTTAATTATTCGTCGAGTTGATGGCCGAAATACAGTTATTAAAGGGCAAGAAAACTCAAAAAATGATCATAAAAATATTTATGACCTTGATGAACCTGTTAATTCTCTACAAAAAGTAGCGTTTCAAGTCTATATTGAAAACTCCAATTTACCAGATATATATCTTACATACCAAGATGAGAATATTATTATGCAGACTGCACGATATGTAGACAAAGAAGCAGATGTAAAGCTTTCTGATTATGATAAAGTATCTAACAAGGATTCTTTATGAAATATATCTAATATTAATTAGACGTCTGATACTTTTCTTTCTTCAAGAGATTTATTAGATAATTTATATAATAAATTATTTTCATATCACGATTTTATACAAAAGTACGGTTGTCATCAAACTAGTGGCATAAATAATACCACAATTCAAAATTCTTCGTATAAAATTAGATTTTTCGTCCCGAGATCCATTCCTCTTCAAAACTTACCTATTGATAAAACTGGGTCAAATCCTTTAGAAAATAATTCTGAGAATACCGAAAATGTAACAGAGAATGCTATATGGAATATTGTAGGAATTTGTATGACTTCTAATTATAATTAAATTATTTCTTATTAATCTTTATTTAGCATCTGTCGAATCTTCTTTTTATATATCTCCAAAGTCTAATGCTACTACTGTTGGTCTTGTACCTGTTATTAAAGAAGTTAAATATCTTTCCGTAAATATTATTCAAATTATTGGTCAAAATATTAATCAATCTTACACTGTATGGATTGACGGAAAGCTATGTAAAACATTCCGGTTCTCTACTTTTTTCGCTGAAGACAGCTCTATGTTTATCGATTTACAATGTATTTTGCATCCTCAAATTATGCCACAAGACCCTAATCATATATTGTTGGTTCGAGATGATGGTGTTGTTTTTGATTCGAAAAGACATATATAGTCGATTTTTGGAATAAATCTTTCATTAATTTCTCCTATCATCTATTTTTACTAATATTACCATTGATATCACCTTGAATGTGCTTTATATTATTTTAATTTATATATAATGAAACATATATCAATTTCATTATATAGATTCTAATATTTTCATATTTTAATCTTATATACATTAGATTTTTAGACTAATTATTCTTAATATTAATTAATTTATTATATTTTTTAAAATACTCATTATCGAGGCCTTTGATTTTAACCTCAGTAAAAATATAATATCAATTATAAGCCAAATGTCGCTGTATGGCAAGATAAATGTAAATATTTATGGTAAAGATGATATTAATAAAGGTTTGTTGAGTATATGGCTTTTTTTCCCGAGTTTTTTACGTTAATTTTAAGGGTCTATTGAGCGAGAACCGGTAACATATGTTGTGCAACAAATAGAGGCAAAAAAAGGGACGATATCGCAAGAAATTGATGAACATCGACGTATGACGTCAGCGGGTATCTATCTGAGTGTTTTTTTTAAGTTTTTATTGGTTAATTTGGGTGAAAATAGCATTACAATTTCAGCCTATTCGCCGACCTTTACAAGCTAAAAAAAATGTAAAAAAGCCGCTATCTTCTGCTTCATTATCGTCAGAACCTTTAAAATCTCATCCGGTTTTTCATAATATAAGTTCATTGGATTATTGGAGTCATAAAGATGAAGATTTGAATGAATCTTATGATATGACAGAAAGTCGTAAAATAGCAAAAAATAAAAAGAAAAAGAAGAAAACGAAGGATTCAGAAACCGTTGTATTATCTTGGGATGATTCATATGATCCTTTTAAACCAAATGATTATGAAGAATATAAAAAGAGTGATGAATCGGTTCAAGAGATGATTGATTGGAAAAATAAGCAAGAAAGAAAATCTAGAGAAAAGGATACAGTAGAATATAAAAATATGGGTATTTTAATATTTTTGGGTTTTTTTTTTAATTTTGAAATAGAACAATTTGCACCACCTGCAAATTATTCTCCTTCTCATTCATCTAATGTAATTGAATTTTCTCAAACAGCAGAGCCTGTTACTACTATTTCATTGGATGAAACAGCTGAAGAGGCATATGCTAGACGGGTTGCAATGTCACAAAATAAAAATGTTGAAGCCGATTATCGATCAAGTTATTCAACTGAGCCTACATATGAAATAGATACACCTAAACAGTCTTTTCTTCCTTCGAGTTCATCAGAGGATCCTGTTTTTGTGGATCAGTCTCATAAGGCTTTGAATAATCCTTTGGAAATGTCTTATGATAAGCAACATCTTCAAACTTTCAATAAAACGACTATTACTCGAGAGCCTCAGATGTACGATATAAAAACGACTAATTCATCTGAATCTATGACTTCCTCTATAGATTCTGAAAATTCAAAGACTCCAGAATCTTCAGGATTTCAAAGTAATTCTAATATGCCAGGTCAAAAGAAGTTTGCTGAAAGATTAATGAAAAAATATGGATGGGAAAAAGGCAAAGGATTAGGTGCATCCAATGATGGGATAGTTAATCCTTTGATTGTTAAACAATCAAAAGATCGTAAAAATATTGGCTCAATTATAAACAAAAATCAACCTGAAAAAACTGGAAAATTTGGAAAATTGAGTAAAGTTATTTTGCTTACAAATGTTTCCGAATTGGAAACTGTGGATGATGAATTGTCTCAAGAAATAGGTGATGAATGCAATAAAAGTGTATGTATTTTTTTATACTTGTATATTTAATAATTTTTCAAGTATGGAAAAGTTGAGCGATGTTTTATATATAAAAATATGAATACCACTTTGGCTAGTGACATTGTAAGGGTATTCGTTCTTTTTACTGATACTATTAGTGCATTGAGGGTTTTTTCTTGTATAAATTATTCTTTAATATTTAACATTTTTAGGCCGTTAATGCTTTAAATGGTAGATTATTTGGAGGCAAAGAAATTCAAGTTAAATTTTATGATTTTGATAAGTTTGAAAATGGAGAATATGATGCATAACAAATTATTAAGGCTCTAAAAATTACAAATTCATTTATTTTAATTATTACATAAATATTTTTCAACATATAAAATTCGGTATAAATCTAATATTTATAATAAAAAAATAAATTATATATTTTTTTATTATAAACTACTGGTTTTCATGCTTCATAGGTGTTTTAAAGAAACATATTCTTTTGTTGAATTATATAATATTTCGGTGGGATAAAACAACCAATATTTAAAATTGAAAATAAATGTATAAATAATGGGTTTTTTTCCCTTCAAAATAAGGGAACATACTCACAAAATAAGATGCTTTTATTGCAATTCTTCTTTTTCTAAAAAACAAGTAAAAAATCTGAGAGAATGGGTTTGTTTTGTTTGTCAGGCAAAAAACTATATGGATAATGTAAATTCTTAAAAATATGATACAATATTGTCATTAACATATGGATATTATAGAAGGGAAATATAGAGGATGTTCCTTTCTATGTGGCAAATAAGAATGATGATTTAAATATACGTTATACAACATTACCAATAAATCAGACAGAATTATCGCCATTTTGTCAAACTTGTATGAAAAACCATTTATTTATTGTTAACGCATTGGCATCGTATTTGCCTTCTGAAGAGGATCCTGATTATGATGTTTATTTGTCTGCATTGCCATCATATCGGGAGTTTTTAGAAGAACGGTATCCTATGGTGTGTGATCTTTGTTTTCCTCATATACAGGAGCATCTGGCAAAGAAGAACTATATTGCTAAATCTATGACACTTGGGGGATGGCTTTTAAATAGTAAAAAAATGTTTAGTTTAAAACATAGTCAATCTCGCCTTTTTTTATGGGCTAGGCTTTTCATATGGGGTTTTCGTGGTTTAGGATGGTGGATTTTTACTATTTTAGTTATGTTGTATTATATTTTAGGTTAATTTTTGAAATTTTTACATGTTTTTTTTTTGATGATAATAGGTTTCTTCATTCCAAGTGTTTTTTTAAAAAATACTTATCAGACAATACCGTTTTTGAGTACACATAATTTTTCGGAGTGCATAGTTACATTATTTGATCAAAATGTATCTTTTGGTACATGTTTATTTCTTTATAAACTTTTCATTAGAAGATTAATATTTTGGGGCATTTTTGTTATTTTATGGGATTATACATGGGTTTCTCAAAATTCAAGATCATATCACCGTGTTTATGGTAAAAGCTATTACTATGTATTATTTATTTTTATTTATATTTTATATTTTATTATTAATTATGATATAGATATGTCAAATATTTATTCATATTATTCGTGCTATTGCTGAATTTATATTATCTGAACGAATATCAGATGCTACTATTTATTCGGGGATTAGTCTTGCACTCTTTTTTGTTTCTATAATTGTATGATTGTTAAGTATTAATTGCATTTTTCTGATGATTTAGCATTTGGTATTGATATTTAAATGTATCTATTTTATTCCGCCTGCCTTAATTAGTTTATATGATTCTAATTCTAGAGGATTGTCTGTTAATTCTAAACAAAAACTCAACACCGAATCTAAAATGGTTGAAAGAAAATCAATTGACAATGATAGAAATTTATCAGTTCCTCTTTCAAATAAATCTAGACCGGAACAATGTCAACATGATGTGGATTCGTGTGATGATTTTATGCAATTGGATCCTCCTGAAGTAACACCGTTTAAAATAGATATTGGAAATACCTCTTTACATAATAATCTGTCATTTGGCTTTCCTAAGGGGATAAAATTGCCATTGCCACCTAAAACGTCTATGTATAGTAATGTTCAGCAGCAAAATAGAAGTTTTAACTCTCAAAAAGAAAATTATTTCTTACGGTCAAAATCTAATATATTTAAAACTGATCAAAAAGATGCTGATGATAAAATTGCATCTCAGCGGTTTTTTGCACCTGAGGAAAGCTAAATAATTTTAAAATTATTTTTATTAATAAATTGTTTAGCAGCCAACTGGATTGGAAACTATTTTTTCTCCTGCTTTAAGGCTTGATGATGAACCATTAATTATACGTGCATTAAGAATAGTTAGTCGGCATAAATTAACTTGGAATGAAGTTATTTCAGTGCTTTGGGCTCTTGAAATAATGATTATTAATATTTTAAATTTAGGAAAAATTTCATATTACTCTTCCATTGTAGGTTCGTTTGGTATAGCATGCAGCATAGCAACTGGCTCTTGGTTTTTGAGGGTTTGTTTGTTTTTTATTTTTATTTATATGTATTTATATTGTCTAGAAAACATACATAAAATTCATTTTTATTGGAACTGTTGTCTCTTTTTTTTACTATCTTTTTATTTATATCAATCATTATGATGATTTTGAAATATTCTTACAGACATCTAAAACTTTTTTCACTTATAATACTTTAATTACTGCATTTTATTCTTGTTTTAGTTTAAGGATATTATGGATTATACGGTTTTTATGGAGTTATACACCGTTAAAAGCAAAACAGGAATATTCACAAAAGCAAAGCAAAATATGGGGAAAATATGCTTATAACAAATGATATATGTGATTATATATATTAATTTATAAATATAAGAAAATTTTACATAGAATTCTACATAATTGCTTAAAGATTACCGTGTATATATAAGATTTAAAGAATAAGCGCTTTTTTTGCCATTTGAAGTGCTCCTTCCTTCGTTTTGTTTCCTCCGATAAATCCACTTGTTAATAATAAATTATCATTAATACAATGATAATTATTTTTACCTTGCATGTACAAAAATACAATCATCTATATTACACTCCATACTTAGTATTTTATCTCTTAGTCCTCTCCATTTTTCAGGCAAATCTAATATAATTAATACTTTTTTATAATTATCAAAATATATACTTTTTCTACTTGTAAAACTATCAGGTGTTACTGGAACTGCATGTACTCTCCAATCTTTCCCATCTGTATATAATGCATAAAGAACTTGACCGTTTGCGTTAAATTCATGTTCAATTTGTGCCAAATGCGACTATTTATTTAAATATAAAAACAATTTACCAATATTATAAACCTTCCATGGCAAAAATTCATCAAAAACAACAATTCTTCCTTCAGAATCATAATTAAATCGCTTTTTAAAAGCATCAAGGATTAATTCGCGTGCTACAATCCATGCTCTTCCATAATAATCTAATTGATCTAGGAAGATCGATCCAATAAACTCACTTGCTTTTAAGAACAAATCAAATAAAATGCTATCATCCGAAGGCTGATTCCATCTTCTACATAAAAATCAGAAATATATATATATATTTAATCTTTTAACGGATTAAAATTTGCAACTAATGAAGATAGATCAAGTTGTGTTTTAAATAAAGGTCTTATATTTTGCGGATATGGACTAATCCCATTATCATTAGCATCAAGTGCTTCTAAAAAAGACTGTAATCGTTATTTTTCTTCTAATTATCTTTTTTCTTACTAACCTCATATAATTTAACATAAAGAATATCTACATGTGGATGATTCATATCTAATGCTAGCCTTTCTGAAATTATACGCTTTCCAAAATGTCTATATATCTCTTTAGCTATATAATAACAAATATATATATATATACTTAAAAATTAAGCCACAACTACTAAGTTTAGTCTTAAAATTTTCTGAAAATGTTTCATTAAAATATTTTTGGTGATGATCAAAATATTTTATTCCATCATATTTTCCTTGAACATCTACTATTATATCACATGTTTCAAGTATCTCTGGATCTCTAGATCTTATAATTTCTATAATAATTAATATATATTGACCCAAAAATTCCCTCAAAAAAACCCGAATTTTTAAATTCTGGAAGAAGCTTCAACATATAAATAGCAAGGCAATCATCTGCATGAAATGTCCTGCAAATTAACCCTGATTCCTATAAAACCATTTCTTCATAAATACCCATTATGTGTTCCAATTTTCTTGCAAGACATCCGGACTTTTTTAACAAATAACTAAATACTCCTAGTCCTTAATATCTGCAGTGTTATTCTATGCAATTTGGTGCAGAAATATGGAGCAGAAGAGGCGATATAACTTGCTCTTAAATTTACTCAAAATCTGTCAAAAATAAGCCAATTTTTGCCCTGAAAAAACTTAAATACCTGTTTTCCTATGCAAATATTTCAAAAATGAGGTTTTTTCGCTGTTTTTCTCGTTTTTTCCCCCTCAAAATCCCCTTATTTTTATATCCAAAAAACTTTACGTTTGATCGTTACCTGCTCGGACGTCAAGATTTTTATAAAAAATTGACGCTGCCGTTATTCATTAAAACCGTCATTTTTTGTGAAAAAAACACTTAATATTGTTAAAATTTCGCCGGGAATATAGGTATTTGCTTTTTTTCTGGGGTTCTGAGGCTTATTTTTGACAGAAATGGGCTTTATTTATTTTTGTCTAAAGATATTCTTGTCAGCAGTTTCATTTGCACAGGTAACCCTTTAAAACCATTAGGATAAGGAGTTATTTTATGTTTCTAATGAATCGCCAGCTTATTTTGTCCATTCCTTTGTCATTTGATGTTGGAGGACGTACTTGCGGATTGGTATGCTAAATGGCAAAGATCATATTAAGAATTGATGATTATATTAAAGGCATATACACTTTCACTTGAATTGCTGTATTTTTTTATATGTTTTTTTTCAATTTTAAAAAAGAGCCCAAAAATCAGGCCATTTGTTCAAATTATTACGCTGAGTCAATTTCTAATGGTACCATCATTAATGATATATTTTCTTGATACTATTTCTGAAGAATTATTACCTTCTTCTTTTATACGATTTTCAACGAGTGTATGGTTGGGTCTTTTGACACGATCTACGCCTATTTTTACATTATTGGAGGGATTTACATCATTATTAGTTATTCAGGCACTTGGACAATTTGTTAGATGGGTTGTAAATAATTATTCTGATATGTGGATGGTAAATTTATGGAGAATTTTTGAAAAAGTAAAATAATATGTAAAGATTTTTCTTCTTTCAGGATCAGGAGGGATTTTTTCTGCCTCATTTTATTTTCTTTATCAAATATATACATCACTTGTTGTAACTGTGCAAAATGCGACGTTAATAGGTGTTCTCTTGACATGTGCTATATTTATCTGCTTATTTAGTATTCATACAGGGAGAGGAAATGTGGTTGAAGGATCACTTTTGGTACTATTGATTATAAAATGTTTAAAATAGGACTAAAACGTGTAAATAGTTTGCTTACTTGGTGTATTCTGTGTATATGATATGTAGTGATCTTCAGCCATCTGGAGATATGTTGAAAGAAAAAAACATAGGTAGGAATGGATCGGGTTTGCCATTTCCTCCTATTATTATGGAAAGGTAAAGCCTTTTAATTATGGGGTTATTTATATATATTTATATTTATAGTTATACGACCATTGTATCTTCAATTGCTTTTAAAATACCTAAGGCATTATGGCGTACTGTATTCTTTTTAAAGGCAATTACTTCTACTATTACACCGAGTATTATTACATCACTTGTTTACCGTTTAATTGTTCTTTATTCTGCTACTTTTATTGTTCCTGCTGTACGGAGTGTTTATCGAGGTGTTGAACATGTTCCTTCTTTAGATGATAAAGAGCCTACCTCACGAATCATGAATATTTTAATATCTTTTTCACCTTGTGTTTTAATTGCTGTATATACTCATTTGCTTTTGCAGCATTTTTCTCTTCATGGTCATGATGCATTAATATTTGGTATTCAAATGGGATCTGTATTAATATGGCGCTGGTTAACTGCTTTTATGGTTGTTGGATTTTATGCCATAGAAATCTTACTAGGTGATGAAACAACTAGCGATATTTTGGTATCACATTGGAAAACATATTAATCATATCTTTTTCATCTCTTTATATCTTGTTATATTTATATATTTATTACTAATTTATGTTAAGAATTAACTTCAATTTAGATTTATGAATTTTGTGCATTTCTATAATTAAATATCTGGGTTCTCTATGAATTTGTTTATTGATTTGATGGGTTTGAACTTTTGAGATAAAAATTATGCTCTTTTTTCTCAATTTCATCATTAAAAATTGGAAAAATATTATTATAAAAGCTATCTTTCTTGTTTTTTGGCTATGCTATTAAAAACTAACAAGATACACTAATAATACACATCTCTACAAAATATACAAGCACAAATAACTCGAAAAAAAAGGATATAAAGACAATTATAACTCATTATACACTATATACGAATATCGATTTTATTTATCTCGCACTTTTACAATAATTATATTTAAGTCCAATACAACAAAAATACTAAATACATAAACTTTACATCTTATTCTAATATATAGTCTTATGAGCGTGGCTTTTCTTTTTTTTCTTTCCATAATGCCAAAAGCGATACACCTGACACTTTGACGATCTTAAATCTAACACCAGGAATATCACCTACAGATTATTCTTATTTAAAAAACACTTTTTCTAATCTAAATAACTACCTTTGGCTTTTCCTTTTCTTCCAAAACCTGCAATCAATACTTCATCATTTCTATGCAATTTTAATAAGGTAATATTTATACATATTTTAGGTCTTGTACTCATCCAAAAAATTCAAACAACCATCATTTGGTACAAATGCTGTTATTTTCTTGCCATTTTTAATTAATTGGCAACGTACACACTTACGAATAGCGGAATTTGGCTGTTTTGCTTCTACTCCTACTTTTTCCAATACAATTCCCTTTGCATGGGAACTTCCTTGAAATGGTGATGATTTATATAATGCTCCTAATAATCTTTTTTTAAATTCTTGATCTGACCTAATTAAAAATTATTAAAAATACAAGAATCCCACTAAAATGTAGGACTAAAAATAATAATACCATCGTTCTTTACGACGGTGTGTTCTTAGCTTTCTAGCTGCGTTTAATCCTTGAGGTTTTCCCATATTTTTTTTAAAGATAGTTGATAAAAAACTAAGTCTTTATCGTGGTGTGACTGTCTGGATAGACCTAACCCTTAATCCAATATTCTGATTTTATAAGCTAAACGCAGTGATTTGCCTATTAGTTTGATGCTTTTTATATATTGTTTATGTTTTTCTTGTATTTTTTTATTTTTTTTAATATTTTTTTAAGTCGCTATTAGATCATCTATGAGTTGATTATTATTAAAGAAACGATTAACATGTAAATATTATGTATGAATTCTTTATTTTTTGTTGTATTTTTCTTTAAATTATTCTTCAATATAGGCATCTTTGACTTTTGATACATCTCTTTTTAATGTAATAATGACAGGTGTTGAATTGTCTTTATTTGATTTTTGTGCTAAAAACTTTGTTATATCTTTTTCTTGTTCTATTTTTTTAATAGCTTTCCATTGCTCTGATAAATCTTGTCGTTTATTATATATCTGTTTAGATAATTCAGATAAATGTTCTATTTTTTCGCTAAAAAACTTGACATTATGTCTTAAATATTTTGTCTTATCAATGTATCTTGGTATAGCTTGAATCTAGACCATTTTATATATTTTTCTAGAAAATTGTCTTACATTTGATATAATATCTTTATATTCTGAAATTTTTCTAAAGTCTTCTTTTTCTTTTGATAAATATTCATTAAGATATGTTTGTTTGTCACTTAATATGTTAAATTGTTTATATTTTAAAAGATATATTCAGATACATACATTAAATTTTGTATTCGTTCCTTAAGATGTGTTAATACATCTAAAATTTCAATGCTAAGTAGCTTTTCATCAAAGTCGTCTTTTAGTCCTATATCTATAGGTGAATCTCCCATATATTAATTATATTGATCTATTGTTATATCACAAATTTATATGATAGTTTGTAAAAGTGTGAGGCAATAATTTTCTGATATTTAGCAAATGTTATTTTTATTGTAAACCTTTTCTAAAAATATATTCAATTTATATTTAATTTATATATAAAACATATAGATATGTACTCTGTACCTTGAAAAGATAAATTGTTAAATTTAAAGGTTATTCTTATGATCAATTTTGCCAAATATTGAAATATCTGTTCTTTTTAAATTTTATATTTTTTAATTATAAGAATTTAGTTGACTTGAAATGTTAATGTTATGTATTCAATGTATTTTGTTTTTTATATATTTCATTCTCATATTTTTGAAAAAATATTAAATGAATTTGTATGTCATTTTTCTGTAATATCTTCATTATATAAAGAATAAACTTGATTAAATCATGAAAAAAGGTATATTTTAAACAATATGTATGATTAATTCGATTTTTGAGAAATGCATATAAAACAGTGATATAGAATGTAATAAAAACCGGTTAATTATACATGATTTCTTTGTAATATGCTATTATGTATTTGTAGATTCTAATTGCCATACATTTATGTTTCCATCATCACCGCAAGTATAAATATATTCGGAATCTAAAACATTGCAGAATATTGAACAATTCAGTTCGTATACATCATGTGCATTGTTTTGTATAGCATGAACAGTCCACCCTTCTTTATCTTCTTCGTAAACAACTAAATTTCCATCTGATCCACTAGAAACAATTCTTCCTGATATTCCACTCCATGAAACTGAATAAATTGCACCTGTATGTACTTTAGGTAAAGTCGTTTGTTCAACCCAGGTTTCTTCAAAAGGCACAAGAATAGATGCGATATTCGAATAATCATGAGTGCTGGGTTCTCGTTTCCATATTTTTATCGTTTGATCATCAGATGAAGAAACTATTGTATATTTAGATTATAGGATTTTTGTTACATGTTAGATATACCAAGTCTTGGGTCAAATGATCCTTTTTCAAAATCAATACACCAAACTGTACTGTTATGCCCGGTTATGTTTGCATAGCACGCCCAATCATCTTGGTTATCTTTCCATAGTTTAATTGTATTATCATAAGATGCTGATGCCAATCTCTGATGAATAAATTAATAGAAGCATTATATATAAATTTAAGACTTCTTCTTTAGGATGCCATAAGACCATTTTTACATCTTGAGTATGTTCTTGAAGCACAGATAAACAATCAAATTCGTTTTCTTCTTCCGCTGTAAAAATTGATGAATAATGTGTATCAGTGATGATGATTTATTATATAACCTTCCCATATCCATATACTTTTATCTCGAGAACATGTTGCAATTAGTCCTCCATCTGATGACCAATTAACGCTTTTAACTTCACTTTCATGTCCTTCTAGCGTTGCCATGCACTCCCATTCTGATTTATTTTCATAATCAGGTTCCCAAATGCCTACTGTTCCATCAAAACTAGCTGTTGCTAAAATGATATCTCCCTTGGTTTGTGGTTTCCAAGAAACTGATCGAATGCTTCGTTGATGACCTCCTTCTAATGTTGCTATACATTTCCCATTCTGTGTTGACCAAATCTTGACTGTTTTATCCGATGATGCTGAAGCTAATAGAGGAAGCGTTGGATGTGGAGAAAGATTCCATACACGGTCGACATGACCAGAAAGCGTTTGTATATGACGAAGATGTTTCATTTTTGACAGGGTAGAATGATTATTATTATTATTATTATCGATTTAAGTAATGAAAAATAACATATGAATATTTTACTTTTGTTACGATTCGTATTGATAAAGTAGATATTTAAAATAGTCGATCATACTGATACACTTTTCATGATTTTTTACAAAATTTGAAGGACATGGGATTAATGATTCCATACGATTCCGCTTAATACCTCATCTATCCATAAAGCCTCGCAACTAGTGGTTTCTACCGCTGTTTGATTAGTAATGTTTCCATGTGAATGTGTATTGAATTGATCTTCGATCGAAACGCTAACTGATTTGGAAACGGTAATTCCATCGAAAGTAGGATTAAAGTTTTCCTCGGATTTTTGTACAGTTGCAATGATTGGATAAGGTGTTTGTGATTCTCGAATACGCTCAAGATCTTTCAAAATTGGAGAAAATTCACGTCGAATATCTTGTGTAAATACTGCTTCTCCCTGACCCAACATAGACCATTGATTCGCTTTGAAAAGAGTAAGTGGAATAAATTTAACATTATTATTAGGTTGCAAATGAACATGAATAGGTATAACGTGACGAAATAAGATTATGGTTGCATGTTTTCCCTGATAATGACCTGAACATGGGATACGTACGAGCTCTGGAATCAGGACTGCGTCTTGAAAGATAGATTCATTGATATATTGGCTGATTTGTAACAATGCATCTTTTAATTCTGCTTTAAATAATGTCATAGATGAATCAAACGTTTGTGGATGATCGTTTTGGCTTAAGAAATGAAGCATTTGTTTCGCTGTTATATTTTCTGATGATTTCAAAAATGACATTTGCTCCTGGTCAAGCATTCTAAGTGACAACATTTTACACGGTATCATACAATCATTAAATTTATCTACTAAAATTTTAAGGCCATGATGTACATGTGCTTTGATGATAAAAATGCCGACATAAATACCTGGTTTATATGTTTCTTCATAGATTCGATATAGTTTCATGCTCTCGATGTATTCTGTAATTTCTGCCCGGGGAACTTGAAGTGAACGAACAAGTCCATCCAGAATTAGGTGAACCGGTGCAAATCGGAATCCATATGATAAATAGCGATTGCATTCTGATCGACTTGCGTGTTTAACAAGAAACAACATTTGACCTTTTCCATACGTTACTGACATTGAATTTGGCATTTCTTTGTTATTCTTTGATTTTCGTCTTCTTTTTTGTCCTGTTTTCATGATTCCATCATAAAGGACGCCTACATGATGCAATGGTTCATGTAACAATTCCGCAAGTCTTGTTGCAGCGACTATGAATCGCTGTTTAAAGATCAATGAATAATCAATTTGTTGGTTATTGGAAGGATCTGATAATTTTATATGATCTTTCATAATTGGAATTAAACTGATAACGCTTTTCCAAGAACGACTGACTTTATAAATCCAATAGAAAACATGATGGTCCACATCGAATTCATTGTTTAATGACTGAAGAAAAAACGAATTAGTTATGTTTTAACATTACATTTTTTTTTTTTTGATAATGACATACCCGTTCATGATATGTATCAGTGATTTCATGGGAAATAAGCATTCCATCGACTGTTACTAATAACTTTCCTTCAGTGTCAAAAATGGCACGTGTAAGAACCACTTTTTGTGCTCGATCTTTTCTAGCTTTTAATCGACGTGTTGCCTCAAACGATAGGCCTAACAATAAGAAGCATGCTGAAGCTGACTAAGGTTATATATGTTAGTTTGATTGGTTCAGAGAAGAAATATATATATATTTACAATAACACCGATAAAAATAATAGTCGTTTCTTGTGATATACCATTATTCTTGATACGGCGATATCTATAGACTGTACCTAGCGATGCAACCCAATGCATGCCTTTTATCATAATATTAGTTATATGAAATCTTAAAAATATATTTAAAAAAAAAAACCTGAAACAGCACTAGCAAGTAAAAATGAACATCCTAATAATTTCCACCATGCATTTGTCCATTTAGATTGAAGTGTAAAGAAAAGTACCAATGTAAATACCGTTGCGCAAATGGCAATAATTACCTAAGATATGATTTAGTAGATCTTGGTAATAAAAAATTCCTATATGTACCGATCCAATCACATGCGCAATACTATAAAAAGCTATATAATTCGAAATTCCTGCTTGACCTGTATAATGCATTCCTAAATGGTTCATGCTCAATTTATAGTTTGTAATAATAGCTTCGTACCACATATAGCTAAACCCCCAAATATTCCACCACTTACAATACGCAGAGGAGATACTTTTTCATCCGTTCCAGTTAATAAATATGCCAAAAGCAAGACAAGAACTGGAAGAAAAAATGATAATGCCGTAAATCCTGCATTATATTCTAGCTGATATTGAGGATCCCCATCATGAAGAACAATTGCACGGTTTCCCAAAAAATGCATGCTCCATATAGCAATTCCTCCCATAGAAAGTGATGAACTCAGAAGTAAGGTCCTACTTATTAAAAATATACCAAATCCTAGAACCTTACCAGTTGAATATTCCACGAATAGACGTCCTATGTCTAAGCAATTCTAGTGTTGTATATGATCCTAATACAGAGATAAAGTATGAAAGCATGACCACTTTTGGCAAAATACTCTATAACCATAATATTAGCATATTATCACTATATTTTCATTTCTATCATCTATTTATCTACCTGCTCAATAATCTCTCCATATACAAGCTCCTGTGACATGATGTGGTTAGAAATACAATTCAATGGGGGATGAAAGGGTTTTTATATTAATTTTGAATCGACAAGGTTTATTATTAAATATATAGAATATGAAAAGGACGCATATATTACAGGAAAATAACGCATATAAAAGGATATATGGGATTTATAGATAAAAATACTCATTTGTACTGTATATAAATGTTTGTTTTTGTTTAAAATTTTTATCTGAATATCTGAGGGAATATGTATATAAAGCAGCGAATCGCTATGACCTCTGATGAATTAAAGATGGGTTGTTTAAATAATGTGAAAGAAAATGTCTAAATATATAAGATAATGGTTGAAAATAGGTTGTTTTTGATTAATAGCAATGTATATCAAGAAATGAATGTATAATTAAAAAAAATGTCTGATTTAGGGTTATACTGTTAGTATTATTTGATAGGGTTGTTGTCGTAGGGTTAGGTCTGTGTTGTTAGGGTTGTTGTTAGGGTTATTATAGGGTTATTGTAGGGTTAGGTCTAGTTGGTGGGGTTAGGGTTAGGGTTGGACAGGAATAGAGTTGAGGGGGAAGGGAGGAGAGGGAGAAGTCTAGATTAGTTATGTTAATAAATAAATAATCTTTAATTTTTTTTTCATCTTGTTTCTTAAAAAATATAAAAAAAAGATTTATCAATAACTTAAATAAAATACATAAGTAAAAAATGAATAAACTCTTGTTAAAAAACGTTAGCACTGAATAGATATTAAATTTGAAGATTTTCTATTGGAAATATGTTCGTCCATATAAGGATTAGAATATCTTGATTATAAAAAGTATTTGGAAAACCTATTGTGTTGAAATATAAATATAATCAATGAGTTGTGTGAGATGGCTCATTATAGTCTAGAACTGAACTTTCTCTGGTTTGTGATGTTTGTGATGTTTGTGATGTTTTTGCATAAGGTGTTTTATTATATATTGTGTTTGGATAGTTTTCAAAATTTTGAAAATCATTTTTGCGATTAAAAGAACGGTTCATATTTTTATAATATTGTACTCCATTTTCATTCCAATATTCAGAATCAGATGAATGACTAAATTTATCGATATATTGATCATTCATTTTATGATTTCTATAATGGCGCCAAGTTAAATAAATAATTCCGATTAATATAAAGATGAGAATAATAGCCACGATATGATAATATAATCTCCATGCGATTTTCTGTTTTTCATATAAATCATTATCTTTAGAATTAGGAATGAAAAGATTAGTTTCACTTTTAGCTTTTGATTCACGAATTTTCTTGATTACTTCTTGGTCAATTCCTAAAAACCTATTTAACATATCCTGACTTTCTAGCGGTTTATCATAAGGAACCATATGAGATGCATCTTTGATTATGATGTATGTTAAGTTTCTGTCATATTGATAATATCCAACAACTTTATCCATAAATACCCAATCTAGCCTTGGTGCTTGAGTACCATCTTCCCGGAGAAAACCTTTACGTCCATTCCATTCCAAATTGCTAATCAGGTCTTCCGTTCCAAGATGATTACAAATAATATCTTTATCTCCACTTGATATTTTTAGCATGAAAATTATTTAATTTATATACATAATAATTACCTATACAAAACAACTTGTATTTTGCTTAAAATACCTGGAAGCAATTCAACAGATGGAGGAGAACTATATCTCAAAAAGCTTTCTGTGAAACGTAGGTTGCATTCCTGCCAGGAAACTTTATCATTATTAATATTTAAAGCTTTTAACACCTCTGGTTTCTTGGAATGTTAATAAATCATAAGAAATCATAAAATTACTTACTCTTAAATAAGTGCCTAATTGTACCCCTCCATCAGGCCATTTAATATCACATGTTGGATATTTTAGCCTTAAATCATACATATTAACACATTTTTTATCTTCCCTAAGATCGGGCCTAATGATCATTGAAAGAATAGAATCACAGTACTGAATATCCTTTAAATCTTTCTTGGAAAATGCTAGTTCACAGCTTTTCACCGCTTCTTGAATTTTTCTTTCTTGTTCAGAACCTTTTTTGACCACTTCGTTTTTTACTGCAAAAGGTAAATATGATTTATAATGGGTTAACGGGTCAATCCATCCATTTCCTACAAGGATTCCTTTAAGGTTATATTTCTTTTCTTTTCTTAGTAATATTGGGGAAAAAATAGCTATTCTTTACTTTTTTATCATCTTGTTCGTTTCTTTTCAATATAGCATCTGCAATGTATGGAACATACTGTCCAGAAAATGATTCCCCTGTGATATAAAGCTATTTCTATCAGTTTCTCGACATATCTTGATTAAATAATAAATAAACCTCGTCATTCTTGTATTGCGGAAATATTTTAAAAAAACTATCTAAAAAAACAAGAAAATCACTAACAGTCTTCAAAATTAAATCTAACTTCTTCCTTCCCATATATCATTCTCACCTGCGTCAATCCGTGTGGATAATTCTCTGGTAAACTATAACTAAACCCTGTTCCTGCCGGCTGATCCACTAAATATACATTTATACATAAATTCACTAAATAACCCTAAAATACCAAAAATAACATTGCAAAATTCATTCCACCCTCCTTGATTCTCCATAAGAACCCCTTCTTTAGTCATTTTAAACGGTCCATTCTCTAAAAAAGCTCCATCCATAGAAGAACATCCTGGACCCCCATTTAACCATATTACCTATTCATCACTGATAAATCATCGTATCTAATACTCATTCTAATAAACCGTTCTCTGTTTATCCACAATATATTTGTTTTCTGCAAGCAAAAAGAAAAGAGAGTTTCCGTTATCCTTGTTCACCTCAATATGACTAATTCTATGAATAAATCCTCATAATACGTCTCATCTATACCCAGAATATAGTTTTAGGTTATTATTCTCCGCTAATCCTGGCATACTTTCAACATAATACTCTAAATTAATATTAATAAGATCTCATAAAAACTCTCTTTTTTCTCAATAAAAACCTGGTGCTGCATAAGCCCCATATAAATAGGCCCATATTAACAAAAATATTGGTATTTTTAGCATCTTAAAAGACTTATTTGGTGCAGAATAGATTATGACTTTATGCAAAAAATCGATAAGGGTTGAGGTCATAGAGGGTTTAAGTAAGTAATGAATGATCCAAGAAAAAATACATGAATAGCTGTTGAATGATGTGATAAGAGTATAGAATGTATGTAAATAAGTAGAAGAAAGAATATGTGAAGTTTTTATCGAGTGGTTTTTTTTGCTCTTGGTTTAAGCTTGAAAGGTTATAATAAAGAAAGAAAGAGAAAGAGAAAAGGTTACCTCATCGACGCCTACAGGATGAAGCATTATTTTATTAAGTGTTTGTGGAGTATTTGCTTGATAACCCTTTTTGAATTATTTTTTTTATAAAAATATATATATATATACCTTGCTCCAATCATAGCTAATTGCATATGCAAAAATATCACCAGTTCTATTAAAAGCAGTGCATGAAATTGTTCCACCTACGTTAGCAAAGCCCTTTAATCTGTGTTTTGAGTCTTTGTCCCTGTAATGATAAGAAATTTTGATAGAAAGAAAGATATATATTTGTACCAAAAATGAAAAGTTCCATCAGAACCAGCAGTGGCAAAAGTTCCATGTTGTGGATGAAATGAAATATCATTAACGCTATATACGTTTGAACTATTGTTAGCGAGTCCAGTAGAGTCTCGATGACAACGAAAGGAAAAGTTTAAACTAGAAGTGTTAGATCGTTTTTCTTGATTTAAGCAAGTAAATAGCCTTCCCTTGCATCTTTATCTTCTACATATTGAATTGCACATCTTCCTTCTACACTGCCAATGGCATAGCCATTGGCCTTAATAAAGCATGAAATAACACGAGTTTGAAATTTTAATGGAGATTGTGTCGTTTTAAAAATAGTCGTTGGATTATTTAAATGAATAATACACACATGTCTATCTGCCGTTCCAATTACCATTAATTGATTCATTACATCCATTGTATAACATCTTTCTGGCAATTGAACTGTTGCAATTGGCTGTTGCTGTCTTAAATCCCAATATTTAAGCATTTTATCCCATGATCCTGTTGCAAGAATATTTCCCATATTTCCTCCATCGATAAAACGACATGATTTAATTGGAAGATCATGAGCCGCTACTTGAATACTTTGACCCGTATGCAAATCAAATAACATTCCTGCTTTATCTGTACCCACCGATGCTATTTTAGTCCCATCCTATATTATTCTTCAGATTCTTCATTTATACATAAAAAATCCCACTTTTGACCAACAGCATGATAAAACATGTCCCTGATGCTCATACATAGCTTTTCCAGTCGTCTGGCCTGACGACTGTACCTCATATATTTTAACTTTTTTATCCCTAAAAAAGTTATATCTTTATTATCCAAAAAAATTCACTTTCCATGATGAAACCGCAAGAAATTCCGCTTGAGGTGAAAATGATACTCCTGAAATACTATCTTCTGGCGGTTGAATAACCTTTTATCCTTAGTTTTTGCCCTCATCTATCACTACTTACCTCTATATCATTCTTAAGTTCCTGGTTTGTAATCGATGTTGATGTTGTAGATCCAAATAACGATGTCATAGGATTATATTGTGCTATTAATGTCTTATTTATCTAGTAAATTGCACTTTATTTGGTGGTTTAAAGCCTAATTTGCTGGTAGCTTATTTTTTTGACGTTGAGAGGGTGGTCGACGATAACCTCTAGTGGGTAGGAAGAGGGAGGTGATTAATGGGAAGATGGTTTTTTATGAGTAAAAAATAGATGAATTAATTAATTTCTTATAGTTCTGAAGGTTTTTGTAAGTTTAAGCCTTTTTTTGGCTTTTTTTTGGCTTTTTTTTTGACTTTTTTTGAGTTACTTAAATAACAAAATTTTCTTTATAAAAACCTTTTAAATATCTCTTGTTTTTCTCTATAAACCCCTATAAAATCCTTTATAAACCTCTTTAAATTCTTTAATCACTGTTTTATTGCTCATTTCTGTATTTTCAAGTTACCATGGTAACTTGTTGTCATGACAACAGTTGATATAACAACGAGTTGCCATGGCAACTACTTGATGATAAAGAAAAATGTCAAATTATATCAGTTTTTTTACTTCTTTTGAAAAAAAAATAACATTTCTCTCTTATTTCACATGTTTTCTTCCTTTTCTTCTTTATTTATTTATATTTTATAGAAATTTTAACCATTCACGTGAATTTCGATATAATTTTCAAACCTCGCTTTTTTAACTTCGGTAAATTTGACTGAAAAAAAGACGATTTTGTGGTATAAAAAGAGGGTTGTTTTAACAAGAATTTTCTAAATAAAAGGTTTTTTTCGATTTTTTTGATATTTTCTGGGTAGGGTGCTTTTTTTCCGGGAGAAAAAGGCTTAAAAATGAAGGGTTATGTCTGTTGATTTGAGACGGAAACTTGTTATTGTTGGAGATGGTGCATGTGGAAAGACATGTCTTCTTATGTAAGAATTAATGAAATATTTTATATAGATTTATAAGTAAACTTATGTTTTTTTTAGAGTTTTTTCTAAGGGGACCTTCCCAGAGGTATGAAATGAGTGTATTTTGAGAAGATAAAATTTTTCATATTTATACATGAAAAATTGTATTTTTGTGTTTAATAGTATTTAATGATACGAAAGGTGTATGTTCCGACTGTTTTTGAGAATTATGTAGCGGATGTTGAAGTTGACGGTAAACATGTAGAGCTTGCACTTTGGGATACTGCGGGACAGGAGGACTATGATAGACTGCGTCCTTTATCATATCCAGATTCACATGTTATTCTTATTTGTTTTGCAGTTGATTCACCAGATTCATTGGATAATGTTCAAGAAAAGGTATTTTTTTTATTTTTTTATTATGTATTTTCTCTGATTTATTAGTGGGTTCCGGAAGTGATGCATTTTTGTCCAAGTCTCCCTGTTCTTCTTGTTGCATGTAAAAAAGATCTTCGTCATGATATGAAAACAATTGAAGAACTTCGTAAAACATATCAGCGGCCGGTTACGACTGAGGAGGTTTTTTCTTTTAATTGTATTAATTCATGTAAGATTGAGTAAGTATTAGGGACGAGTTGTTTCTGCTAGAATTGGTGCGGTTGATTATCATGAATGTTCTGCAAAAACAAATGAAGGTGTCCGTGAAGTCTTTGAATCAGCAACAAGGGCTGCGTTGCTTACAAAGCAAAAGAAGTCAAAAAAATGCATCATTGTTTAGATTATGGTTTTATAATATTATTGAATAGGTGTTAATTTATATTTCATTTCCTACTGAGCTATTTGTAGCATTAAATATAGCAAATAAATGAAGTTAAGAGGTTTTGATAATAAATTATTCTGTATTTTATTTACTACTTTTTTTTTTATATTTTCATATCAATTATTTTTCTTTTGGTATATTTTTTGTTATATGAATTATAATTCGGTAAATTATAAAATTTTCCTTCATTTTGGCAATGTACGATGTTATTTGAATATGGCAAATAAATGTATTTAATTGGTCAATGGTTCCTCACTTTTATTCTCTTGTCTTTTTTT
Organism: Pneumocystis carinii B80; assembly: GCF_001477545.1. NCBI lineage: Eukaryota > Fungi > Ascomycota > Pneumocystomycetes > Pneumocystales > Pneumocystaceae > Pneumocystis > Pneumocystis carinii. The sequence continues at coordinate 443,031 of NW_017264716.1, forward strand.
TTTTTCTCTTCTTTCTGCTTTAAACATTTCTAGTCTAGCTTTTAATTCATCGTCTAGAAAATAATTAGTTTTTTCTTTATTTTACTTGTAAGCTACTTGGTATTAAATCTTCCAATTTCAATGGTGATCTATTAAATGGATCTTTTTCTTCACTTAATAAATGACTTTTAATAGTTGCCATATCGACAGTAACCCGGCTGCTTGGTAATATCACAGGGTTTACCATCAAACATGCCATGATAGGATCTGCTATAGTTATTTTCTAAATATATATATTCTAAAAGAAAAAATACCTAGAAATTCCTCCGGAATTTCTCCGAGTTCTTCTTCGTTATCTTCGTCTTTTTTCTTAACTTCTTCTACGTCATTTATTAAAGATAATAAATTGTTAATATCATCTAAAGATTTTGTAGAATATTTTTTAAAAATTTGGGTAGTACGAATAAATAAATCTCTTTTGTATGAGCGACCATCTTTTGCTATTGCCATAATGAAAGATTTTTTTGAACGTAAATTAAGATATATATCAGCAATTGTAGAAAGAAGAGATTTCGGCTCGAATCTATATTTTTCCGGGTTTTTTACTTTTAACTTTGTACATTTAGGACCGACCAATGCATTCATATTATAGTCAAGCATAGCAGCTAAACGATCTAGAGAAATATTGGTATTAAATCTAGATTTTTTATTTAATGCAAACTTACCAACAACCTCGGGACAACAAAAAGCATCAGGAATGCTAGCTGTAAATCTTTTCAGCAATTCTATGGTTTCTGTAGCTAATGACATATATGTTGTTGCATATTTTTCCAATTGAGCTAAGTAATGACGTTTTTCTTGTCTTTCATCATTGAGAGATATATTTTCTGGAACATCTTCTAGTTCTAATTGAAGATTATGTATCTCTAAAAGTTTTGAAAGGGCTTCATCGAGTAAATAGGTCACGTCATTAAGTAAAAGAGCAACAAATTTGACAAAAAAGTTAAAGTTGTTTCTAGAAAATATAAGAAAGTGAATGAAAAAATAGAAATACTGACCGGCTTTCCAATAGAAGTTTTTCACGATGTCCAGGATTTTCCCATATAGCTTTAAAAATCTGTGATATTTGATATCTTATATTAAATTTATCGTAAAACTGAGAAGATAGGCCAGTAGATTCGACTTCTAATAATACTAAATATATATATATATGCAAAAAAAATGCCATTTACCAACATAAAATAACATCAATGCTGGTAAAAGATGATGTAATGAAAAAGTGTTAGAATTTAGTATGTCTCCCAAAACTCCATAAGGATAATTATGCTGTTTTAAAATCCCATAAAATAGTATTTCTGCAAGCTTTGCTTTGAGATATGGGTTTTTAATATAAGACGGACTTTTAAGAAAAGTAATTATAAATGTAACTAGTTCAATAGCAGAATTAGATATTATTAATTCCGGATTGTATCTAAACAAGTAAGCAAGTATCATTATTGATAATATCATACTTGGATGTGTACAAAAAAAAATCTGCTATCTCTTCTACAAAATATTCCGGAAGATTTCGTACATGGTCATTGATATCTTGAGGTAAAGGAAGACTAATAAAATATTAAAATCAATAATAAATGTTAAGCATACGTTATTGTTTTTTGTGGATGCTGATGTTCTGGATCAACATGTCTTAAAAGCCAAGATGCCAGTAAAGATAGAAAAGAAAATGACTTTGATTGCAAAACATTATCTAAAAGCATTGTATCAAAACAATAACAATAGCTTTTTGTTTTTTCTATTTGTAAATGAAGTTGTTTCATATTTGTATTCAAAATAGAAGCATGAGTAGTCTAAAAGTCTTATAAAATAAAATAAAAATTGTCATCAATCTTACTTTAATCCAATGAGATTTTTGAGATTCTAAAATATCATATTGTTTTTGTAAATCACTAATCCTTTTCATAATATGTTCATGATTAAGCATGGCTGAACCAAGACCATAATAATGATATGCAACATTTAAGAAAAAAATTTCAGATATGAAATTAGGAACATCTTGGATTTCGTCCTTGTAAAATAATTCTGAAGTTTTCTCATCCGAATTTAGCTTTGTTTCTTTCGCAATACTGATTCTTGGCTTTTTTTTAAAGTAGTCAATATCAATTCTATTAATCTTATAGTTTTTTAATTACATTTATCAAAAACATTAAATAAATACCTTCATATAATTTACGTCAATGAAAGGTTCCGAAAAACTATTTATAATATTGGTAATGTTAACAATATAACCATCTGTGCTGATTGATTTCGGATCGGCCTTTTTTAATAAATGAATTGTTTGAAAAATAGTTATTATAGATTGTCTTACATGAAGTGCTTTTCTTTTTTTGTTTAATTCTAATACTTTTGCAAAATATTCAAGCATTTTTTCTTTACACTCTGGAGATGTTCTTATAATCGTGTTTATAATAAAAAACAATTGATTCTAGTATCAGATTAATTTTTATCGTTAATAATGTTTTTTTTTCCACTTGTAATGTTCGCATAGTAAGTCTTAAGCTATTTATAGACCCTAATATATCTGCTTGAGAACGTTGTGATGCATTTGAAAAATATAATTCCGATATTTTAACCTATCAAATGAATATGTATTTAAATGTATTCCTTTCATTATACCTGCATGGGTGTTAGACGAAGATATGGTCCTAAAATAGATGTATATTCAATATCGGCTGCTGTGCTATTTTCAGGTAACCATGCTGGTAAATGAATTATCATCAATGTAAATGGTTTCAGTGTAACGAGCTGGCTAAACACCTGAATTTAAGTAAATAAAAAATAACTATTCAGAAATATTACTTTAATATATGGTTGATAATCATCCATAATCGTTTTTTGGCAAAGACGACGGCTTAATTCAACTGTTGTTTCTCCCAATAAATCTGTCAATGTTCCTTCTTTATCAAATTGATAAACTAATGCTCTAAGAAAATCAAATGGGATCCCATCACTCGTATCCAATTCTTGCAAAAGTTTATTCGCAAAATCGATTGGTGCATGTTGAAGTCTTTATATATCTCTATAAGATTGTTCAAATTTCATTGATAATTAGGTACATACTCAAACATTTCAGGAAGCGTAATTGAAAGACCTAAATAACTAACAAAAAGACGTTTTGCCTCCTTAATAACGTCTAGTTTTTCCTCTGCATCTGGCAATTTTTGTATTAATTTTTGCACTGAAATCGCACGTTTCCAACAACTAACAAGATAATCAAAAGGTCGATTAGGCGATGGCATTGAAAGACGTGCAAGAATTACTCTATCAAGCGTATCAATTGAAATTACCGGTTCTTCATATTAGACATGTAAATATTCAATTTAATTTTTCTTTTACCCAACGATTCATCGATCAGTTCTTGTCGAAGATTTGATAAAAACATATAATTCGGGACCTTCAAATGACTCTCTAGCTGTAAAAATATTCATTAAACTCCTTCCAAATCATTCATTTCATATTATTACATCTAACGTCACTTGTAATATTTTACTTAATGTTGATGATTCCCATGCAACAAATTCTGATTTATCCTCTTCTTTAATAGTCATCCTGTCCGATATTTTAATACTATTTTCTCTACTATTTATCTCCAATTCTTCTTTAATTTTTTGATCTTTTTCTCTTAATTCCATTAAGATCCTGCTTAACGTTTTTTAATAAAAACTTAAATATAAATCTTTATTTTCTTAATATTTCTAATAAAATGTTAAGACTGAATGTTAAAAATTAGTTTAAGAACCTTAATATTTCCAAAATTTATCCTTAAAACTTAACTGGACGTCTATTTTCCGGAGGTCGATTTTCAAGGTCGGCAGTCGAGTAAAAACCCAGACTAGTCGAGCAGGTAGAAGGAAGAAATAAAATACAGTAAGCGAGTAAAGAGGAGGTATTTTTGTATAATTTATATTTAAACCGAAAGATAAATATGGTGATTAACGAAGAATAATATTGTTTCGAGATGGACCAACGCCAATATAAAGAATTCTAATGCCAAGAAAATCTTCAATGAATTTGACGTATGCTTGTGCTTGTATAGGCAATTGATGGAATGAAGTACAGTTGCATGTTTTTGTTAACCAACCAGGCAATGTTTTGTATTCGACATCAAGATTTTTGAGAGTTTTTAAATCAGCTAAAAAAAATGAATAAGAAAGAAAAGAGAGGAATATATTGACCAGAAATGTATGGGATTTCTTTATTATTAATTTTATATGCAATGCCGATTTTTATTTCTTTTAGAGTATCTAAGACATCGAGTTTTGTGATCATAAGACTATTGACGATAAGAAAAATGAAGGAAAAAATATAATATAAACCTTGAATAGCCATTGACCCAATTTGAATACCGTACAAGTACAAGATCAAGCCAACCGCATCTTCTTTTTCTGCCTGTTGTAACACCCCATTCTAAACCTACTTGTTGAAGATGTTCACCTATATTCTAAAAAAAAAAAATGTTATATTTGCAATTGATAAAAATATTTAATAATTACATCGAAAAGTTCTGTCGGAAATGGACCATAACCTACACGTGTTGTGTATGCCTTCATAACACCGATAACATTCTTAATACTTTTTGGAGGAAGACCTAATCCTGTACATACCCCACCAATCGATGTATTAGAACTTGTAACATATGGATATGTCCCATAATCGATATCAAGCATTAATGCGTTTGCTCCTTCAACAATAATTCGTTTTTGTTTTGTCATCATTGATTGTATAAAATATACTGCATCTACTACATAAGATCGAAGCTTTTCCGCATATTCCTATGATTCTATTCAATTCCTTGACTTCAATATAATGCATTGGCCTCTTTTACCCTGTATTTATTTAATTCTTTTTCTACGTCAAATTCAAACGGTCCATATCGGCGTTTATATGATTCATAATTTTCACGAAAAAGACGCTCAAATTCTGAAAAATCATATAAATGATGTACTCTAATCCCATTCCGTTCCGCTTTATGACTATACGCCGGTCCAATTCCTTTTTTTGTCGTACCAATACTATATTCCCCAAGTTCAAGCTCTTTTAACTCATCAATTACTTGATGATAATCAAGAACAAGATGAGCTCGATCCGATACAAAAATACGATTTTTCGTACAAATTCCTTTCTTTTCTATAGCTTCCAATTCCGAAAAAAATGATGGAATATGTATCACCACTCCCGATCCAATTAAATTTAGACAATTCGGACTCGTTATTCCCGATGGAAGAATATGAAAATTATATGTCTGATCCCCGATAACAATTGTATGTCCTGCATTATTCCCTCCCTTCTAAAATTTAATCTTTTTCTTAAAAATTCCTTCTAAATATTATTACTTGGCAACGTGCACATAAGTCTGCTTCTCCTGATAATATATCCACAAGTTTTCCTTTACCTTATCTTTATTAGTCCTCAAAAACTCTACTTCTTTCATGAAACTATAAACCTTCATCTCCCCATTGAACACCAAGAATAACCGTAACCCTTAATTTTATTAGCATATATGCTATAATATATCTTTAAAATCCCCTTTAAACTTACCCTTCCTCGACTTTTCCCCTCATCTCCTTCTCATCAACTTGTTGGTTCATTCAATCAACGGATCCAACTGATTCTCGTCACGTGATATATCACGTGACGTTAATTAGTAGTAAACGACTCGTATAACTGGTGGCTCCGCCGGAAGTGATGGCCTCGATTTCCTCTGGGGTTAGAAGACGTCTATGAAAATGTATAGGAAGAGAAGATATATTAATTGATAGTTCTTTAGAAGTATCAGCAGGTGGATTTTTGTGTGTTTGAGGAGTTATAAAACGATTTTTTCCTAAGAAGCGAATAAGAGGTCGATGTATATGCATAATATAATTTTCGAGTAAAGCGAGGGTTAGTGTAGGAGGAATTCGATAGTGATAAGCAGGTAAATAATATATTTGAGGAGTTTATGGAAGAAATAAGAGGAAAATAGGAGGAATTGAGCTATTATAGGACGCATATAATCCTTAAATAATAGGTATAAATGGGATTTAATGGGTTAAATGTATATAATTTGTTTATAGATCTATGAGTATAGGGAAATTGACGCATATAATTGGGGGAGTTAATATTGTATGCGAATTATTATAGAATATTTGTGTGTTTAATTGTGGATAATTTTATTTTGGAATGCAAGAAGTCTCTCTTTTTTCTGGAATTAGTGTTGATAAAAGGGAGAAAGTGGTTCGATTACTTGAACAGCTTACAGGTAGAAAGCCTCATGAATTTAAGGAGTGGCATTTGGTGTATGCACCGCCAGGTAAGTGAGAAATGGCGCGAAGAAGATTGTGGATGTATGTAAGACGGGGATATAAAGGAGATGTAGCGGAGATATAGCGCATATATAAAGCATATATGACGCATATATGACGCATATATAAAGGATATATCACGCATATATAAAGGATATATAGAGCATATGTGACGCATATATAACGTATATGTGACGCATATATTCGGTAAAAATCTCTATACACTCTGGAATATCCACTTTCATATCTATATATCATGTTAAAGGCATGATTTATGCATATATTTGAATTTGCGCCTATTATATTTAAATACATTTCTTATAATTTATTTTATAGCATCTTCAGATTCAGATTCTACATTTTTAGCACGACCTGATCTGTATCTTCGACTTAGTGCATCCTTGACCAATAATTGTAATGTTAACAATCATATAAATAATGATTTTATTTCGACGTCTAATAATACGTCTACGTCTAATAATACGTCTAATACTTTGACACAATTTTTCTCATATGATTGGTATTTTTTATTTGTCTTTATATAGTTTTTAATACTTTTAGGAAGATATCACTTGTTGATGTACCCGATATGGGTATAAAACGTCCTGTAACATCTCGATTATACCTTCAATCGCATGTTTTATCTGGTAATGTGTTTACATTTCTTCAAGAACTTGATTATGTGTATGATTAAAGGCTTTTAATAATCAAGATTTATGAAATTAGGTTTCATTTTGAATATGTTATGCAAGGTGTACAATTTATATATGGAAATTGTATATTAATTTTGTTTCAAACATTACGTGTGAGTTTTATATATGTAAATGTTATAATTATTTATGAAATAGCCTTTAGAGAAACATTTATTGGAAGATTTGGTACAGGTAGATGTTTCCGGTGGATGGATACTTCAGGCATCAGTTTATGTAGAAGATGCAAGTGATCAGACACTTATGACTCAAGCGACGGATAAATTGGCTCAAATACGTAAGATTTTGAATGGTATATGTCATCTTGAGCCAGTAACCGATAATCGATTAAGATGAGTATAATTTTATAATAAAATAGCGATTGAGTTTTGTTTTTTTTTTCTGCACAATTTTATGTATGAATATTTATCAGTTATTGGTTTGGGTAAATTTTTATTTTTTCGCCTGAATGATATATATTGATTAGGTGTTTGTATAGATTAATTATATTTTGGATACTAAGTCTATGAATCAGCTTGTTTTGTTTTTGGCATGGCTGTAATTATAAAAATCTTCAAAATGATTTGTAGATCATAGATATATATTGTATCTTTAGTGTTTTTTATGAATAATAAAAAATATATGGTTTTTTGAGGTAAGATTTCTTTATTTATTATTAAAATTGAGATTTAGTGAAATAGAAGTGTTTTAGATTTGCGATTAGTAGATTGGTATCGATCGAGAATTAGTAAAACATTTATTCTTGTACAGATTATGGAATTGGTCAGTTTTTGATTATCTAGAATGACCTGGTTAAATCTTATCGAACGTTGGAAAACGCCTATAGTTTTTATCTCAATGTCATGTTCGCCATATGTAAATCTTTCGTTCGAAAATTATTTATTTCATAATCATTCAGCAAGTGCATTATTATTTCTTTATCGTAATGATAAATCAGTTATTATTGGGCGTAATCAGAATCCATGGTTGGAGGTAAACCTAAAATATTTGGATGAGAAAGGGATTTGCTTAGTACGGCGTTATTCTGGTGGTGGCACTGTTTTTCATGATCTTGGTAATACGAATTATTGTTTAATGACATCACGAACACGATTTGATCGAAAGACAACGTTAAAAATGGTTATAAATGCTTTAGCATTGGCGGACAAACATGTTTCTATGAATAAACGATATGATTTAGTATTTGGTCCAGATGCTTTAAAGGTTTCTGGGTCTGCCTTTAAGATATCTAAAGATCGTGCATATCAACATGGGACAATGTTGCTTAATACTGATCTTGTGTCCTTGGAAAGTCTTTTAAAGATACCAAAGAGGATAATTAACGCAAAGGGTGTACCCAGTGTGCGTAGTATTGTGGGAAATCTTGGTCTTAATCATGAGGATTTCTGCCATTATTTATGTCATGCATTTGAGGATACATATGGTTTAGGACAAAAGGTGCCGGTTCATTATGTTTTAGAGGAAGAAATATCCATTGTTGATGATATTCAGAAATGTGTTGAGGAAATGAAGGTTGCTTTTCCTTTTTTTTTAGTTTTTTATTTTAATATTTGACAGAAATGGTCATGGATTTATGGGCAAACACCTGAATTTACCAATCATTTAGCATATACATTTGATTGGGGTCATGTTGTAGGTTTTTTATATAGTAGGTAATCCATGCTTAATCGTATAGAATGTTCATATAGTATGCAAGCGTGGATTGTTTTCTCATGTTTATCTAGAAAATGGTTCAAATTTATCTTTTCTTCAAGAAGTATGTCATGCATTAATAGGTCGTCGTTATGTACCAGATGAGGTACGTTCTCTTTTGCATACTATGCAAGTTTTGCCTGGTTCGAAACAAATGTCACTTCAATTCTTAGAATGGCTAGCTGATTCTATTTAAACATGTATATTATTCATTGTTTTTTTTAAAAAAAAGTTTATATGGTTAGATTTAGATGGACTGATTTCCAAACATTTTAATTGAATTTAAATATGCTGCTTCTGATACTTTTTCTATGCTTAAACCTTTCAAATGAGAGACAACACATGCTACTTGAATAATGGTGCATGGTTCATTTCGTCCTCTGACCATTTTTCCTGAAATGAATTTGTCTTTTTTTTCTGCACAAAATACATAAGACGTATCTTTAATATATGGATATGAAGCATGTGTAGGAGAAATACTACACCAAGGTGCATCTAATTTTTTTCAGTATTTTTCCTCTGGATCAATCATGAATATTAAAAAAGATTCACCTGTTTCAAGCATTAAATATTCCAATGGTATTTCTTTCACAACTTTTAGGTTTTCTTCTGTCTTTAGGCTACAACCATTTACACCAATGGATAAACCCAATGATATATAATGTTGCATTTCTTCAAGTGTACCTGTAAAGCTATGAACACAGCCTTTTCGAGGCAATTGAGGAAGATATGGTGAAAGAATAGCTATAAAGTCATCCGCTGCTGCACGGCTATGTAGAAAAAGAGGAAGATCAAGTTTCGGTGCAATAGATAATTGTTTTTCAAAGTATCTATACTCATTTTATCAGAAAAAATTAATTTATTCAATAAATTCGACTTAGTTTGCAATTCTTTAGATGCATATCCAAGTCTATCATAATCAAGGCCAATCTCTCCGAATGATACTACTTTTCCTACTTTTTTTCCAAAAAGTGCAAGTTTATATATTTCTTTTAAATATTCTTCTGGTCCTTCTGGATATTTTTCAAATTCTGTCACACGAGTTGGATGACATCCTACTGTAGATGTAAAATTACAATATTCTTGGGCCAATTCAAATGCTTCTTTAGAATCTTTTAAACATCCTCCTGTTATCATCATTTCACAACATCCTACTTCTTTTGCACGCAATAATATTTCATTAAAATCATTTGGATGGACTTTTTTCTCCCTATATATTCCTCTAAAGACTGGATCTGTTGCGTTAAATCCTATATCAAAATATCTCTGCATATTTTTTAAACTTCTAGAAAGGTTTGCTAACTTTATCATATAAAATATTTCCTTCAATTATAATTTATAGATATATTGATCCAAATAACAATATTCTCTAACAAATAGTCTTCTTTCTTGGTTTCTTTTAATATATTATCTCTGGATATTTATCTTTTGCTAAAGGAATACACTATTCTATACAGAAATCTTTTTAAAAATAGGCTATTTGATGCTAATAATATGATCTCTATTATACAATAAGTATCTCTCTGTATTTTATATCATCTTATATAACATACTTATAGATTTATTTTTTTAAACCTATATCTACCAATACAGAATATAATGGTCATATATATATATATACAAAATACTCGTTAAACGCTTATTTTACGTCTTATATTATGTTCTACATTAATATCTAAGTCATTTTTCTGGTTCTCTTCTCTTAATTCTATTCAATCATATTTATATTCAAAAAATCTCTCTCATTACTTGGTTTTTTTCAATTATCAACAAATTATACAAACTTTTTCTTCTTAATCTTTTCAAATATATTCTTTCTCTTCAAAACTATCCTCTCTTTTTATATTATTCAAATTTATTGGTTTTCTATTCTTCACTTATTTCTTAAGGCTTTTTATCATTCATGAAAATATTATTAACTGGCTTATGGCTATGTTTCTTTCATTCAATACTTACCGTCTGTCAATATGCTGCTGTATAATCTTAATATTTATATCTATCTCCTAGTTAAGGCTCTTTAATCGAGGTCTTTTTCAACCGGTAAATTTATCAGCAAATTTAAAGCTGGAGCTGAACCGTTTTTAAGGTGGAATGGAAGTAAATAAAGATGAAGCAGAACGGTATGTTTTATAAGGAAGAATAGTAGAAATATTTATGTTAAATAGGTGTTTTGAAATTGCTAAGAAAAGATGGAAAGAAGGAGATCATGAAGGAGCTATTAAATTTGCTAAGAAGTCAAGTTCATTATTTTCAACGGGAGAAGTTAAAGAATTTATAAGATTTCTTGAGAAATTATCAGAAAAAAAGGGAACAGAATCAAAAAAAGAAGAGACATTAGGTGGAAAAAAGGGAACCAGTGGTTCGGAAGGTTTTTCTAAAAAATCCGGGATTTCAAGGGAATCTAAGGGGTCAGAAGGGTCAAGCGGAAGTAGGGAATTTACGGCGAAACAGAAGGTCTTGTTTTTATATGGATTAGAAGGGTTTTTTAAACAAAAAATATAGGCAGTAGTAGATCGAGTTAGAAAATGTAAACATACGGCATATTATGAGATTTTGGATATTAAAAAGGAAGCGAATGATTCGGAAATTAAGAAATCCTATCGAAAATTAGCTTTATTACTTCATCCGGACAAGAATGGTGCGCCAGGAGCAGATGAAGCGTTTAAACGTATGTGAAATGGATGAAAAAAAAGGGTAGAAATAATAATAATAATAATATATATATAGTTGTTTCGAAGGCATTTCAGGTGCTTTCTGATCCTCAGAAACGTATGATATATGATCAATATGGTGATGATTTGGATTCGAGAGCATCTGGAGCAGGTTCTTCAGGATTTTCAAGAGCCGGAGGTGGGTTATTCGGGGAAGAAATTGATTCACAAGATTTGTTTAATATGTTTTTCGGTGGAGGAGGAAACTTTCCTTTTTCCGCTGGAAGTAAGAATTTAAATCAAATTTGAAATGGAAGAAGGATTAAAATGGTATTTTAGATCCTTTTGTTACATCATTTGGTGGTCCTCAAATAAGAATTCATCATTTCGGCGGTTCTGGTTGGAGAACTCGTACTAATAGGCAACATGGTCAATCAGGACAAGGATTATTTGGAATTTCAACTTGGATTCAATTATTACCTTTCATTATTGTTGTTCTTTTCTCGATTTTCTCATCTTTTGCCACTTTCTTTAATTCTGCATTTTCTTTTTTCGGCTCTGGTATGCCGTCTTATTCATTTACTCCTTCTCCACCTTTAACCGAATTACGTTATACTTATTATCATCATATTCCTTATTTCGTCGATCCATTAAAGGTTAATTCTTTGTCACAAGTTAAATTGTCCCGTCTTGATAAAAAGGTTGAACTCAATTATATCAATGCTCTTCGTATCAATTGTGAACATGAAATTGAAGAAAGAAAACGCAGAATGGAACAAGCTTATGGGTTTTTTCGAGTTGATAAAGACGCTTATGAAAAGGCTAAAAATATGGTTCAAGTATCTTGTAATAGATTAAGAGAATTAGGCATTCGGTAATGGTCTGTCTTCAAAAGGTTGATCCCCTTATCCTTTTCTTGTATATATAGATACACACCCTTTGCATAGCTCTTGTTGCCATGGTAACGCTATTCCTACACTACTCCTCTGTTTCTCTAGCAACACGTGTTTGTCAATCTCCTCGACATCGGTTTAAAATGAAGCTGCATCAGCTTTCAGATGCTCATCTTTTCTCATATTCAAAGGCTGTTTATCGTATGTTAATGCGTCTTTCAAAGCCTTCTTTGCTTCGTCTTGTTTTATTATGGCTTGATGATCCGTTTTGTATGACGTCTAAAGGCTCGGTTCAATCGGTACGCGATGCTTCAATATATAAAGAATGGGCAGGATCCAACACGGTTTCTCGACGGGATATCGTTGAACGTATAGTCAATATAGACTGGGTAAGTTTTTATTAGTATTTAACACGATTTATTGCGTTAAATATGCTATTTTTTTTTTTTTTTGAAACAATGAGGCTAACCCGTTTTCTAGAAGGCAGGGCTTTGTGCAAAGCAGATTGCCATGCTTGATATGCAATGTATGCGCCTATTTTGTTAATATATGCGTTATTTTTCTTATTATATGCGTTAGATATTTTTGATCATGCGACCGCCTTAAGATGGACAGCAAGGAAAATTAGTGGATTAGAAGGGGATATACGATGTATTATGATGTGTTTTATTTTATTTTATTTTCTTATATTTTTTTTTTTTTAATAGTGACGCCTTTTGATGGTGAAAGTATTGTTACGGCGCTTAGGAATGCATTGGATTCAGTATTTTTTAATGTTTATTGAAACCTTTATTGATGAAAGTGTATTTATAATGTTTAGCATATTTATTGGGAAAAGCATCCTAGATTGCCATTATTTTTGATTCGAATTCAGATCCAGGATGCTTTTGTGCGTGTTTTACCACCGCCAAGACGTATTTTTTATATGGCATTATCATTTGGTTCACCATTTTTGTTTCATACAATGATTCGAGATTCTTTACATGATATGTTACTTCAGGTGTGTTTTTTCATGGATTATATGTATGTTGAATGAATGAATAAATGGTAAAAGGCGATGGAGATTTTTTTATTTTTAAAACATCGACCTGTACAACTTTTCCATACGAATATGACGATTAGGAATATTGAAGCGATGGTAAAGCGTAAGGGAGCATCCAGGCATCCATCTGCATTAGGTGCATGGAGTATTTATGCGGAAAATGAGGTAGATACATCACCGATTGATCCTCAGGAAAAAGTACGAGAACCTATTCCAGAGGATGTTTTGGAAAGACAAAAGTATATTGCAGGGGTTCGTTTTGGAAAGGATTTGGATAAGATAGAAGATGCATTGGATAGATTGGCATTTCGATTGGAAGAAGTATGTATGGATGATGATGATGATGATGGAAAATCGGATATGTTTCGACCGAGTGTAACATTGGTTTTTGAGGGAGGAAATGTATTAGCAGGGTTGAAAGAAATGTGCGAAAAAGCGATTGCGAATGCGGAACAAATACCGAGCTGGTTAACCGGTGAAGATGGCGTAACAGAAGGTGTGATTTATAATGGGTTATCACAAACGATAAAATAATGTAATATCAATTTTGGACTGGGTAGAAGGAATATATTTTGCCAAAAGGCTTAAGAAGTTTATTTAATGATTAATGGAAGGGTATGATAAAAGTGATCGATTAATGATATTTTTTCTTATTGAGTAAGTGAAGGGCATTAAAAATGATTAATTATTAAGCATTATGATCATTGATAAAAGGCGTATTTTCCATATCTTCTGTGTCTGACGTTTCGATTAGACTTTCTTCATTCATAAGATGTGCAATTGTTTTAAATTTCGCTTTAGATTTGTTCCAAAGCGATTTAAATAATATTGGTGAACTTGTTTGTATCGATATAAGTTTGTTTAGGCGTTCTTCAAGTTGTAAAAGTTGTTGAATTATTCGTGGTTGGTTGCAAATAGTCCATTTCCAAATATCTGATCTACCATAAATCCGGCCAATATGAAACATTGTATTGTAACCTTTTTCGATCCCTTCAATACGACCTTCTATACGTGCACGAACGATACCATCACGGAAGCCTTGTTGATATCCGTCATGATAAAATCTATAAATCAGATGGGCAAGATCGGGATAAATTTTTGTAATAGTAAATACTGGTTTTCAATCCATAGCAATGAATCAAGGTCGATCTGCATTTGAATGGATTATTTTTTTATAGGATTTTTTTTTATAATTTTTTCATATGCGGTTCGGCTATTTTTTAGTCCAAGTGCTATCGATGATTAAAGGGTTATCTTTATGGATTTAAATTTAATTGCGTAAAGCATACGATACATCTATACATACATACATACATATATATATATTATTAAAAAGTATAAGATCGATTACATTTGATTTATTGCAATTTGGTTTTTAGAGATTCAAATTTTTGTTTGTTTGGAAAAATTAACTTTTTTATAGAAAATGGCTTTTGCAACGATTCAGATTCCCCCGGTGAATGATTCGTCATGTATATCTTCTTTTTTTAAGGTTATTCTTGCAATTAAAATCTATAATATTGATGCAGTCTTTTTTATTGGTAAAAAAAAAAATATTTTTCCTATTTTTATGCTTAAGATTAGGTGATTTACTTCAATGTATTGTCTCGGAAATGGATGTGGCTAAAAGTTTAAATTCAGCTGATCATATTGTTGAGTAAAGAAATAGGTTTAGATAAATAGTGGTAATGAGTATTAGATATTTTTATCAACAGAGTTCGAAACATTCATGTTTTTCGCAAGATAAATGGGAAGATATCTTTGGAAAAATGTCATTGGATGATACAGATGTTCTTGAAATAGATGAAATAGCAGCACGAGTATTAAAAGAATCGGATATAAACCATGTTTGTTTTTATCATGAAAAAAAGTAAATTTGTATTAATGATGAAAAGTCGAATGTTACTGGTATGGAGATTATCCTTTTTTCTAAGATTTTTTTCTTTAAAAAAAAGAGTATTGAGGATCATTGGGATTTGAAAGGGCAACTAGGCCAGTGGTATAAACGATTATCTGAAAGAGAAGATGTTTTAGAAGCAATTCGTGTAATGACAGAGTTTGTATGGAAAAAATAATGTATTGGTTTTTTCTTTATCTTGATGGATGTTATTTAGTCTGAAAAAAAATTGGTTTTTCCTGTCGTAGAAAATCCCGAGTGGTTTAAGGCTTTTGCCGATCCGAATCGAAGACTTAGAATATCATTACAGGTTCCTTTTTACCCGAAAGAACGGTAGCTCATATAAAGAAATGGTTTTATGCAATATTGATTGTTACAGTCTTCCAAAGAAAGGAGAAAAAAATATCTTAATTACGTCTGCATTGCCTTATGTGAATAATGTTCCTCATTTGGGAAATATTGTAGGAAGCGTGTTGAGTGCTGATGTGTTTTCAAGGTTAATTTTGACTATTTTGTTTTTCGTTTTTTTTTTTTTTACATCTTTTTTTAGATATTGTAAGGCTCGTTCTCTTAATACTATTTATATTTGTGGAACGGATGAATATGGAACTGCTACTGAAACAAAGGCATTGGAGCAGAATATTTCTCCTAAAGAATTATGCGATAAATATCATAAAATTCATAGTGAAATTTATAAATGGTTTGAAATCGAATTTGACATATTTGGTCGGACAACAACGCAAAAGCAGACTGAGTTGGATATTTTCTTTGTATTATTTTTGGTTAATAGATTTCTAGAATTGCTTCTGATATTTTTATGGATTTATATAGGAATGGATTTTTAGAAGAAAGGATGATGCGACAGCTTTACTGTGAAAAGCATAAAGGTTTCTTGGCGGATAGATATGTGGAAGGAATATGTCCTAAATGTTCTTATATTGTATCTTTTAATCGATAAAATTTTGTTTTTTTTTTTTTTTTTAATAAAAATAGGATGCGCGTGGTGATCAGTGTGATTCATGTGGTAATTTATTGGATCCTCTTGAATTAAAAGAGCCGAGATGTAAGTTGGATGGTGAAAAACCTGTTGAGAATGAAACTAGACATATTTTTATCTTGTTAAATAAATTGCAGCCAGAAGTTGAAGAATGGATTAAAGAGTCTTATCAAAATGGGAAATGGTCTTCTAATGGTATGATGATTACTTCAAATTTTTTGAAAATTGGTCTTGAGCCTCGATGTATAACCCGTGATTTAAAATGGGGGACGCCTGTTTCTCCTGAGGTACCTAATATGCAAGAAAAGGTTCTTTATGTTTGGTTTGATGCTACAATTGGTTATATTAGCATTACGGCAAACTATACTGAAAGATGGGATGAATGGTGGAAAAATCCAGAAGATGTCAAGTTATATCAATTTATGGGGAAAGATAATGTACCTTTTCATACGATTATTTTTCCTGCAAGTTTGATTGGTACAAGGAAAAAATGGACTATGCTGCATCACCTTAGTACAACTGGTAAGGTCTTTTTTTTCCCCTATCTTATTTATGATGAAAAAAAAAGAATATTTGCAATATGAAGGTGGCAAATTTTCAAAATCAAGGGGTGTTGGTGTATTCGGAAATAATGCTCGAGATACGAATGTACCGCCATCCGTATGGAGATATTATCTTTTAATTTCTCGTCCAGAGGTTTCTGATACTGTATTTTCATGGAAGGAGTTTATTCAAAGAAATAATACTGAATTATTAGCTAATCTTGGAAATTTCGTTAATCGTGTTGTTAAATTTGTCAATGTTAATTATCAAAGTATAATACCACATTACACTGAATATAATGATGACTCAAACGATGGTTCCGCCTTTATACAATTAGAACGCGACATTAACAAAATTTTGGCTCAATATATAGAAAACATGGATGCTGTAAAAATTCGTTATTCTTTAAGATTAGTTCTCGAATTTTCGTCTCGGGGTAATTTATTTCTTCAAACTAATAAATTAGACAATTCTTTGTTAAATAATAATCCCAAACTATGTTCTGATATAATCGGTTATATGGTTAATTTGATTTATTTAATTTCGGCATGCGTTTCACCATTCATGCCCTCAACTTCTAATTCTATCCTTCAACAACTTAATCTACCTCAAAAATGTATCTCTAACACTTGGAAATTCGATATTATGCCTGGTCATAAGATTCATAAAGCGTACTTATACTCTTATTATATTATTTATTAATTTTTTATAGTCAATATCTTTTTTCTAAAATTCCCGAAGAAAAGGAAACTCTATGGAGAAATCAATATGGTACTTGTACATAAAACACTTTCTTTTTCATTAAAAAAATACAATCAATCACTTTCTCTCATTCAAACATTCATTTCATATTATTTTCTTGTTATTTCATGCTAATTCGTACTAAATTATATCGACTTGATTTTATCGTATACTATTGCTTATCAGGGTTTAGCTTATTTCAAACCAGTTAGTCCTTAAATGTACTAGAATTAATCACGTCTTCAAGGAATATCGTGTTAGAGAATGTTAACTAAGGAATTAAGTTTTAAACGCGTTTTTAAAACTTAATATTTAAAATTTATTAATATTTATTAAGTTTAATATTGATATAATTAAGGTAAGGAGACGTTTTTATATATTGATATTTACATTGGAGTTAGTTTTGGTTATTTTTTAGAAGAAAAATTAGAGAAGAGCTCTTAGAAATTGACGTGTTTATTTGTATGTTTTAAAAAAGTTTTCTTGATTTATGTGGAAAGTAAAATCTATAATATTTTGGATATTTGAAATATCGTTATTGTATGGTGTTGAGGGGATTCCGATTCTTGGATATCCGGTTAATTCTCAGGTGCCACCAGTGGCACGGGTTTCTCTGCCGTTTCATTATAAATTTGCGGGAAATACGTTTTATAATATTCAAGGGTCTGTTAAATATTCAGTCGATAGGTTACCTTCATGGTTACATTTTAATGCGCAAGAGCGAACATTTTCAGGGACGCCTTCGAGAAGCGATATGGGAGCAATTAAATTTAATTTAATAGCGACGGATTCTACGGGATCAGCAACAAATCCAGTAACGTTTGTTGTGGTAGATTTCCCTGCTCCAACTGTTAGGATTCCAGTTTCTCAACAGTTAAGAATGCATGGTGTAATTGATTTGAATGGAGCATATGTTATTTTGCCGACTCAGTCATTTAGTTTTGTTTTGGATAGGAATACGTTTGATGCACGTAATACTAGAATAATGACATATTATTGTGTTTCAGGAGATAATACGCCTTTACCTTCATGGATTAAGTTTGATCCTAAAACTCTTCGAATATGGGGAACAGCGCCGCCTGTTCAATCTAGAGGAGTGCCTCCGTTGTATTTTTGGTTTAATGTAATTGCAGCAGACGTTCTTGGGTTTTCTGGAGGGGTAGCATCTTTTGGTATAGTTGTTAGTTTACATCATCCGCAATTAGGACGATCTTATTATCCCATAACAGCTGTAGTCGGAGAACCATTTGTATTTCCATTTCCTGCTAATTCATTGACGAAAGCAGGTGTTTCACTTTCGTCGTCAGAGGCTTTGCGTTTAAAGTATAGCATCTCTACATCATCTTGGTTATCCTATAGTAAAAATGACATGGCTTTTGTAGGAACTCCTAGTTCAATGGAATCGCCACATAATGTTATTCTTACGATTATGGATGGAATTTATGGAATTACAATCTTTATTAAAGTAAATACTGGTAATCGTAAAATTTTGCCAGAAATTATGCCAGGGCCCAGGCGAGAATCTCTTCCTAATTGTGCTAATGGTAATCCTTTGTGTTTTACAGCGATTCCAAGTGCACCTCCTAAAAATCCAAATCCAAATCCAAATCCAAATCCAGAAAATAGAGTCTCTACATTACCGAATATAAATGCGAGAGTCGGAGAGTTTTTTTCATATAGAATTGGTGATCCTTCTTCTCTTTCTAATAATGATAGAGTCGAATTACAATATAGTCCAAGCGATGCTTCAAATTGGTTGAATTTTAATAGGGAGACCATGAGAATTAGTGGTATCCCTCGAGATGATGGTACTGTCAATGTAAAAATCCATATTGCTTATGCATCCGGTCGTTCTCGTGATCAATTTTTTTCAATTCATATTGATAAAGGTAAGTTTTTGTTCTGTGATGATAATAGATGAACCATGATAGGTGATGATAATGATGATGATGATGATGAAACTATGGAAAGGAAAGATTTAAAATGGCTTATTGTTGGTGCAGTTGGTTTTGTTTCTCTTTTTATTCTTCTTCTTTTTTTATATTTTTGTGTACGAAGATCTAGGAAACGACGTTCTTCTACTGATCATAGGTTTATTTCTCGTCCAATTCCACCAGATTCTCACTATGGGCAATGGCCTACTATGGATGAAAAAACATGGGATGAACCTCACAGACTTTCTGCATTTAATATTTTTAAATCGACAAGTGCAAATGGTCTCTCTGGATTTGTTGCTGAAGTTAAAGAAGCTCCTGATAATACAAAATCTTCTTTAGATCCTGATAAAAAATATCATAAAATAGATGTTGTTTCTCCTTATTCGATTCACGTTCTTCCTGTCAAAGACGAGCCTACTAAAAAGTCTTCTGTTTTCGTCTCAAAGGGAAATATGCATCCTGCCTCTAATAATTCTGACGTTTCGTCTTATTTACCTACAGGTCCTCCAGGATATGGACAACCACATCGCTCATGGCGTAGAACTGCTCAGTCTAGTCTTTTTTGGCCTGCTAGTAGTGCTTACGATGGATCAGTTGTAGCTTCTGGCTTTAAAGATTCACAAATAAATGAACCATATAGCTTACGATTGGTAAACGACTCTATAACTCATTCTGATGATTCTTCTGGCGTAATTAGTAATGCAATGACATCAAGCACTTCTAATAATTCTTCAAATGATTTATCAAGAAAGACTAGTGACAGCAAAATAACTCTTGGTTCTTATTCTGAAGATTCAATATTATCAAAGGCTGGTGTAAATCATAATACTGATGATAACGATACACATCTTCACAGAAAAAATGATACATATTCAAGAGTTCGTCCATGGTCTGCACATATAAGTGAAAGAGATTCTATGGATAGTCTCAGTTTAATGAGTAGCGAACATTCAAGAAATGAATTTCTATGTGATGAAACTGATAATCCATACACTACTTATCTCAACGATCATAATAGACGTTCTCGGATTATTAGAGGAATCTCTGACTCCGATCCTCTTCAAATTCATATTCCAACAAGATTACCTCCTTCTGTACACACTTCTATACAATCTTCTACAAAATCTGACTTATCCTCTTCTCTTTCTGATAGGAAAACTCCTATATTAGTTAAACCAACTATGCTTGATCGTCCAAAATTATTCGAATATTCTCGTTCTAATAGGACAAATATTCATTCAACACATTCACATACTCCTTCTCGTGATCTTTCTTCTAAAATCGCATTTGTATAACATTAACTCTTTAGATATAGCTTATATTCATATATTCACATATTCAAATGTTGTAATCTTTTTATTTACTTGTATTTAATTAACTTTATATTTACTTTATCTCTCTTGCCATACTCTCATATATCTTGTATATAATACTTGGTCTAAATTATACTAAGTATAGTTGTCATACCAACTGTTACCCTGCCAACTGTTACCCTGTCGACTGTTACCCTGTCGACTGTTACCATAGCTACCGTCGTCATAACTACGGTCGTCATAACTACAGTCGTCATACCAACGGTTGCCGTGCCAACCTATCGACCGTCTAGATTCCCAACTCGACAAGAAAAAAGACAAACTTAAAATTTGATATTTTTTGTGAGTATTTTTAATGAAAAAAACGGCTTTTTTTAACCTATTTTTTAGTGTTTTTTTAGGTGATTTTTTTCTTTTATTTTCTACTATTTTTTATCGCAAAAAGTGGGTTTTTTTTCCATAATTTTAGATACATTTTTCTTGTTTTTTGATGCTTTTGATTATCATTAAATTGCATAAAGAATGGGGCAAACATTGAGTGAGCCTATAGTAGAGAAACGCTCTCAGAAAGGAGGAGATGATACGTTATTGTTTGGAGTTTCAGATATGCAAGGATGGCGTATTTCTATGGAAGATTCTCATGCGGCAGTACTTCAGTTAAATAGTGGTTCTGGAAAGGATAAAGTGAGTTTCTTTGGGGTTTATGATGGACATGGAGGTATTATAAATGTATTTATGGTTTTTTTTTGGTTTAGAATGGGTTAGGGGATGCAGTGGCACAATTTAGTGGAGAACATGTTCATCGGATTATATCTCAAGATACATCATTTATTGCAGGGGATTATGAAAAAGCGTTAAAAAATGGGTTTTTAAATACAGATAAAGCGATTCGTGAAGGTATATAGAGAGTTTGTGGGGGGATATAGTGGATTTATTGGGAGTGTAGAACCGCGATTTAAGGAAGATCCGTCGGGTTGTACGGCTTCTGTTGTATTAATAACGGGTGATGGACGTGTTTTTTGTGTATAAATATGAAAATTTTTTTGCAAGATATCTGAGTTAGATTAGGCGAATGCGGGTGATTCAAGATCAGTTCTTTGTGTTAGAGGAGAAGCAAAGCCTTTATCATTTGATCATAAACCTCAGAATGAAGGTATTTATTTTGTATTTTTTTTTTATCTTATTTTTGTTAGTGGAAAAGGCTAGAATTTGTGCTGCTGGTGGATTTGTTGACTTTGGGCGTGTAAATGGTATGATAAATAGTTTTTAGAAATTAGTTTTATAATATTTTATAGGAAATCTTGCTTTATCTAGGGCTATTGGTGATTTTGAATTTAAGAAAAATGCAGATTTACCACCAGAGCAACAGATTGTTACAGGTAAGATATATTAGGTTTTTTTAGGGAAATATTATTACTTAATAGCATATCCTGATGTTACGGAGCATCAATTAGATGAGGATGATGAGTTTCTTGTACTTGCATGTGATGGTAAATACAATGTTTTATAAATTTTATGTTTTAAATGTATTTATTAGGTATTTGGGATTGTCAAACGTCTCAAGCTGTTGTAGAGTTCGTAAGAAGAGGAATTTCTGCGAAGCAGGAATTACATAAAATTTGTGAAAATCTTATGGACAATTGTTTAGCGAGTAGTAGTGAAACAGGAGGTTTAGGATGTGATAATATGACTGTAATTATTGTTGGATTTCTTCAAGGGAAAACGAAGGAAGAATGGTATGACATGATTGCAAAACGTGTTGAAAATCAAGATGGGCCTTGTGCACCATTGGAATATGGTAGATTTTTTTTGTTTGTTTTAATTAAGATTAATCGTTAACTTTTCTATAGCAGAATTTCGTGGTTCAGGGCATGAATATGATCATTGGAATCATAATCAAGTAGAAAATTGTTATGAGGAAAATGAAGAAGATGAAACGAATAATGAAACAAGTGTACCCTTTGAAAAATCTTGGATTTGGTCATCTCAATCTGATTTTAGTTTTGGATGATAATTCTTACCTCTTAATCGATTATGAATTACTACTCGAAACTATCAATTATATGATGGTATCTAAGGATATGCATGGTATAAAATATTAAAAATCATGAGGAAATAAGCAATTTGTGAATTCTTGATTTGTTTTCTAAAAAGGAATTTATTTGTAAATAAATGGTTTTTTCGGCGCCAGTTTTTAATGATTTCTGCTATTTTTTGTAGATATGAATGTTAATAATTTTATCTGATTTTTTTTGTTAAATTTTATTTTTTAGTTTGTATTTTTATGTATTTGTATTTTATATTAAAAATGTTATAAAGAAACTTGTTTTCATGATAATGTTGTATCGAGTAATTTATCGTCCAATTCCTCGATTTTTTCATGTTGCTTCCTCACGACATGATTTTCTTACTTTGGCATGTTCTGGGTTACAAACAGTACATTCTTTAGGAATCCCTTGGTGGGCTACGATTCCATTAAGTACATTGCTTTTGCGTACTGCTATAGTGCCTGTTGTTCTTTGGTCAAGAAATAGAATGATTCGATATATATATATTAAGCCGTTGATTGAAGCATGGAAATGTCAAATTGAAAGATTTGATAATATTAAAAATAAGAAAGTATAAATAATTGAATAGTTGTTATAAAAATGTATTGATGATTTAAGTTTATTGAAAAAAGAAGTGAACTTTTTCGTCGTCATAATTGCCATCCTATTGGATCGATAGTTATGCCTTTTATACAATTTCCATTATTTTTGACAATGACATTTGCATTACGTAGTATGACTGGCTGGTCAATCCCATTATTTCCAAAACCAGATATACCTATGGATGTTTCATTGACATATGAAGGAATAGCATGGATGCAAGACTTAACGGCTCCAGATTCTATTGGATTTTTGCCAGTTTGTTTAGGTTTGATTAATCTTATAAATATTGAGGTTTTTTTTTGAAAAAAAATATTGCTTTTTTAATGAATTTCAGTTAAATATTTATTTTTATAAAGAAATGTTTTTTGCTTCGACATTTATGACACGTTTTGCACAAATTAATGCACTAATTTCTATTTTTATTTCAATGCAAGCACCCACAGTAATATACAGTCGTTTAATGTGTATTTGTTAATGATTAATAGGCATTATGTCTATATTGGATAACTTCTTCTTTATTTTCGGTTGTACAAAATGCTGTTTTAAATGTAATAATACCTTTACCTCGTTCTTTTATGATGCATTTTAAGAAATAAATTGGAAAAAATTAAGATTCTCTAAATTGAGTACGATAGATACGTTCACGTCTATGAGTTTGCTCATATTTTAAGAGAATATCCATAATATCTAACCAACGGTTATGAAATGTTTCTTGTGAGAAACGTATAGATGATTCTCTAGCTCTTTTCCTCATAGAATCTATGTCTTCTTGGGACATTGAAAAAATATCATTGAATGCTTTTGCAAAAGAAGATGGTGTAGAGGCATAATATCCTATAGATAATAAATAAATATGCTATGATTATTTTTTCGAATTGCTACCTGTTGGTTTTCCTTTATAGTCTACAACAATATCAAGTTTGGGTCCACCTGAGTCATGTATAACAGGAATAAGTGCTGCTGCCATATATTCGACAATAGCTATTCCGAAATGTTCATTCCACATTGTATTAACTCCAATCCATGATTTTTTAAGCCATATGACTATTTCTTTCCAAGATAAATTATGAAAAAACAAAACACGATCATCAATTTCTAAATGTTTTGCCAAAGCTTTGAGTGAATCAATATATGGTTCATCATTTTCCCTTACAGATCCTATTAAAATTAATTTTATTGCAGAATCTCTCGTTTTAGGATATGTATCAAGCATTGTTTTAAAGGATTCCAATAAAAGTTTATGATTTTTTTCTTTTCTGAATTGTGCAATGTAAAGAATTAACTTTTCACGTTCAATTTTCTCGTCCATATTAGAATCATATAATTCTTTTATATTGCAAGGAGGATATATAGTAATTGTTTCTTTTTTTTTCCATAAAGATTCTATATGAGCTTGTGTCCAACTTGAATTTGTTATGACAAGATTTGCATAATGGCCACAAAATGAATAAGCCAATGCAAACATTCTCCAGTAAATATTTTTTAGAATTCTTTTATTAGATAATTTTGATATCATATCTTGAGATATTGTAGGATAATGAACATAGGCTATAATAGGAATATCTAAGCATGATGATATAAGAGGATATGTAAAAGCATATCCCATTGTATCTTTATATGTTATTGTTCATAAACTTCAATTTATATATATTTACCTATAAAAATATTTGGAATACACTTATTTATTGCTTCATATGCTAAGATTAATGAACCTAAAGATTGTCCTAATAGTGTAACATATGGCCATCGTTCTGGTGATACATAATGTCGTTTATATAAATATATAAATTGTATTCTTTTTTCATCCAATTCTATTTCAAATATTTCCTTAAGATATTAATAACTCTTTAATGACAAATTCAATAGTGTACTTTTGTTTTTTTTAAAATTTCCTCTTTTTTAGAGTTGATGTCCCCTGTATATACAACACATATAATATGTGAATATTCACTTTGAATCGCTTTAATTGCCGTCCATAAGACACGTTCACCTCCTCCACCTGCATTACAATATGGATGAAAAAATCCTACAATAATCGGACGTTGTGACATATTTAGTTCAAACTTTGCCTCTGAAATAAACTGGTTTTTTATTTTCTTTGATTTCTCATGAAGTCTTTTATAAGTTTTGTAAGATAAGATCTTAAGAAATATGTAAATAATTAAAGGAATAAGAATTATAACAATAATAATAATGGATATTAAAATTGCAAATTTATCATCAAATTTATCTAATTTTTCAAGAATAAATTCTGAAATAAAATACATTATTAAAAAGTCCTGTTAACAATATAAGTCTTATATTAATCAAGAGTTTTATACTTTTTTATAAAATTTTATTATATTTTTATAAAAATATGTTAAAAGGGTGTTAATCGTTATTGATAAGATTTAAGTAAAATATAGTATTATATTGAGAAATATTTAAAGATGTAAAAATAAAGAAACCATATAAAAGATTTATGAAATCCATAATACTTTAATTCTATAAAAATGATTGATTAATAAATATAAAAGACAAAAAATAATAAAAGTTAAGAAAATGTATTTTGTTGAATTAAAAAATGTTTAAATGATGAATCCTAATATTTTCAAAATGACTAAAAAAGAAATCGGTTTAATGAATTTAAAGTTATATTTTTCAAACGTCTATATCTAATAAAAAATCCAAACCATAAAGTGATTTTTTTTAAAGAAACTAATGAAAAATGTATTGGTATATATATTTCAAAACATCTAGTGCCGATATAGTGTAAAACAATGTAGTTAAATCCCATCATGTTGTAACTAAAAATAATACATAAGTATATATTTGATATTGTAATAGATTCAGTCCAATTTATGTTTATTTGTGTGAATTTATGCCTAGTATTGTAATCAAAAATAAGTGATTTTTTAAAAAAATATTTAGTTAAATAATTTGTTTCATTAATGGATTTATTGTCCAATCGTAAGGAAATTAATATTATAATAGCTCTTTCTTGCGTCAGAATTCTGATACATCTTTTCAGTAATAAATATATCACTACCTGTATCATTTTTTATTTGATCATTTTGTTGTGAAGATTGAGAATGCGTTTTTGGCTCTAAAGCAAGTGATCTTCTCCAGAGCTCGGCCACATTATTATGTCCTTTTGTACGTATACGCGATATTTGCAACTCAATCCATGTTTGTAAGCCTTCAACAAATTCAAGTTTATATGGCTCCTGAAAATGTTGGAGTTTAGAAATTATAGAGTAAATTCTTTTAAATGTTATAAACATTTTTATAATATAAAAAACTTACTTGATATATTTATCGTAGTTAATAAGTTGAATAGAATGCTTGACTGCTGAAGAACCCCTAAAAGGACGATATGATGGATTTCCTTCTTCAATAAATGTGATATCTGTTAAAATCAAACCAAGAAACGGTAGGCACGGCGGTATATGCTCCTTTAAACGAGACCTGTAAATTGAATAATTACGAGAATAATCCATTATAGATCGAAAATTTTCAAAAATGTTTTTTGATTTTGTAGATAATGTGTTCCATGTTTTTTTTAAACGAGATATGGTAGACAAATTTAAAGCACTAAGAATTGCCATTAATGTATTGTAATTATTTAGCTCTAAGCATTTGTTTCCTATTTTTATCCATTGTTTTAATACATGAGCACGTTTTTTTATATCGTTTTGGGATAAGATGCTTTCTGCAACCCAGCCAGCGATATCCGTACTTAAAGCAGCCATTGCTTTAACAGTTGTATATGCATCAGTTTTTCGTGAGGTTTTTAATTTAATTAATTCTTCTGGCATGATTAAACAAAATAGTTTAGATTCTTTTAGAGTAAGCTGACGAGCAATTTCAAGAGGATCAAAATCGGTTATACTAAAAGCATCTGGATTATCATTTAATGATGTAGTCCTTAATTGTGTAAGTAAGTTTTTCGAAATAATAGCAGGTGGCATAGAAAAATCTGAACACAAAGATCTATTCGACGAATTATATAATCTCTTTGAGATATTTGAAAAATGGCCATTTGATGCAGTTTTGGAAAGAACCTTACTAATCAACTCTTCTAGACGCGTACTTACTTGCGGAAGATATTTGATAAGACATTGGGAAATAAAATCTTTAATAATATCAAGAGCATCCTCGTCAGAATCTTTCTGCCAATAACCTTCTATCCAGGTCTTAAATACATTATAGACCCTTAATCTTACAGGTCTAGCATAATACTGATCCCAATCACAATCAGCATTGATTGGCTTATTGATAGGGAATCTTTCTACCAATGCTATAGCAAGATCACGAGGAGTAGTAAAAAGACGAAATGTGAGGTAAAAAGTACATGAAAAAATGGCATCTGGTGCTGCATCATGCAAAGTCATTCTTTCCACCAGTGCATATAAAGATGCGCCAATAACCTGTGAAAAATTAATTATAAAATAAAAAAATACCAATTCAATATACCTGTCCTTCCTGGTTGAATAAAATATGTTTCGAGTTTTTCTCTTTTTCTTTGGAAGTATTATCTAACTCAATAGGCTCAGGACTGGTTGCAGGTGAACTTATATGCTCTGTATAACTAGATGTGATAGAAAACCTTTCACTACTAGCAAAGCTAGATGCCGTTCCACTAGGAAAATCTTGGAGAATCTTCAATTTATTGTCCGATGCTGTTTTTTCATTACATTCTAAAGCAGATGGATATGAATGAGATAATATAGGAGATAATTTTGTAGATAATAAATGAGGCAATGCCGAATTCTCCCTAAAACATTTGCCAGGTTCCTGTCTAATATCTAATTCTGTATCATTGCTTATATAAGAGTGACTTTCATGATTTATAGATTCTTGACATGACATTTCAGAATAAGACGGTAAATGTTCGTTTTGATGTTTGTTTAAGATATTTAATATGGGCTTCTGAGATTGAGAAGTAGGAAAAATATTATGCGGTTTACATGTTCCCTGGCGCAACTTATTTTCATGTGAAATTTGTGAATTCTTGAAAGAAAATGCACTAATTGGTAGTAATTGCATGTTGTTTTTTTGTTTAGAGAAGAACATAGGAATATTAAAATCTCCTGTTGTCCTAAGGATAAATTTCGCTTTA
This sequence comes from Pneumocystis carinii B80, assembly GCF_001477545.1. Taxonomy (NCBI): domain Eukaryota; kingdom Fungi; phylum Ascomycota; class Pneumocystomycetes; order Pneumocystales; family Pneumocystaceae; genus Pneumocystis; species Pneumocystis carinii. Next base: position 471,516 of record NW_017264716.1, read on the forward strand.
GTGACACATTGGCCTGCATCATGAACACAACTTGCAGCAGAATCTATTAGTTGTTTAGATTCTGATTCATCGATAATGCTTTCTTCATTACTATCATTCGAAGTAGAATAATGAGTTGCGATTACTTTTTTTGCAATGGCTATAAAAGATATTGTTTTCGAATTAAAAGCCTCTTTTGCAATGTATAGTTGTGTATTCGGATGTTTAGTTGAAATTTGCTCAATAACTGAGATAAGTTTTTGAGCAGCATAAATACATTGTTTAATTGTATTAAGAAGTTGACTAGATGTATGAGAATGCAAGTGAAGACGACCAATAAGTGATGCAAGACCAGAAAGAAATTCATCGTTTATAGTGATTAAGTTATGAAATGCACTTGCTGGATTATAATATGTTTGAGAATAAAATGAACTGTTTGATGACTGAGGTGCATTTAAACTGACATTGTATAAATTGTTCATTTGATCTTCCAATGATACAATAGATGATTCTGATGATGGAACTTTATGATGAGTATATACATCATTAGAAAATCCTTTAGTTAATGTGGGTGTAGGTAGTGATATTGATTCATTATAGGCCCTCTTTTCTGGTCCGATTATATGTGCAAGCTGTTTTGACCATAAAACAATTCGATCTAGCTGAAATACTAATTCTTTAGAAATATCTTTATTCATCGAATGCATGGATGACTCTTCTGATATATTTTTTGTAAAACTTATAAGTCTGTTAAGTCCGCTTAATAAAAGCTTCCGCTTATGACAAGCAGATGGATTATTATTTATGACTAATGAGTCATATGTTAACGTATTTGTTCGTATCAAAAGCTCTCGAACTCCTGATATTAGCCCTGTTACTCCGGTAATATATTCTTCCGTTTTACAGGCTAAAAAAAGCGTATATAATCCATGACTCGCCGTAACTACCGGTCTAACCGCAATCAAAATATATGGTTCTGTATATTTAAGCGGAAACCATCCTCGTGTATTCGTCTCAATTAATGTTCCATCTCCCCATCCACTAAAATGTTGGAAATGAACATATATAATTTGATCCTGTTCCATTTTTAAATACGTTGCATCCGACTGTTCAATAGAAAATGAATGAATCACACAACAATAGATTGGTTCATGTATTATACTATCTTCTGTTTTCTGTTCGTTTAATACTAGATCTTGAAGCATAGTCCCAATTGGCTGAGGCAACTGTGGCGGGGAACCATTATTTGCCTGCTTCTTTACAATCCTAAGAGGCGCTATCGTCATTTTCCCCGTATATATGCGTCTTATATGCGCTTTATTTTTTCTTTTTATTAACCAAACTATCGACCTATTGAATTCCTTATTTTCTCCCTGTTATACGCTTTTCTCGTAGAAAATACAAAGAACACTGATTCAATATGTCTTTATTCAACTTTATTTCCCTTATAAACTTATGAACCTCTATTTTTTCATAATTACTTGTCTTAAACACGCTCTGAAACGGGCTCCGCGTTGGCTCTAATTGTGTCTGAAAAAAAGTTCCATTCTGACAGCATTAAGTTTGGTAATGTCTTCTATTTCTTCTTCTATTATGCTTTTAGCCTATTTCGTTTTTATAGTGGGATCTATTTTACTCTGTAAGGCATAAGACCGAGAAATAGCGATAACTAGGTAATAAGTAGTTAAATCATGTTTCTGGCGATCATTTTTTTAATAAATTTTTATTAATTATTAATTTTTAATATGTATTTTATTAAATTTATTTAAAAAATTATAAATTTAATCATTATTTTAGCTATTTTTATGTGTAAAAATAAGATTTTTTATTCATAAATATAAAATTTTTGATATAAAAATATCCGATATTATCGAGAATAATGATTAAAAAAAAGTAAATATTATGAGATCGGCAAGTTAATCAGCTGAATAATTTAAATATTGATCTAAAAGTAATGATCCAAAAATATTGATCCAAAAACATAACTGTTTTTATAAATTCCCAATAATTATTTTAAAATTATACTTTAATAAATATTAATTTGTAAATATTTCTCGTACGTGTATTTAGTTATGTTTTTATTGACAGCTTTGGGTCTAAATAATATTAAAATTAGACCTAAAATGTTAAGAAAAGCTGAAATTGGTCTATTTTGTTATTAGTTTTTTGATTTAACGTTTTTTAGTTAGTCAAAAGACAAAATTGTAAAACTTTACTATTTTATGGGCTTAGATTATATTCAAATATTAAGTTATAAAATAAATATGTATTTAGTAGATATGTTTTTTAGAAGTTTAGAATGAAATTGGGTTTTTTAATTCTTTTAGAGGGTTATATCCAAGGATTAATTAATTTTTAATGTTTAACAAATCTTATTTTCGATATTGCTGGACATTGTGTATTTACACTATATAAAAAATATGTAAAAAGTTATTAATATAAAAACCATATTAAAAACAAGAAAAATATAATTGAATTATGGGACGTGAATTAGATGGATCATGTTGTTTATTTGGATGGTTGAAGGGGTTTTATCAGAGGATGAAAGATCGTCAGATGGAAAAGAAATTTCGAGCAGGAATGAAATATAGTGAATATGTAGTACATACAGAGAATGGAATGGAATGTACGTCTAAGAAGGCAGAACATGTATCGGATATTGTTGTATATAGATATCGTGAAAAAGATGATATACAAGATGATGAAAAAAGAGAAACATTATATCGTGAAGAAACATCATTACCAGCGGAAAAGAAGACTGAGATGCGTGTTTTGTCTAATAATACATTGACAGAATTTCAATTATTAGAAACAGATCAATTATCAAGTGGAATTAATGCCTTTTCTGAAGCTAAAAGTACAGATCCAAGTTCTCATTTCGTTTCATGTGCTGCTTCTGATGATACGGCATCATTAGTTCACTTATCAAATAATAAAAATGTTTATGATCAATGTCGTATAAGTATGGATACAAATGCTAGTATTTGTGCTTTAGCACCTTCTCGTCAACTAAGTTATAGTTCTCTTTCTAGTGCATGGACTGGCTCCAGAGTTGGTTTATCTTTTGTTTCAGAAGCTACAACTACAGTTCATTAAATATTACAAAATAGTTTTTTTATTTCGATGTTTGAGTTTTGTATTAAAGACGTTAACTTATTTCTTGGGTTTTTATCTGTGTTTGATTGTTTTTTACTTGTTAAATCTTTAATTAAAAATAGAAAAGATGATATATTGGTTTTTTTTCTAAAAAAAAAAAACATAAAATTCAATGCAAATACTTCGAATCATGAAAAGGGCTAGTCTATAATTACATTTGATGGTCTTGTTATTCTGGGCTCTTTTTTATTTATTTACACTTTTTATATTATTTTTTTTATGCGAATTTATATCATAAGTTTTGGAGGTCGATACAGACTTCAAAAATTATGCACACATAAATGGGTTAATAAGTATTGAATAAGATGGTTTATTAGGCAAGATGACATTCAGATTTGCAAACTCTCATAAAAAAGAGTCAGAATTGATAAATGATGAAGAGTTTTCAGCTTTGGTGAGTCGACTTATATTTTCAGCAGGTTAGTATGAAAAATAAGTAATTGTTATGAAGTTAAAAATAGAAAGGAGTTGATGATGAAGGACGGCCTCTTGTTGTTTTAAATGCATCTAATTTTCCTGATTCTAAAGTTGTTGATTATGACGAACTTCTTCGGCGTATGTTGCTTGTTATGGATACGTTCGTTGATGAAAATGATTATTCGGTAATATTGTTTGCAGGAGGGGTACAACACCGACCTAGATGGAACTGGTTATTTCAAGCGTATCAGTCTCTTGGACGTAAGTATCGAAAGTATATTAAAGTGCTTTATATTGTCCATTCAACATGGTGGATTCGAGTTATGTTGGATTGTGTATGTGTAACGCTTTTGGATGCACCGGAAGGAGCAATTGATAGACGATAGATGAATCATTTAGTGAGTCCTAAATTTTCTCAAAAGATGATATATGTTTCTACGTTAAGTGAGCTAGCTAAGTTGGTACCATTTCGGCAGATTAATGTTCCTCCTGATGTATATGCTCACAATTTGAAATACGAATCACATATTACTTTGTCAGAAATGTCTTCTGAATCTGTTTCTCAAATGTTTGGATTAAGTTTATCACAAGTTATGGGTAATGAGGGTGAAAATGGTTTACCAAGAGTTGTGAAGGATATTTGTGCGTATATTAGGGAAGAAGGTTTTTATTGATTTTTATTTTCTATATTGTTCTAATAGTTTTTTTGATAGCTTTAATGGTGGAAGGGTTATTTCGTCGATCGCCATCTTCTATTTTGCTGAAGCAAGTTCGTGAAGCGTATGATCGTGGCAATCCCGTGACATTATCTGAATACGGTCCTCATTTGGCTGCTGTTTTGCTGAAACTATATCTTAGATCTTTACCAGAACCTCTTTTTACACATAATTTATATCCTCTGCTTAGAAAAATATCTGATCGATCTTCTAAGAACGTTTTATTTATTCGAAATACATTACTTCCAAAGCTCTCTACACCATCTGTTATTCTTTTGGCTAATATATGTTTATTGCTTCATGGTTATACTTTAATGATAGTTTTTTATATTATTAATGATTATAGATGTTTCTTTGCATTCTAAGGAGAACTTAATGCATCCACGTAATCTTTCTATTTGTATTTCACCAACTCTTGTACGGCATCCAACAGATCCTCTTCTTGATGTTCAACTATGCAATCTTGGAGGTGGTCTTGGAATGATGATGGTTATTGCCATTGAAAGTACATATGATATCTTTGATTTTGTTTTTCCTTTAAATTCCGAAAGTTCACAGTCTGATATGATTCAAAAGATACCTGAACCTTTACATACCGAAATGGTACAAAAGATGCCTAAAACTTCGCATAATGAAATAGTACAAAAGACACCTGAACCACCACATAATGAAATAGTACAGAAGGCATCCGAATCTTCATGCAATGAAATAGCGCAAAAGATGCCTAAAACTATACATAAAGATATGGTACAAAAGACGCCTAAAACTTCACATAGAGATATGGTACAAAAGATGCCCAAAACTTCACATAGTGAAATAGTGCAAATGACATTTGAACCTTCACATAATGAAATGGTACAAAATACATCTAAATCTTCATATAATGAAATAGTACAAAAGATACCTAAAATTATACATAAAGATACGGTACAGAAGATGCCTAAAACTTCGCATAGTGAAATAGTACAAAAGACATCTAAACCTTCACGTAATGAAATGGTACAAAATGCATCTGAATCTTCACATAAAGATATGGTACAAAAGATGCATAAAACTTCACATAGTGAAATAGTACAAAAGATGCCTAAAACTATACATAAAGAGATGGTACAAAAGATGCCTAAAACTTCACATACTGAGATAGCACAAGGAATTCCTGAGACTATACATACAGAGGTGGTACAGGAAACTTTTGAATCCTTTATACCGGGTCTCGTAGATTCTGCTCCTGCGTCATATCTTTCGCAAGTTTTTTCCTCATCTTCTATCTCATGTGTATCGTCATTAACACCGGGACAATCGAGAAAGTCTATATCTTTACCCGAATCACCTTTATTTAATGGTGTTGTTTCTCCATTAAAGCATGAACCTATAAATGAAGGTTCTTTTTTATTAGCAAGTAAGCCTAATAGGTCTTCAAATTTGACAATTAGAAGGCAGAATCTCTCGTCTTTATCTAATCTTTCTTCTACTTGCCGAAGATCTAAAACGATCTCTGTGCATGAAATGTTTAATCCTAAATTAAGATCTGGAATCGATATATCTCCTAATGCGAATTTCTCTTTAATTGGATCTAATCCTTTGAAAGTGAAAACTGGTCTTGTGGAAAGTTTGAGGAATTTGTATGAAGAAAAATATATTTCAAAAACTTCTAAAGATTTTAATGTTCCAAAATTCCAGGGAAAACGTGTTATCATTTAAAGGATAAATTTTGAATTTCTTATATAGGTTATTTTAAGAATTATGTATAAAACTTTATTCATTTTGCCATAAATCTTACTTCTTTGACATTTTAATTGTAATTTTTATGACAACTCTTATTGAACTTCTAAAATAATTTTAATTAAATCTCGTTGCAGAATAGAGTCTAGCTTTAAATCTGATGCAATCCTCTTGTTTGATTCTAATATGATTTATATTTGTCCAAACTTACTGTAGTTTATTTATGGTTGAGTTTATTTTGGTTTTTTCAGATAGTTTATATTTACTAAAAAATATATTATTTCTGAAATTGATATTAAAATGAAATAACTTGGTATTCAAAAAAAAAAAAAATCAAACCCCTAAATTATCAATAAGTTTATATTTTTTTAATTTATAAAAAATATTGTAATTTTTTAGTTTTGATATGAATAATTTGGATTTATGTACGTCGTTTTCATTTATATCAATGTTAGTTATCCAAGATGGGCGACGCCAAAATTTTAAAAGTAGACTACTTAAAACGACACTAATACTTGAGAATGCCATAGCAGCACTTGAAATTATAGGATGTAAATAAATACCAAATGGTAGAAAAAATCCCATTGCAAAAGGAATACTTATGATATTATATATACACGCCCAGAGCATATTCAATCTAATTCTGTTAAATATTGCACGAGAAAGATGTATTGCTGCTGGAACATCAAGAATTGGATCAGGATGTGTTAAAATAACATCAGCTGCCTGTATAGCTATATCACTTCCTGCAGATAAAGCTATTCCAATGTTTGCTACTGTTAATGCAGCTGAATCATTTATACCATCTCCTACCTAGAAAAGAATTAATAAATAACTTGAATAATATTATAAGATTACCATTGCTACTGTTTCATTTTGAGACTGGAGATATATAATTAAATTATGCTTTTCCTCTGGAGTAACAGATGAATAAATTTTATCATCTGGTATATTTAAGCTTCTTCCAACATTTAATGCTATGTCTGTACGATCACCTGTTGCCTAAATAAAATAAATATTTAAATTTATATATATATATATGAATAAATGTATACCATCAAAACATCAATTTTCATATGTCTAAGAGCATTTATAGTTTTCGCTGCATTAGCTCTAAGAATATCAGCTAAAGAAATCCATCCAGCAAATTTATTATTGATAGCTATATAAACGTGTGTATATTCTTTATTTAAATTATTTTGTGTTTCATTTAGAAATTCTTCAGACTGGTCTCCAAGTATTTTTCGAATATGTATTTCGTTTCCAATTGCTAGCTCTGTACTTTCTTCTGTATAATTAGGTAAAAGTATACTACATTTAATTCCATATCCTGCAACAGTCTCAGATGTCACTGAATAATCTATAAGTTCTTCTCCTGCTAAACTAAGCTCTTCTTTAGCCTTTAATCTAATTGCTTTTCCAATTGGATGTTCTGATTCTTCTTCGGAAATATATAGTAGTTTCCACCATAATATTTCTAAATCTTTCCAAGCATTGGATATTTTAACTTCGTTTACACTCATATATCCAAGAGTTAAAGTACCAGTTTTATCAAAAACTACTTTTGTAATTTTTGATACTGTTTCTAAAACAATTCCACTTTTAAAAAGAATTCCATTTTTTGCACCAATGCCTGTACCAACCATAATTGCAGTTGGTGTGCTAAGACCAACTGCACATGGGCACGCTATAATAATAACGGATATTGCAAGTTTGGCCGACGTTATCATTTTTCCACCCTGTTCTTCAGAATTGAAAATTTGTGGAAGACGAGATATTGTATGAGTAAGTATCATCCATACAATAAATGTCATAATTCCTAAAAAAAGTACTAATGGCACAAAAAAAGATGATACTTTATCAGCAAGCTCTTGTATGGAGGCCTGAGATGTCTGTGCATCTTGTATAAGAGATATAATTTGAGATAGTCTAGTATTTTTATCTGTTTTTGTTACTTGGAATTCAATTCGTTTTGCACAGTTCGCTGTCCCAGAATAAACAATGCTTCCTTTCTGTTTATAAACTGGTGTAGATTCTCCTGTTATCATGCTTTCGTCTATATAAGATTCTCCAGAAGTAATAACTCCATCTGCGGGTATTTTGTCTCCTGGATAAACAATCACAGTATCATTAATATTTAATAATTTAGTAGGGATGGTTATTTCCTTTTTATCCAATGGACTATTTTCGTTTATATAAATTGTTGTAGATGATGGATTCAATGATATTAATTTGGATAATGCTTCTGATGTATGACTCTTAACTTTATTTTCAATATATCTTCCAAGAGTAATAAATGTAATAAGTATTGCAGAAGTATCAAAAAAAACTGATGGTCTCTTATGAGGATATGTTGAAATAGAGAATAATATAGAAAAAATAGAAAAAAAAAACGCTGTAGATGTTCCTATACATATTAAGGTATCCATTGTTATGTTCCTGTTACACAAAGAGTTGAATGCTGATTTATAGAAATATATACCGATGCTGAATTGAATAGGAATTGTTAAGATTAAAGATAAAACATCGCCAAAAAAAAGACCTGGAAAAAATAACATCTTTGTTTCTAATTTATTATAATCCTTGAAATATGGTGCGACTTTTTGAAAAAAAAGTAATGGAATAGCAAAAATAAGACACTTTATAAATGATTTTTTCCACATTTCTATATCTTTAGTTTTGTTAAGATTTTCTAATTTTTCTTCTGTACTACAGAAATCTAATATATCTGCATCATATCCTGCCTTTTTTATAGCATTAATTAGTGATTGAACACTTAAAATCCTAGGACAATAGTTGATTTTTGCCCCCTTTGTTGCAGGGTTAATGCAAATATTATTAATACCATTTATAGATTTTAAAGCAGTTTTTATAGAGTTCACGCAGTTATAACACGTTATTCCATTTATTTTCAATCTTACTGTGGTATCTTTTATGATATCATCATTATCAAAATCTGTCTTATAGAGAATCGCTTCACTATCAATAAAAGATGTTTCAATGCCTAAGTCTCTCAACTCATCTATAAGATCATTAATGCCTATGACAGAGATTTTATGTTCGATTATTATTTTTTTAGCAGAAGATATATTAATATTATGTATTCCTGGATTTTTTTTAAGATTTTGCTTCATGATTGAAATACATGAAAAGTTTGAAATCTTTTCTATAGAAAGAATGGTTTTTCTAAAATCGTCCATTTTTTGGTTTTCTAAGATATTATCTAGTGCTATAGGTGAAGCATATTTATAGGATTTTTTAATATAACTTTGCAACCCCATTGTTTAATATTATTAAAATCTTAGAAATTTTAGATAACCTTTATTCAAGTAAGTATATTTTTCAAAAATTTATAAATATTTTGATAATTTTTATATTCTCAATATTTTTTTAAAAAGATCGTAAAATTGTAGATAATTTATAAAGTCTATAAGGTATTTCTGCTTTTACGTATAGTTAAGAAATGGTATAAAAGATCAAGAAATGGATAATTTACACTTTTTTTTATCTATAATTATATATCTACTTGTATTTTTTATAAGTTTATATTAGGAATTACGCGAATAATAATAAAATTGTTTAGTGTTTTATAATTATCTAATAATAAAATGTTTATCTTAAGATTATAGTATTTAGTTTAGAAATATTGATTTTTTTTATTAGTTTTTTATAATCAATATTATTTTACGTTTAGATTTAGAAATACTTATATTGAAAATCTAGTATTAAATTTGTTTATTTTTGATTTAGATATTGATTGATTACTTTGTAATTATTATCTTGAGATATTTAATGTTTTCTATTTAATGTTATATACATGTTTTTCTTGTCTCCAGCTTTCTTGAATAATTCTTTTTAATTTAAAAATTTATGATATTTTAAAAAATGCAAATTTTTCATTTTGAAATAATGTATTTATATAAGATGTTTAATTTATTTGATATAATTTCTAAATACTTTTTCTTAAGTATTATGTATATTTTTAAATAAAATTATCGTTTAATTCTTTGGAAATTAAGGTATTGAAGGTCGTTTTTTAAAAAATGTTTAAGTTTCATATATTCTTGGTTTTTTATGTTTTTATTTTTGAAGTTAGTATTTTTAAAGGGTTTTTGAAATTAACTTATTTTTATAGATATCTTATTTTTTATATGAAAAATCATAGTAATTCAAGTGCTTGATAATTCCAAGAAATATGGAATTGAACGTATTCTTTGAAATTATAAAAGTGTTTTTGTATGAATATTGATGGTTCATAAATGATATTTTGTATGAGACAATGTTAGTAAAGTTGGGTTTATTAAGAATTCGTCAACTTTTAAAGTATCTTGGGAATCCACAAAATTCTTTTCAGGCGGTTCATGTTGCTGGTACTAATGGAAAGGGGTCTGTATGTGCATATCTTTCTTCATGTCTTGCTCTTTCTGGGATTCGTGTTGGTCAGTATTGTTCGCCACATTTGATAGACCGTTGGGATTGTGTTAAAGTTATTGGTAGAGATATTGATAAACATCAGTTTTTGGAGATTGAGAGTAAAATAAAAAATTTAAATCAGAGATGCAATATTGGTGCAACTGAATTTGAGATAATGACTGCTGTTGCTTTTGAAATATTGTCTAAGAATAATGTTGAATTGGCTGTTATTGAAACAGGTGTTGGTGGAAGACTCGATGCTACTAATGTATTATCACAGGTTTTGCTTACAATTATTACTAAGATAAGCATGGATCATCAAGAGTTATTAGGAAATACGATACAAAAGATAGCAAGGGAAAAATCCGGTATTATGAAAAAAAATATTCCTTGTATTGTTGATGGAACCAATGAAGATTCTGTTTTGAAAGTTATTAAAGAAGAGAGTATTAAGAGTGGATCTTCTAGAGTTATTTTGACTCCTATGGATTTGGATAAATCTTTGTATATTCAGGAATGGAAAAAACATGAGTTTAAAACTTCATTGTATAGGACTTATCAAAGGACTAATCTTGCATGTGTTTCTGCTTCTTTGGAAATTTTGTCTAAATATTATCCAAAGATTACACCTGATATTTTATCAAAAGGGCTTTTAGAAACTTATTGGCCAGGGCGTTTAGAATGGATAGATTTATCTCAAATAGCTTTTGGTGCTAATAAAATTCTTCTTGATGGTGCTCATAATATTGATGGTATAAACTCCCTTTCTGAATATATTAATAGTATTCGTAATGGAGTTCAATCTGTTTCTTGGTTGACTGCATTTACTCAAGGAAAAGATGTTGATTCTTTATTGTCAATATTATTAAAACCTTATGATAAAATACATTCTGTAGAATTTGAACCTGTAGATGGAATGCAATGGATAAAACCTGTAAATTCTTCTGAAATTGCTAAAATAGCTCGGAAATACTTATATGAAGAAAATGTTAAGCAGCATGGCACAGATTTGCTTTCTGCAATAAGGTCTATTAGTCAAGATAAAGGTTTACAAGTAATATGTGGAAGTCTTTATTTAATAGGTCAAGTGCATAGACTTTTACATAAAAGGATTTTGTTACAAAAGGGTAGTAGAAAATAATAATAATAATTGATATTTTTGTATATTTTTTTTTATTTTGCTTAATTTTTGTGATAACGCTGTTTAAGTACATACTTAATTATTTATTATATTTATGTTTTATATGCTAAACACTTTGAAAAGATATGTATTTAATGTTTATATATAAGATATATTATAATTCTTTTGCTAATTTATAGAAATTTTCGAATACGATTAAATATTTTTGCTAATAAATTCATTAATATAAAAAACTATTTTATAGAATTATTTATTTCTATGAAATCATATACTTCTAGAAATATTTATTTAGAAAGATTTTAACTTGTAAACAAATTGGTCTTTAGAAAATAATTTATAAAATATTTAGTTCTTTTAAAATTAATAGTAACAAATCTTTTTTAAATTGTTTATGAATCTTAAATTAATAAAAAAGGGTTTCTTTAACATTGTATTAAATAGAGTTATTAAAGTATTTTTTTATTATGAAATGTTTAATCTTTTAAAAAAATGTTAATATTATTAGTTATAATGTTTAAATGTTTTAAATATTCAAGCTTAAAAATATAATTTGCAGTTTATGCCTTTTTAATATTCTTGTTTAATATATATTAGTTTTTGTATTTCAAATTGATTTTTATTATTATATATATGCTTGAGTGAAGAGTTTCTCGAGAATGAGCCGCGTGTACTTTATTAAATTTTTAGTTGGATTTTGATTAAAAATCAGTCTTATAGAGTTATAATTAGTATATTATGGCATTTTTTGAAAATACTAGGAAATAATTGTCTAAAATTTTGAATTTAAATACATTAAATATTGGTTAAATTATTAAGAACAGGGGTGGTAAACTAAGAGAAAGAAACAATTAGAACAAAATGGCTACTGATAACAAGAAGCTATCTGTATATGTATGTTTTTCCTGCTATATATATGTTGAAAAATATCTTAATATTTTTATTTAGCATTTAGGTGATTGTCTTGGGAAGGGTGCATTTGGCGCTGTATATCGTGGATTAAATCCAAATACTGGAGAAACGGTAGCGGTAAAGCAGATAAAGCTACACAATATTCCAAAAACTGAGTTGAAAGTTATTATGGTATGTTATATTATTTTTTAATTTTGAGAGTTTACTATTCAGATGGAAATTGATCTTCTTAAAAATTTAAATGTAATTTGAATTGCCAATCATAAATATTTTTATTGATATATTTCTATATTTTAGCATCCTAATATTGTAAAATATCATGGTTTTTTTAAAACAGCTGATGCATTGAATATCGTTCTTGAGTATTATATTCTTAGGTATTATGGCTAGTATTGATGTGTTAGATATTGCGAAAACGGTTCTCTTCAGAGCATATGTAAAACTTTTGGGAAATTTCCTGAAAATTTGGTAGCAGTTTATATTACTCAAGTATTACATGGTCTTCTTTATCTTCATGATCAGGGCGTCATTCATAGAGATATTAAAGGTGCAAATATCTTGACAACTAAAGAAGGATTTGTAAAGCTGGCTGATTTTGGTGTGGCAACAAGGACGTCATCATTGAGTGATTTTACTGTCGTTGGAAGTCCTTATTGGAGTATATATTGTATACGTTATATTTTTAAAATATTTAACAATTATTAGTGGCACCTGAAGTAATTGAGCTTAGTGGTGCTACTACTGCATCTGATATTTGGTATGTAATATATGTTTTTAGATATAGTTATAAGTATCATAGGAGTGTCGGTTGTACTGTTATTGAACTTTTAGAGGGGAAGCCTCCGTATCATAAATTAGATCAGATGCCTGCTTTATTCAGGATTGTTAATGATGAACATCCTCCACTTCCTGAAGGCTCTTCTCCTGTATGTTTCAAAATAGTGAAGATTTTCCTTTAACAATCCAGGTTACTCGAGATTTTCTTATGCAATGTTTTCAGAAGGATCCTAATCTTAGAGTATCTGCAAAAAAGTTACTTAAACATCCTTGGTTGGTTAAGCAAGGAAGATTATATGATAAAATAGTTCCTCAGTCTACTGCAAAATATGATGATGTTATAAAGAGTGTTCAACAGTGGAACGCAGCTTTGAAGTCCCCAGATATTGGGACTATTCAAAAATCATCTGTATATTCTACACAACCATTTAAGTCTACTGATTTTTATTTTTCTGCCAATGAAACTAAAGAACTTACTTTAAAACATGTTTCTGAAATAAATAAATTAAAAACAGAAGCTTTTAGGTCTCCTGATGATTCAAGTAACTTATCTTTTTTTTGAGTTTTTTAATAATATTTTTAGTCACATCAAATTGGGATAATGATTTTATTACTGATATTTCTCCATCTAAACTAGTATTGTCTGATTCACATTACAAAGCGACTGGGTTAAACAATAGGGTCTTGTCTAAGAATGCAACAGAAATACCATATAGATTTAAAGAAATATCTTCTAAATCCTTAGATGATTGGGATAAAGATTTTGAAGGAGGGTTGAAATTAGGGAATTTTCAAAGTAAGGGTTTTTTAATTGTATAAAGATCTAATTTCATTGTTTTAGAATTAAAAATATCTGCAAATGAAGATATTGAAGATAATATGAAGACTATACGACCTCTTAAGAATATAAAGTATAATGAGTTATCTTTAAGTAAAAAAATAGATACAATGCTGATTGAAACTAATAGTTCCAATAATATGTCGCCTTTTAATACTAAACTTCAATTATCTGATAAATGTTCCAAAGACATTTCATCTTTTCATTATGAAGTAACTGAGGATTATTCCGATTTGGTTCCTGAGAATGAATATTCTTTTGCTCAAAAGGTGGATCAATATAAGGTAGTTTTTATTTTTTTTTTTTAATCTTCATTTTTTAAAGAGAGATAACTTAACAAAACTTCGCCTTTTTCATCCTAACGATATAAAAATGCTTTCTCAGTCTTCACATCCATTAAAGAAGTCCCCTTTTTTTCAAAATTCTTCTATATTAACTACTGGAAATACTTCATTTAATGCTGCTAATTGTTCTACTGAAATATCTCAGTATATTGAGCATGATGACGATGAGACTGATTATTCCAACATTTTTAGTCATTTAAGTCGACGTGATGAACAAGGTGATTTGTCAAATTCAGATACGTTAATGCTTAATACAAAACTTTCTTATAATTCATGGGTAAAAATCTTATTTTTATGATATTCGATGTTTTGATATATATATTAGTTTTGTGATGATGCTAGTGACGAAGATGATCTTTTTTTGCAAATAAATGAAGGGTTTGAGGAAATGGGTAATTGATTTAATTGTACGATTATTCTACTGATTTTCTTCAGATTTAGATGCCAATATTGCTAGAGAGCAGCAAGCTAGGACTGCTGAACGTGTTATTTCTATAGTAGATTCTTTAAAGGTTGATCAAGATGAATCAAGCTTGATTACTAGATGTAGTGATTTGGTTTTAAGATTATTTTATTTTTTATTTTAAGCTAATTTTTCAGATGTCTATTCTTTCTGAATCTTCTGATTTTAAAGCAAATGTCATTGCAGCATCAGGTTTATTACCAATTTTAGAAATTCTTGATGTTTGTCAAAGACGAGATCTTATTTTGCAACTTTTAAAAATTGTCAATCTTGTAAGGATATTTCTAGTTTTTTATGTAGATATTAAATTTTAAGGTTATGGATGGTAATATTGAAGCTCAAGAAAATTTCTGTTTTATAGGAGGTATTCCTGTTATTACCAAATTTGCGTCAAAAAAATATTCATATGATATAAGAATTGAAGCAGCATTTTTTATTAAAATGTTATGTCATTCATCAGGAATAGTATTACAAATGTTTCTTAGTTGTCGTGGTTTAAATGTTCTTGTTGAATTTCTGGAAGAAGATTATGAAGTACAAAAAGATCTTGTTTGGATTGGGATTGATGGAGTATGGAGCATTTTTGAAGCTCAAGTAATATAAAATAGTTGAATTTTATCTCTTAGTCTAATTAAGTAGGGTTCTTCTCCCAAAAGTGATTTTTGTAGAATATTTGCAAAAAGTGGAATAATGGATCCTCTTTCTCTTGCTTTGCATCATGTATTAAATGAGGAACAAACGGAATTGAATAAGATGTGTGGTGAAAGGATTGTGAAAATTTTTTTATTGTTTTCACAAGCAGATAATACTGTAAAGGAATTGATTACAACTAGAGGAGTTATAAGACGTAGCTATTAAGATATTTGATGTTTATCTTATTTTTGTTAGGAATTTTGAAAGATTTATCTAAAATGCCTTTGTCTTTATTGATTAATATGTTAAAATTTGTTAAAAATCTATCAACAGTTCCAGCAACTTTGGATACGTTACAAAATGCTAATACTATTGAGATATTAACAGAAATATTAGCATCACATGAAGGTGCATCTAATTCAAAGGTTTTTTTTTTAATTCATTTTCTGTAATGTTTGATTCTTTATAGGATATTTATAATCAAGTTTTAAATACTATGTATAATTTATGTCGTCTTAGTAAATCACGTCAAGAAGAAGCTGCATTGTCTGGTGTTGTTCCTTTACTTCAGAATATTGTTCAAAAGGTGCCTATTTTAAAGGAATTTGCATTACCTATTCTATGCGATTTAGCACATGCTAGTAAAGTCTGTAGAAAAGTTTTATGGCAAAATGGCGGCTTAGATTTTTATTTATCTTTATTAAATGATCCATATTGGCAAGCAAATGCATTAGATGCTATACTTGTTTGGTAGAATAAATATATTTTTATCTATGAATATTAATAAATTAGGTTTCAAGATGATAGCGGAAAACTAGAAGAATATCTTTTACGACCTTCCTCTATATCGGCAATCATCGAAGCATTTAGCACTGCCATGGCTAATTCTTTTGAAAATCTATTAGAATGTCTTCATAAACTTCTTCGTCTCAGTCAGAGAATAGCATGTGCATTGGTTCAGCCCAAATTTTTTGAAAAATTAGCTAGAAGACTTCAATATCAAAAACCAATTGTTAGACTTAATCTTTTACGTGTCTTAAGAAGTATTTGTAATGCTCATCCTTCTAAACAGGCTCTTATAACACAGTACGGACTTTATGATATAATTGAGAAGCTTAGTCAGCAGGATACTGCAGTTCTTGTTCGTGAGCTTGCAAAAGATATTATGAGCCAGACATGGATGGATAATTCTGAAAGCAGTAAATCAAGTAATAGTTATAATAGTGAATGCTCAAATCAACAAGTTTCAACAGTATGGTTTGATGCTAATGATAGGTTAGTATACGATAGGCTTGATGAATTATCTAGTTCAAGGTGTATATTTGATAATGATATTGTATGTAAAACATCAAAAACAGAGGTACATCGACGTCATAATATACAGAAAAGATATTGAAAAAATTTTGTTTTAAATATAGCATATTGGAGTTTAGTCATTGGCTTAGTTATATTGTTTTAATTTAATATGGTGATTTCCTGATGTATTTTTATATTTAAATATTTAATACTTTTTATATAATGTTTTAAAATATTTATTTTTTCGAGAAAAATACATATTTAATTTACTTTGGTTTTTATATACCAGGGTTTGACTTAGATAGTCATACTACTAAATGGAATAAACCTAGAAAAATATAATAGTTTCTTACTATTTCTAATCCCATATGCAATCTATTTATTGTGAATAAAGCTATTAAATACATAATGAGCTTATGGGTTCGCTATAGTGGAACATTTTTGACGGTCTTGTTTTCATATTTGATATTTTTTAGTCAGAATATTATGTTTTTATTTGTAAATGTATTATATTTCAAATATAAAATCACGAAATATAGATTTCTAAATTTTGATAAAATTATTATTGGTTTAAGAGTTTTTAGCATTACTATTTATTATATTAGAAACAAATTAGAAAATATGATATTTTATTGTATATTATTTGAATGATACTAAGTACAGTGGTTTTAAAATGATATTAAGTATAGAAAATAATTGTAAGAATATGCAAATTTCGAAATATTAAAATTTATGATTATAGTATGATAATGATGACATTATTTTATAATTTTTTATATGTTGATAATATGTAATTTAAAAAATAACTTCCATTTTTTCAATTTTTAAAAATAGATTATGTATAATTTGAGTTGATATAGCAATTTTGAATGATGATTTTATAGACTTTAGTACATGTATCACGAATAAATCAATTTTTTAATAAACTCTAGATTATTAATAATGATTGGTGGTATTAGTCAAAAGTATAATGGAAATATAAGCTCTGTTTGTGTTAATGTTTTGAGTTTAGTAGATTATGTTATAGAATTAGTAGATATAGGTGCTGTAGTTTCCTGGGATATATCAGAAAATGTCGTTAATGGTACGTTAGTTGTTTGTGATTCCGCTGTAAATCTAAAGGATGAAATAGAAAGCAAAATAGTTAATTCTTTAGTTGATCTCGTAACTGTAGATAGCCCTGAGAGTATTAATTTTGAAAATGAAAATTCTGTAGAAATAATTTTTGCTAAAGCGGCTATAGCTATTATAGACTATAGAACTATTAGGATGATATTTATAAATAAAAGATTCTTAAACTTTTACAAATGCGTTTATATCTTCCCAGAATTTTCGTTTATAGTTCAGGCTGCTATTTTCTTTAATATTTTTTAGCTGGTTTTTAACTTTTTGTGCAATGCCTCTTGCATTTATCGACATTGTAGCAAGCTCCTTTAGTTTTTTTGTGATTTCGAAATTTGTAGTCGTAGAATGGCTTTTTTCTGATTCAGTAATAGTGTTTTTAGTAGCTGCATTTTCTAATAATGTTAGAATAGAGAGAGCTGCTGTAGTTGCTGTTAATATTTTTTCAAAAAGATGTTCATCTGTATCTGTTTTGGACATATCAGCTAATTCCAAATATTGTGTAATAATTGACGATGTATGAGTATTTGGTAGTTCTGCTTGATTTAGATTAGATAATACTTGCATTGAATTTGGGCTAATATTAGATGTATTGATTGTTGAAGTAGCAGAGTTTGCTATAGATATGTTTGATAAAGACCTAAAAGTAGGATGATGTGACGATGTAAAATTACCAGATGAATGGTTTTTAAAAGAAAATATGTCAACATTAAAAGATGTAGGAGGTAATACTGACATTAAAATCATCCAAGAATTCCGTATTTCTATAGTAGCTCCATAAAGTATTAAAAGAAGAGTCCTAGTATAACGAATATCAGCTTTTATTGTTATTTTTTTTATATGTTTATGAAAAGCTTCTATCACTTGTTTAAAGGCTTCAATGCATGTACAACATGTAGAAATCACAATAGATGGCTCCATACAATGATCTTTTGTTTCATGTTCTTCTAATGCATTTGTTAATGCTCCTATATGTATATTTGCTGTGCAAAGAAATAGATTAATAGTTCCTTTTATGGAAGGATCTGTGCAAAATACAATATATTGTCTTATTCCTTGATAAACTTGTGACAAAGAAAACAATATTCCTCTATAAGTTTCCATGACTTTTATAGATTTTAGAAGAATACGTTTGGCTTCTGGAAGTGCTGAAAAACGTTTAAAATAAGCTTCTGTATTTCTTTGAACATTATTTTTTGAAAATTTAAAGGTTGTATGATTATTTATTGAACTATCGACTGTTTCAGGATCATGAAATATTTTTTTAGGATTATAAGTGTTTATTTTGTTTTCTATTGATAATATTAGAAATAGGATTTTCTTAATAGTAATTACCTATTTTCTTAATCGAATTCTGATGACCCTTGTTTTCAGAGTTATTTGATGATTTTCTTGTTGATAAAGTTGAAAATGAAAAAAGTGTATCTTCTTTTTCTTGAGTATCTTTTATTGATTTTTGTGAACCCTTTTCCGAGGATGATAGAGATATAGAAGTTTTATTAGTTAATATAGGATGTTGTATTTTTGATGACTAATTATTAGTGTTGTTTTAGGATAATAAAATTTTTCATACCATATTTATTTTTTTTTCATTTTGATATACATTGTAAAAATTGTCTTTTTCTCCTTCACTAATTAATAATTAACAGTATAACATATATAATTTAGTAATACAACCTGACTAGGTATTGTTCTTCACCATGATCACTAAAATACTCTTCATGGCTAGATAGAAATGATTTTACATTATTAAGCCAAGGAAGCATTTCTTTTTCCCCTCCTTCGAAATGTATGATTTCTTTTGGTGGAAATGTTATTGGGTTATGATCAATTTTCAGAATTTTAAGGTTACTCATTTTTGAGATATATATGGGTAATACTTTTAATTTATTTCTTGAAATCGAAAGAACTTTTAAAGACATGAGATTGCCGAATTCATTAGGTAAACAGCGAATTTTGTTTCTACTTATATCAAGAATCTCTAAAGATGGAAGATCACAAAGCTAGAATTTAGTTACATATATTATTAAGTTAATTATAACTTACAATAACTGGAAATTCTTTGAATATATTTGCACGAATATTAAGATATCTTAATCGTGATAATTTTCCTATTTCATCAGGAAAAAAACTTAGTTGATTATGCCCAAGAGTTAGTCTGAAAACAGTAAGTCTTTTTATGAGAAAAAGATATAAATTCCTGAATGCTTTGTCTTTGATTATGTTTATAATTTCTTTTGGAACAGTTTTTATTTTTTTATGACTAAAATTAAAAGTAGTATTATTCTCTTTGCTAGAATTTTGAGCTTCGTCAATAAGCTTTTTGAATGTTTCAATATCATCATAATTTTCCATGTCTAATATATTATCCTAGAAATTAAAGTTATTTAATTTTGTTTCATCGAGAAATCAACTTTTATCGATAATCTGGTGATTTTTTAATTTTTTTATAAAATACAAATTATGTACTATTATGAAAGCTGAAATATAATATAATACAAAAATATATATCATATATGTGTATGATATATATAATTTTTTTTATAATATATAATTATATATAATGATTAAAATAAATTTTAGAATATCTTTTATTTATATTACTTTAAGTGTTTATATGGTTTTATTTTTTTTTTTGAAGATATGACTGTAATGCTGCTTTTTTTCTCCAGTTTTCAAGTATATTTTGCTCTAATATTATACCAATTTCAATATGAGATTTATCAAATTTTGCGCCATGCATTTTGGCTTCATCTTCCGAAACTATCTGTAATATTTGTTCTTGTGCCCTTGCAACATAAAATTCTGAAAGTGCTTCTGTATATGCATTTTCTTTTGTTCGTTTGGGTTTTGCATATGTCATTAACCAAAATTGTCTTTGTACAACACTAAATGATAAAATATAAATTTTTAAAATTTTTATATTTATAATTACCTTTCTCCATCTAGAGGTTTTGCCTTCTGATGAAGCTGGCTCCAGTTATAATGTTCTGTATCTTTTTCATTATATTCTATTAGACTTCTTGGTCTAGCTAATTCCCATGGATGGTCCTTAAAAAATCTTTTTCTGAGTTGATCTTCTGGATATTCAATATTTTGTGGCTGTAGAAGCTTTGGTTTTAACGATTTTTTTACTCTAAGAAATTGTGGTGGTAATCTTCGTAATAAATTAAAGCTCGGCGGTGCTTCTATAACTGGTCTAAACCATTTTGGTTCCCTTTTTATGTAATTTATTTCTAAAAGCTTAGAAACCAATATATGAATTTGAAGTGGTCTTAAATTTATTGGCATCTCATTTGCATTTTTGTTTTTTTACAATATTTAAATGATTTATCGTTTATTGTATGATCGTAAATTTTAATTCATTTGTTTTTGAAATGCAATTTTTCTATATAATTGAAAGATTAATGATTAAAGTTTTACATTATGAACATATTTCTCTAATATATACAGTATCTTTTATAATATTTATAGTAAACTTTTCTATTTTAGATTATTGGGTTTATTTTTTATAGAAACAGTCGATTTTGTATATTTATAATTAATGTTAAATCTAGTGAATTTAGTTATTTATATTTTAGAAACAAAAAAATTAGGAAAATGATAATATTTTGAAATTCTTAAATAATTATGAAATTATATTTATAGTAAATTGTTAGAATTTTTAAATATTTTTTTGTAAATTATTTTGATTGCAATGTATTTTAAAAGTTATTTTTTATTAATACATCATTTTTATTTAGAGCTATATATTTATGAATTAATTTTAAAATTTATAACGAATACAACATTAGAATGATTTTTTGTAAATTTTTTTGTTAAAAAAATTGTGGATATCTGAAAAATTATGTAAAATATTATTGTCTTTTATTGAACTATATTTTGGAAATACAACTATTTTAAATCCAATAAATAATTAAGTTATTACATAATGTTAAAAAAGATTATGATAATAATTTCTTGATAATACCTAATACATTTTCAGATAATTTTAAAAGATTAAAAATTATTTATTTTTTTTGAAAGCTGTAATTAAGTATTTCATAAAATAATTTAGGTTGTTCTATATTTATGGATTATTAGTAAATTTTATGAATCTTATAACAATACAATTATTATTGTTCATTACAATTAGTTAAAGAATGTAATATATTATTTTATTTTAAATAAATATTAATATTAATTTTTTTAAAGAATTTGTAATATATTTTTATTAGTGGTTATATTAGTATTTTTAAAAAAGTTAAGTATTATTATAATTTCAGAAAATTATAATTGATGAACTACTTAAAAATAGAATAATGGGGGCAATAATAGTTAATGAAATATGACTGTTAAATTCTAAACAAATTAATATGATAAAAACAAATTTTGAAAAGAAATATACCTTAAAATTTCATAAGATTAAAAATAATATTGATATAGGAAAAAATTTATAATATGATTTATATTCATATGATAATTAAATATCAATATATAGTTCCCCATAGTTTATTCGTTTTTTTGAAATTGTTTAATCCTTGTCATCAAATTGTTTTCGTGCTTCTGCAATTACTCTTTGTAAAGTTAGAAGTTCTTCCACACGACCTAGTTTACGAGGATCATTTCTTAAAACAAACTATTTAAATTAGAAATAGAAAAAATAATGTAATAAGATACTCGACTTTAAAGTCGTCTACTTTTAATTTGTTTCTAGTACCAGCAATACGAGCTGCTTCCAAACACTAAAATAGATAAAATAAAACTATTGTATTTATCTTTTAGTACCATTTCATTTATATAGTCTATAACAATATCCTCAAGTATTCTTACTGAATCAAGTGCAGGTTGTTTATCATCACCAAAGGCATACATAAGAGATTTTACTTAGCAATGTTAATTTGTAATATTTGTAATAATAAGAAGAATTTACAATCTTTTATAAAAAGGTGTTGTCTTTTTATCGTTTTTCCTTTTGTAAATGAATCTTGATTAGATGCCATTTAAATTAAAAGTTTAATTTTCATGAATGTTTTTATTATTTAACGTTGAAATTTTTTGAAGTTTTGAAAATTATTTTAGTACATATAATGGTAAATTCAATGATTTTATTACAAATATTTATTAACAAATGTAATTGAAGTCTGCTCTTTTTAATTTCCAGAGTTTACTTCTTGTTATTCTCTTATTAATTTGTACTTGTACTTATATTCGTGCTCAAGCACCTGCACTTATGGATAGGAATAAAAATGGGTGATTTTAATTATTTTTGTTGCTGCTATCTCTCATTTTATTTAATAGGGCATTTTCAGTTTTTTGGAAAGCTGCAAGAATAGGTGAAAGACTAAGCCCATATGTTTCAATATGTTGTATCTTAATGGCTGTATATTAATTAATTAAAAAGTTAAATTATAACTAAATGTCTAATAGTTATCAATATGCATTTAGTAATAAAATTGAAAATGCTATTTTTATAGGAATTCAAATATATCATTAGTTCCATGACACATCAGACTAAGTCTTTTTGATCCAACAATTCTTTCTAATTTCAAAGCATCCCATTTTGAAAATAATGCTTTGCTTTGTTTATTGTAGTTCCTGTTTTCATTTGTATCATTCATAAATCTGATTAATTCTGGATAAAATAAAGGATTTTCTGGTAATGAATAAAATATGATAGTATTTGCACCTTTTATATTATATCTCCTATAATAATGTGCACGTTCCGTATATAATAAAATCTTTTTATTTCTTGTATTAAAATATGATCTTGCTTTTGATACATCGGAATTGGAAGAATATTCAGATATAAAAGTAAAAGATGTTTCTTCTTTACTTAAGTAATTTCTTATCCTGATAAAATCAAAGTAAGAAGGTATAAAAACAATAAATCCATTTTCTTTTGATCGTATGATGTTTGGTAATATTGATGTTTTGAAATATAAGAATTTTATATCTGGATCAGCTGATGGATCAGATGGATGTAATCGTAAAAATATCTTTGTTTTTAATACTTTTCTTATAGAATTATATTTCATACCTGTTGTATTTTGTACTTTACATCTTCGATAGATCCTTTATAAACTTGTTTAATTTTATTTTTTCCACTAATATTAAAAAGAAAATTCATAAATAATGAGTTTATTTCAGGAGTCATATATTCTGAAAAAATAAGTGTTTGACGTAAGAATCGAGAATTTTCATCCAGATACCAATTTCTAACTCTACTAAAATCACATTCATGAATTTCGTTGGGTAATAAATTTAAATTATCAAAAATGTATGAAACGTGTTCCCAGTTTTGCATTTGCAAAGCATTTGCATTATCAATAATCGTTATTTCAATTGATGACAAATAATCTCTGTTTTTTTTTTTGCTACTAAAGTAAAATATATATTAAAAAATTGTATATTCTTTACCCTTTTTCATCTATTAACAATCTTAATCCTAGTGGGCTGGCTAAAATTATATCTGAATTATAGAAATTTGAGAAAATTTTTAATGTTTTTCTAGTAACTTTTATTCCTATTCGAAACATATCATCGGTATTTCCAATAAATAAATTTTTGTAATCAGCTGGTTTAGACATATTTATATTGTCTATTTCTATAGAATACTCGTTAATGAAACGCTTTCTGTTTTCCTATTTCAGTTAGAATTAATGTGATGATTTTTTTACAACTTGTTGTTCTGTTCCAGATATATCAATAATAGTTTGTACAACTTCAAGACATGAGTTTTTCGTTGAAAGTAAAATTAAAATTTTAGGTCTTGTAAATCCTTGATCTCTATATTCTATTTGGGAGTTTTGAAAGCGTTGTATTTTTTCATTATTTCTTAATATATAATGCCTGGTTCTGAAAACTTTGCTTTAGGATATATATATTTAAATGATAAATATACTTATATATGTGGTTTAGAAGATGTAAGATGTATAATGCCCTTACTTCTTTTTTGTTATTATAATTTAAATAAGTAAATAAGAAATCTTGGTATGAAAATATTGGAGCTGCCAAAATGTGTTGTATATTGGTTAAGGAATCTATAAAATAACTTTAATCATTTATTTTCAATTTTCTTCTAATTACTTAATGAATAATATATTGTTTGATGTTTAAAAAATGATTCTCTCAATTTCTTTTTTAGCTATATTTTTTATGTGAGATTTTTTCTATTATTTTAAATAGTCAAACCTTCAAGTTACTAAAGTTCGAATTTATAATTTTAAGTTCGATTCCAAAATTACTTGTTTCTGAAAGCTTATATTGGATTAATTCTCCAAACTCTGCTATCTTTATTTTTTTTGTTATCCATTTATTTTCATTTGCTTTTTTTATAAATGATTTTAATTTAATTTCATCTGGAAATTGATAATGATGATAGAATGGATCAATATCTATATAATTAACTTAAATATAGTTTAAACATTATACATACTATTTTCCTTATTATTAAAATTATAGTTTTCTGAATCAGAACATGATGTAATTTCGTTATTTAATTCTACATTTTTATTTTTTTCTGTTATGTTTTCATATATCTTTAAGTTTCCTGTTTTTTTTGTACTTTTTTGTTTCTGCTTTTTAGGTTTTTGCAATTCTGCAATTTCAACAGTTTGAAAAATAGTAGAATCGTTTTTTGTTTTGATTTCTTTTTTAGCTTTTATATGTTCTAAATTTTGTGATTTTTCATTTTTATGAGTATGTCTTTGTTGTTAAAAAAATTCCATTCATAAATAATCTTTTAGAAATACCCACCTTTTTCTCGCTATATTTGCAATTTTAATTTTTTTACTGGTTTTCATTTTGATGAGTACATTTTTTTTGAATTATTTCTTATATTTTTTAAGATCGTAAGTTTTTTTTTTTAATTTTGGAAAAAGTATTTTATAATATTTAGTACTTAATTCTGTTTAATTTTTGTACTTTTTAGCTAAGGCTTTTATTATAATGGTATCAGAAATGGGTATATTGTTGTATCCTGAAAAATTGACTGGTTCATATATTTCACCAATTTTTAATACAGTAAATGTTGTAGTAGATCCTATTGTCTTATTTTTGATTCTTGATCATTCCCTTCGGAGGAATCATGGACAGGATAGAGTTATTGGTACGCTTTTAGGGATTAGATCTGAAGATGGTTTTGAAATAGAAATTCGTAACTGTTTTGTTGTTCCTCATAATGAAAATCAGGATCAGGTTTGTGAAACTGTTTATAGTATCTAGTTTCCGATTTTAGGCAGGTAGAAGTAGATATGGAATATCACAAAACCATGTATGAATTACATCGTAAAACTAATCCTCACGAAGTAGTCGTTGGCTGGTTTAAATTTTTTTAGACAATTTTATTTTATATTGATAATTATAGGTTT
This sequence comes from Pneumocystis carinii B80, assembly GCF_001477545.1. Classification (NCBI taxonomy): domain Eukaryota; kingdom Fungi; phylum Ascomycota; class Pneumocystomycetes; order Pneumocystales; family Pneumocystaceae; genus Pneumocystis; species Pneumocystis carinii. Next base: position 497,793 of record NW_017264716.1, read on the forward strand.
GCTACTTTATCACAGCTTAATACGTTTAGCGCACTTATACAGAATTTTTATTCTTCATCTTCTGATGGTACATATCCATTTCCTGCAGTTCATTTAACTGTATCATTTGATTTTAAGGCTGGAATAAATTGCAAAACGTATATTTCATCAGCTGTTGGTGTAACATCCGAAAGAACAGTTGATAGTTGTTTATTTTTACCTATACCACATGAAATAAGATATTATGGTTTTGAAAGAAATGGATGTATGAAATTATCTTTATTATAAATATTTCCTAATATTCAAAAAGTTGATTCAATTTTAAAAGCTAAGAATGAGGAAAGCAGAAAAACAAGTATTCTAGCTGATATGGATAATTTGGAACAGTCCATTGAGAAAATTTTATGTATTTTAAAAAAAGTTAAGAAATATGTTGAAAATGCTATGGTAAGGTTTAAAAAAATATTTTTTTTTTAAAAAATTTATGTAGGATGGGAAAATTCGGTCTAATCCTGCGGTTATTCGTTTTTTAATGGACAATGTGAATGTTTCTCCTAATATAGATATCCTTGATGTCGAAAAAATGTTTAATAATCATTTACAAGATATTCTTATGCTTGTTTGTTTAGCAAATATTATTCATATACAATTAGATATAGCAAATCGTTTAGTTGCTTTAGTTTAGAATATGCATTTATGATTTGTGTTTATCTTTAGAGTTATAGTATTAATATTTTATTTTATATAATTTTTTGGTAAACAAGAATTAAATTATCGATTTTTAAATGTTAAAATTATATTTAATTTACATTTTTTTGTATGTATATATGATCTATATGTTGATTTATTTAAATGATATATTCTGGTATTAAAGTATTTGGGTTCTCTTTTTTAAAATGTAAACCTGTTAAATTTAGAATTTTTTCTGTGATTTGTAGTAGAAATTATAAGATCGAATGTAAAAATATCTATAATGATCAAAAAGCAAGAATCAGAATTAGTTGTGCAAAGATGGTTTTTGGAATTGGGTTATCAGTTATGAGTATTTCTGCTTTATATCTATTTTCAGTAGATACAAGTCCTTTTAGATATATTGGTTTGGCAACTATTAGAACACTTAGATTAATATCAACAGCTGCTTTATGTTTTAATGATTATCGTCGAACCATTAATTTCAATTATTTGAATGAGAAGGAGAGGATGTATGCAATGTCTTTATGTCATAAAAGATGTGCTAAACGCACTTTATCTTGTTTAGAAAAGAATGGTGGAATATTTATTAAGCTTGGTCAGCATTTAAGTAGTATGTCATATTTAATTCCTTCTGTATTTTTGATTCTAGTTTTTTTCTTTTACTTATTTTTTTAGGAATGGACATCTGCTATGGTTTGTTTACAGGACAAATGTCCATCATCTTCAGTAGATGATATTAAAAAAATGTTTTTAGATGATACCGGAAAGCCATTAGAGGATTTTTTTTCATTTTTTGATGAAAAGCCTGTAGGTGTTGCTAGTTTAGCTCAAGTTCATCGAGCTATTATGAGAGAAACTGGTCGTGAAGTTGCAGTAAAAGTTCAACATCCATCTTTAAGAAATTTTATGATTATTGATGTTTTCTTAACCAAAAAGATTCTTAGTTCAATTAAAAGATTTTTTCCTGAATTTACTTTAACTTGGTTAAGTGAAGAAATGGAATTTTCTTTACTACATGAACTTAATTTCAAAGAAGAAGCGGAAAATGCTATTCGTATTAAGAGGCATTTTGAAAAAATAAAGAGATTTTCTGTTTATATTCCAGAAATTATATGGTCAGAAAAAAGGATTTTAATTATGGAATGTAAGAAATTATTTGTTATTATTATTTTTTAATTTGGCAACTTAGACATCAAGGGTGTGAGAATTGACGATCATAACTATATGTTAGCAAATAATATATCTCGAAATGAAGTTAGTGCTGAGTTATCGCATATATTTAATGAAATGATATTTGGCGACGATGGATATTTACATTGTGATCCTCATGGTGGAAATTTGCTTATTAGATCACGAGTTAAAACATCTCAATTGAGATATAATTTTGAAATTGTATTGTTAGATCATGGATTATATAGACAAATTCCTTTAGATCTTCAAAGATCTTATGCAAAACTTTGGCTTTCGATTATAAATATGAATGAAAAGGATATGAAACAATATTCATATGAAGTTGCTGGAATTAGTGAAGATAAAGTAGATTAAATATTTATGTATCTATTTTAATTAATAGTGACTAGTTTCATTTGTTTACAAGTGCAATTACTGGTCGAAATTTTGCATCATTAAAAAAATCAATAGTTAAAAAAAAAGGAAATAATCTTAATCGAATCATTGTAACTCAGGGTTTTATAATGCGGTTAGTAGAATTGTTGAATGATGTTCCACGAATTATGTAATATTAAAAATTTTAATGTTATTACACAACTAAAAAGAATAGGCTTTTACTTTTTAAAACTAATGATTTGCTTCGTTCGCTTGATGAAAGTCTTAGGACTACTTATGGACCTAAACGTACTTATAGTATTCTTGGAAAGTATTGTGCAAGAGTTATTTATCAGGAGGATTTGGATAAATTATATTCCAAAAAAGTCTTTGGAAATTATTGGAATCCTTTTTTGGCACAATATTTATTTTGCATTTGGAAATATTATTATATAGTAGCTTCACTTTATATTTATGAATGGTATTTGTTTATTTTTGGTTAATAATTAGTTATAGTGATTATTGTCTTGGTATAACTGCTGATTTTATTATTTTTTAATAATTATTTACTAAAAAAAAATAAAAATTATTTTTTATAATTAATTACATTTCGAAAATAATTTAAGTGTAATTTTATCAATTATATACTTAAGTCATGATTTAAACATTTTCAATTTGTCTAAGTTTAAGGTTATTTTTTAATTTTAGTAACAATTTTTTTTTTATTAATGTTTTAGATAATACAATAGAATTTTAGGTGATTACAAATTTGTTAAATACTTAACACTTATGTTTTTAATATTTATTTTATAGTTTAATATTATTTTTGATTTTTCTAGTATAAGAATATTATAATTGAGCTGAAATTTAATTAAAAAACTTTTTCACATATAGAATGTTAAAAATAAATTTTGAAAATAATGCGTATTTAGCAATTGTATTGGAAAAATTATACTTGTTTTGATTCAAATAAATATTAAGATTTATTAAAAAAGTAGACATAGAAAAGTGAGGATTTATAATTGACTGATTTAATATATTTGATAAATGAAAAACATATAAATAAGTGTTAGTAACAATTACAATAAATTTCCCAAATCATGATTATTTTTTGATGATTACATAGTTAAAAGCTATTTTAGAAGAAATGTTTATATATTAATTATTTATTAAATACTTAAAAATAATTTTTGCCTAAATATTTTAGATTTTTATATTCTATTTTTTTAGAATATTGGTAATATAAAATTTTATATTTAATTTATTTTAATATTTATATTAATAAAAATATTGTTTTTTAATGAATTAGAAAATAAGGTTTTAGGATAGTATTAGGATTGATCTGAAACTTTAGATATTAGCTATCATTTCTCGTTGAGGTACATTCAGATTTATATTAACAAGTTCTTTTATATAAACTTAAACTCAATTTTAATTGTCTTATTTTAATATTAATATATTTTTTATAGAATGAGTTCTTTAGAATTTTAAATAACTTCATTAAAGTTTATAATTCTAAAATAAAATTAAAGCTAATTTTTTATTTGAAATGAGTCTTTTATTTAGGCCTTCATATATTAGAAAAAATAATTTAATATCTTTCGATAATGTATTCATTTTAATGTTTATAATAAAAAACTTTTTCTAAGTTTAATTTTTTAATTTAATTTATTTTTTTTTTTGAATCTACGATAATGAAAATCACGTTGGAAATTACGAGTTTGAAATTATTATTTTATTATTTTAAATATGCTAAATTTTTTATTTTATATATATGAAACTATCAGTGAAATTGAATTTTGAAATATAACTGAGATCTTTAAAAAAGCGTTATGTATTTTAATAATTATAATTAAGTTTTTTATTTTTTAGAAAAAGAAATATAGAAAATTTAATAGACAGTATAAATATTTATTATAAAATAAAATTTTTAATATATTTGAATATTTATAATATTTTTAAGATAACAAAATTTTAGATAGTTTATATAAGAAAGATGAGGAAACATCTTTAGAACTTATGTTTAGGGATGTTGTATAAATATTTGTATTTATAATATGTTAATATATTTATTCAAATATTTTTTTAAAAAAATATTTCTATATAAAATAGGATTTTATGTATAACTTTATTAAAATATAAAGATGTATGAATATATAAAAATATTGAGAAATAATAACATAAATTGGGATATAGAGGGGAAATATTATGAATGTTTTAAATATCGGGATAATATATACATATATCTGTGAATAAATTAACTAAAGAAAATGTCCAAGATTAAAAATAATATAAATTTATGAGAAAAAATAAGATTTGATTTATAATTTACTTAATTTTGATATTTATATGATATACATAAAAAAAATTTGGATTTCTCATAGATTAAATTAATAACTTTTTTCATTTATAGTTTTTTATTTTTGAATCATTTTTAAAGTATTATTTATAAGTCGTAACAACTTGATGATTTCTTACTTCTCAGTTGAAATAATAATTTTTCAACTTCTAAGGGCATATAAATATATTTTAATAACAAGGAAAAATACTGTTTATTCTGTAGTCATTTTTATAATGTTTTATATTATATATTATAGCTATCCATGCTACTTAAAATGTACAAAGAATTATAAACATGATAATTTAATATAAAAATTATAATTCTTTTGATACTATTAAATTATAAATTAACATTGAATGACTTAATAAATTTTTGTTACTAGTAATTCGTTTAAATATGCTGATCATTTAAAATTATTAAAAGTTGACATTTTGATTAAAATGGTTTCCCTGGCAACTTAATGATAATTTTCGTACGTAAATTTAATGTCTTATTGTTATTTATAATAATGATATGCATCAACAAAACTTGTTTTCTCGAAATAGATCTGAAGTTTCTCAGTCCATAACTGATCCTTTAGTTTTTCAATCATCATTTACATCTGATCAAAATAATGAAGTCACAGGAATAATTCGACTTACAGGAGCCTCTTCTGAAAGAAGAGTAAGATTTGATGAAACAGCTATTGACAATGAAGGAATGGGAAAAAAAAAATCTAAAAGTTCCCATACTATCTATGAATTTTGTATAAATCTGATTTTATTATAGTTTGTTGTATTTATCATAAGCCGCGAGAATATGATGAATCATCTAGTAGTGATACTGATTCTTCATCAGGATCAGAAAATTATAAAAATTTGCATGCAAATAATCATACATGTTTTCATGAAGATACGCCTGTTAATTCTGGAAAATTAAAATTATTTGATAAAACAACTAGACATTTAAATGCTTATGAAACATATCCAAAAACTAGAAAAATATCTTAAAAACTATATTAAAGTACATTATTTCTGGAATATGCTTATTTTGGAAAGATATTGGTTTTGTTATTGTATTTTTTATTTTATATTTTTATTTGTTATTTAATGCAACATTTTTTTGATTTATTATCAGAACAAATAGTCATCATAGATTGAATATCTGTGTTAAATCTATGTGCTTGACTCTTTTATATATGTTCATCATATTTAACTATTTTATAAATATTTTGTGCTGAGCTTTAAATATATTATAAATATTATGAATATTTTTTACTAATATTATACGCTTCACAAAATAGTAATATTAACTGTGCATCAAGAGTAAGCCCCATTAAGTTAAATCCTTTTGCAAAATGATAAAGGAAAAAATCGCATAACTATTTACTTTGACAAAAAATGACTCACCATCTATATAAATTAGTTCTAGTTTTTTTTCTTGATTTCGTTATTTTTTTAATGGTTTTTACAAAAAAAAAGATTTTGGTTTATAGTCTATAAGTCTAAGGCTCATATCTTTGCCCTTTCATTAAGAATAAATGAACTAAATAGTATATAAACCTAAATTCTAATTTTTTAAACCATAAAAAAACGATAAACAAAAACATATTAGAACTAATAATAGAGAGACATCCAAATTCCTATGTTGGAACGTTTCCGTTTTAACTCTAATGAGTGATGTCCGGGGACTTTTTGGTTAAATTAAATAAATGTAAAATCATATTACCTTTCCCTAAAGTATGATTTATATAATGAAGAAGTAAAATTCTTCCGTTTGTAGACTTCATTTGCGATTCTTTGTGCACAGTTGAATTATTCAAATTGCAATTAATGAAATTTTTGATTTTAAAAACATAAAATATAGAAAAAAATATAAAAAACGATATAGATCTTTGAAAAATGTTGTAGTGATTTTAATGTTTTGATAGTTAAAACTTATATTAATAAGTTTTAGGAGTTTTATTTATAAATTTATGTTTTAAATATTTAAAAAATATATGTGATATTGATTTATTTTGTTTTTTTTTTAAAAAAAATATTATATTTTTTATAAAATTCTTAGGATTATATATTTAATGATGATTTTGTAGAATATTATTGTTTTTTATTATGCTTTTCTTTAATATTTTATATTATCTAGTAAATTATAAATAGGTTTGCTAATGTTCTTATTTTTTTACTAAAAGACATTGATTTATTATTGGAATGAAATCTTTTGCATTTTTAAATGCAAATTTTATGTATAATATGTTTTTATAGTTCTTATTGATCATTTAAAAAAATACTGTGTTTTTTTGATAAATAATTGTATTTAATAGTATAATAAATAATATATATATATATATATATATATTAATGAAACTGATGTTTCAATATTTGATAGATATTTTAAAAAATTAAATATATATATATATATTGTAATTATTTTAAGTATAAAATTATATAATCATTATATTAATTATTTTTTAAAACCAAGTCAATGTATTAAATACGAATAACTGTTAATATGTAAAGGTATGTACTATTCTACACATTCTATAATCGGTATTTATTAGTTTCTTTTTTCTTTTTTTTTTGAATTTTAATATTATAAAAACTTTAGAATTTGCAAAATTTATTTCGATGTTTATTAAAAAATTATTTGTGGTTAAATTTCTATAAAATGATAAAATACGTATATATAATAAATATTTTATATTTTTTAATAAATGTTCTTGATTTAAATTGTGTAATAATTTTTTGAAATATATTATTAAATTTAATTATATGAATTTTTATAAATATTTTTTCACCTGTTTAATATAATCTAAATAAAATTATACTTTTTATTCTTTAAATTTTAATATTATAGTAATATTTTATTTTGGAATTAATAATATGTTAAATATTAAATGAAATTATTTTCAGAAAATAAAAAAAATTGGTAATATTGTATTACGAAAAAAATCTTTAAATACTTTATTTTTTTTAATAAATTTATAGTTACCTATAAATTTTAAGTTTTTTTTTTTAATATTATAATAAAAATGCGAAATTGTTTATTTTTATAATAATTAGTCTATGTTTGAACAAAACAACTTATTTTTTTTAATGATATTTTCTGAAATTAAAATATTTAAATATATGAATATAAAATTGTAATTTTTATAATTAGAAAAATAGTTAATTAAATTTAAATATAATTATTTTAAATATTGATTTATGTATGTTTTAATATTTTAGTATAAACATTTTAATTTATTTTTTTATAAATCTTAGAAAATAATTTTATATAATTGTACTTAAAGTTTTAATGAAAAAAAATAAGAATAGTAGATTATAAATATTTAAGAAAGTTGAAAAATATAGCTTTTAACGAGTAAATAAAGTTATGTTGCCCTCTCAGAAAAATAAAATAGATTTAAATGTAAGTTTTTTTATATTTTGTAAAAATAACTGATTCTTTTTAGACATTAACTGAGGAAGAAAATAAATTATTTCGTTTATATGGGAAAATACCACAAAAAAATGATATTTTGAATAATAAGCTCAAAGTATTTTTATTATTTATATAGTAATATTATTAAGTAATTAAAGGAGAGGAAATATTTTGATTCAGGAGATTATGCATTATCAAAGGCTGGAAAAGCTTCTGATGTTGGTATTATTAATATTGGATCTCAAATACCATCATTAGAAACGATTTCTCATCATATGAATCTAACAGGCTATTCTAATTTTTCAGGTGGAAGTTCTATATCCAATTTTTCTGGGTCACCTGTTAAAGAGAGTAATTTATTGCATTGTAGTATTTTAAGCCAGACTTCTTCTGCAAATGATGTTAAACATGACCTAGATACGTCTTTGAATGATTAGATATACTTTATTTTTATATTATTTTATGTTAATAATTATAAATCGTATATTTCTAGATTATATACACTCTAATATAGTTTTTTTTTCCGTAATATTATGGCTAATATTATATTTTAAAAGTAAACTATTTAATATATATACGATATAATATTAAGGGACTAGATTTGCTTTGTTTTATGTTTTATTATCTTAATTTTAGTTGCCTTTCCCTACTATGTTTTCTAAAGAAATGTTGATTTTAATATTATTAGTATTAATTCTAAAAATATATAAAAAGTTATGAAATAATAAATTTATATATTATATTTTTTAAATTAAAAATAATAAAATTCATAATGTTCGCATTAAACTGGATTATTTAGAACTGTGTAAATAAGGTTATTAATGATTAAATGTAAACGTTTTTTTTAAGAGTTAGCACATGTGTACATTTTATGAAAAAAAAAATTTAGACACTAAAATATAGAGTTAATTAATTGAAAACTTTATTGTGTTTTATAGCATTATACTTTTTATTAAATTTGTTAAATTAGTTGTTTTTTAAATTATTTTCTAAATTATATGCTAAAATATATAATTTTTTTCTGATGTATTTATAATTGTGACTAATAGGTGTAAGTTCTATTATAATATATAATATATATTCAAAACATTGAGCTGATGCTTCGAAAATAAATAAATATATATATATACTTTTTATTTTTTTGTTATTTATGAACTAATTAATTGCTGGTTTTGAAAATGGATGAGTTATTGATATTTTTTTTATTTTTTATACGTTTGATTAATTTTTAATGATAATAATTAATAAATATTATTTGAATTAATCAAAATATTGTATACTAATATTTTATTCATATATTTTCATTTGAATGTTATTTTTTGAAATACTTTAATTTGTAATATACTTTTTGCTTTATACTTGAATGTTTAATTTTTCATATTTCATTAATTAAATTTAATAATTTGAATAAAATATTTGTATATGAAAAAAATGCATATAACGAAACTTTGAATTATTTAACATTATATGTTGAAAAAATATATTAAAATTAATAAATTCATAGTCTATATATATATATATATATTTATATATATATATATATATTTTCTGATGTGAGTCTTTGATTTTTCTTATGATAATGAAATTAAATGCTTTTGAACGTATTTTAAAAAAAATCGCATTTATCTAATTGTGTGTTTTAAGGAAAAAATATATTTTTGAAAATATATATATTACATGGAAATTAATAACATTAATGATATTTTAATGTATTATACATCTATTATTTTTTATATAATTTATTTTTTGTTAGTTAAATATATAGTATTATGTTTACTATAATTAATAATTTTTGAAATAATATAGGATTGTTAGATTTTATAGTATTTGACACTTTGACTAATAATAAATTTGTTATTTCTATTATTATCAAATGATAATGGGAAATATTGATTTGATTTAATGTTTTGAGTCTGTTTATTTTGAAATAATAATTAAATTATCTAATGATATCATGTATATTAAATAAATATATTCATATATATTTATAAGTATATGTCTATTAATATTAAAAAATATTTAAATGATTTAAGTGTTATATTTTTAATTTTACATGGTTTTAGTTTTTTGAAAAAATATACATATATAAATTATATTTGCATATGTCAATACAATATTTTTTTTCTTTTTGGTAAAAAATAATTATTTATGTATTAAAATAAAATCTACTGTTTATACATTTAATAATGTTTAATATTAAAAATAAAAAAAAAAAAACATATATATAAATGCAAATGTATTGATAGCTAGTTGAATAACTGTTTTAGATATATTATGAATCTGATAAAATAATAGTTTCGATTTTATTACTTATATTTTTGTTTATATTTTTATTATAATTGAATTGGTTACACGATGGATCGTATGTTTCTGACTTATTTTCTTTTTGTTTAATTATTGTGGGATATGATAGTAAATTTCGACAATTAACTTCTAAATTTTAATAAAAATATGTTATAAATATATTAATAAAAGTTATTACCGCTATTAAAATGTATTGGTAACAAATTTGTTTCTAATATATTTTCACATGATATATTATCATTATTATTCATTGAAAAAAAAGATAAACTGGTACTATGATTAATATCCATATTTTTTTGTAATGATTTTTGCGTATATGTAGGATTTAGTGTCTTAATATAATGTTAAAAATATTAAAGTTTTAAGAGTAGATATATAATTTTAACGTACTGGTTTAAATTCTGTTATAGATTTTTTAATAAAAATTGTTTTTTTGACAGTGTTCCATAATTCTTGCGTTAAAAAACATGAATCTTGTGATGATATCTGAAATAACGATATTAGCAAATTGTGTATATAGATATAATAATTAAACTTTTTTTAATGAATGAAGTTTTCCTTTTAAGCTAGTACATGTAGATCTTTTCGAAATGCGATCAAGACATCTAGAAATATTATTTAAATGTTCTGATGTTTTTTCTGCGATCTAAATTAAATAAGAATAATATATATAAATGTGGTTTCAAAATTCCTCTGCTAAATCTGTTCTGAAAATTAATGGGATATTTCGACTTAGCTTGTCTTTAAACAATGATCGAAATGCCAAGTCTATAAGAGGTGTTAAGTTTTCCAGATTTGGTATATTTTTAGAATGAATCTCTTCATATAAAAGATCTTTAAAATTCATGTGAATTTGAATTTCTGAAAGTTCCCCATGCAATACACTTATAGGATAATGTAATATAGGATATGATTTAGATGGTAAAAGATTCACTAAAAAAATATAAGAATTGTGCAATATAATGTGCATTTATACGTGTAATATCGTTTTCTTTGTTAATAGATTGAATAATAATGGGACGAAGATGTAATTGTTTCCATAACTTTGAATTGTGAGTATGAAAAAATATTGATTAATGGTTCAAGACCTCTGCTGATGAAATAAAATGGCCTAATCCGTTAATAAATTCATAATTTATATCTTTATTCTTCCATAGTACTGTTAATTTTAACTAATATAATTATAATGGTTTTAGAAAACGTGTTAAAACTCACATTTAAATCATCTCCTTTAATAATATCATATTTTTTCCATGAAGATATTGCATTTTTGTCTGGATAAAATACAGTATAACATGCTGTAAGATCCAGTCTAATCTTATTGATTTCATCGCCTAGACTAAGAGGGGGTATATAGAATTGTATATTTTTCATATACTATGAATATTGATTATTTTATTATTATATTGCAGTTTACGATTTTTGTGAATTTAAAATATTATTTTTTTGTTATAATTAAACAAATAAAATATGTAAAAAACAATGGATAAAAAATTAAGATTTATTATAATTATATAAATAATATATGCATCATTCATCATTATTAGTAACGTGGATAAATGTAATTTTCAATTTTATTTATGTATATATATACATTAATAATTATATATCTACTTTTATAAAAAAATATATGAAAAAAAATGTCAATGATTTAAAAAATATATTATTAAGGTTTTCATTATATACATATCTATATATTGTTATTTTTTTAAAGTAAAATATAACACAATTATTTATATTTTATATATTGTTACTCAAAAAATTAATATTAATATTAATATAAATAGTATTTATATCTATTAATTAGTACGTAAAAATTATGAAAGTAAAATTTAAAAAAAAAAAAGTACATTAATTTAAATGTTTATATGTATATTTAAATATTTTTATTATATATTTAAATATAGATATAAAAAGTATATCAAATTTCGATTATAATATGTTTTTTGCTCATATATATAATTTAATATAATGTATTTTTTATATGTTTTATTTTATTGTTATCTGAAAATATATTATTAATATATCATTAATATTTTAGAAATAAAAACTATAATAATAATAATATTTTTTTTTTTTTTTTAAATAATTAGTTTAGATAATTGTTATAAATAATATTAATTTATTAGACTTAATCTATAATTTGATAGTAAAAATGGTAATATTTTCATAAAAGGGTAATCCGTCATAGGATCATTCATGATATTTTTTAATATAATATTAAACAAAAAATATTAAATTATATATAAATAAATAATCTATAAAACAAAAATGTGTTTTTTTTTAAAAGTATAATTGCAATATAAATAGTATTTAAATTTAATAATATAATTTAATAAATATATCAATGTTTACATTAATTTATCAAAACAATATAACATAATTTATTAATCATACATGTTTTTATATAATGAAATATATTTTTTTATTGTTTGAAATTTTGATCAAAAGCTACTTAAATTTATATGTTTAAATATATTTTTTAGTACATTTTGTATTTTATAAAATTATCGTCAAATTATATTTTACATTATTCTGCAACCAATTAAAAATTAAATATATTTTTAAAAGTTATTCGAAAATATTACTTTAAGTAAATTATATTTTACATTTTTTTAAAAAAAATCATTTAATTATACATAATAACATAATAATTAATAATAATTAATGAAAAAGGCAACATTTTCATCAAACTCATCATCTAATGCACAATGTCAGGTATTATTTGTATAGTTATATAAATAATATTTAACATTTTAGAAATGTCTTAAACATGGACACTGGACGTACGAGTGTAAAAATCCTATTATAGTCTATAAATCTCGTCCGACTAGAACACAACTATTAAGAAATAATGTTTCATCAAATCAAAATAAAATAAAATGAATTAATTGCCTTTTTTTTTTTTCATTTATAATTACCTAAAAACTATATATTTATCATCACAAAAGTTTAGTAACAAAATGTATATACCTAAGCAGTTTTTAAATCCAATTTTTATTTATTAAAATAATTCATCATAAATATTCATTAGTAAATAACATAAATTTCATAATTCAAACTTTTTATAAAAAATTACAGTTAATTTTTTTTTAACATATTATCATTCAATAATACATATAAAACATTTTTCTAAAAAATATAATAGAATAATGTATTTATACAATAAATAATTAATGAATCAAAACTATTAATCTAACCAACAATCTAGAAAATAAAAAAGATACATTGCAAATATTTTTTATACATTTTTAAATATATAAAGTATTATACTAAAATACATTTTTACATATTTTATTTTCACTAAAAAAGTTAAAAAAGTTTGAATAATATTTTTATTTTTAACATAATATTAATAGATTATATATCAGAAATACTTTTTATTTTGGAATCATCAATTATATTTTTCATAGATAAAAGTCTTTCACGAATTAATTTAGAGATTGCGAACTCAGTTCTTTTTTTTAAACGATCATTTTTTTTTAGCATTTCTCTTTTCAAATCACAATTTATCTTATTAGACTTTAAACCAGAAATATCAAGTTCATTACTATTAAATGTTATATTTGTTTCGTTTGAATCAATATCATCTTTTAATCGTTGAGCTTCAAATTCAACTGTTTCTTCTGTCCATAATGCCGAATTTTTAAAACCCATACGAGGTCCATGTAATTCATAATCATAATTACGAAATGAAAGGGGCAAACTATTAAAAATACATCAATATTATACATTTTATTAATCAAACAAAGCTTACTTAGAAGTACCTAAATCTTTGTCAATTTCTGAATTTTCATCATTAGAAAACACATTTTCAAAATTAGTAGCATCTGATTTTGATGTATTTTTTATTTTTCTTAACTCATTTAATCGTTCATTTCTTTTCAATGAAAGTTGATCTAAAGACATTTTTTTATACGATAGCGAAAATATGTTCAAAAAAAATAATTCTTTAAAATCATACAAATACTAAAATATCATGAATTATAAAAATGTACTATAGTAATACATCCATGAATACATACTATATATATATATATATAATTTAATACATTTTTTTAATATTTTACTTTTTTATAAAAAGATAAATATAGCAAAATAAAAATATTTTTTTATACTCATAAGAATAATTTATAAATATTATACGTTTAATATCAATTTATAAGTTTTTAAACAAATATATTATATTATAATTAGTCCAATAATATAATTTAATAATAAAATAGTATAAAACAGAATATACGTAACACACTAAAGCCAAAACATACACATACACATACACAAAAAAAGATATATTTATATTTATAAGAATAAACGTACAATTCGCATCAAATAAATCACTATAACTATATAATCAAGCAAAAGATATATTTTTGCAAAAATAGTAATTTAAAAAAAAATATATATCTATAGATTAAGAAATAATGACATAAAATCACTAAAAATAAAATAAAACATATAACTAATAATATTAAATTATAAAATAAAAATTACTAAAAAAATAATAAAATAATAAAATAATTAAATAAAAATAAATTTTTGCTTAACACTAAAAAATGATAAAATTTAATATTTCATTAATAAAAGGCATTATAAACGTTTAATTACGTGCCCGGCTAGCTCAATCGGTAGAGCGTGAGACTCTTACTGTAGGGATCTCAAGGCTGTGGGTTCGACCCCCACGTTGGGCGTTATTAAAAAACTGAAATGTTTATCTTCTCAAAAAAGTATACATATAAATATTATAGAACGTAATTTATATTAATTTAAATTATCTAATTTATTATCGTTGTCAGATAAAACGATGTGTTTATTTAAAATTATGGTCGAGTTCTAACAAAAAATAATTTTTAATAAGAAACAATTAACATATGATTTTTCTATAAGAAAAATCATGGAATAATTTATTAGAATCTATGGAATTTAGTTTTTTACATAAACCTAGTGATATTCCAACATGTATTAAAGACTATTACTTGTTACAAAAGCTTGGACGTGGTGCTTTTGGTGATGTTTTTAAGGCTATGCCATTAAAAGGCAAGCTAAAAAACGAGAACATAGCTTTAAAAATAGTATTTCTAAAAAACTATTTTTAGTAATATTTTTTATATATTAATTTGTTTTAGATAAACAAAGCAAAATTAACATCACAAACACATCGTCGTCGAATTGTAAATGAAATTTACATACATTCATCATTAGAAAAGCATAAAAATATTTTGGATTTCTATACATCATTTGAAGATCATCAATATATATATATTGTCACACAACTTTGCTCTCAAGGATCTCTTTATTCATTTATACAAACTCAACCATTTCTTCCACTAAAAGAAAACATTGTCAAAAAGATAATGAAAGAAATAATTTCTGGTTTGATATTTTTGCATTCCCATAAAATTATTCATCGCGATCTAAAATTATCAAATATTCTTCTAGACAAAAATAACGTAGCAAAAATAGCAGATTTTGGTCTTTCTACAATTCTTCAAAATTTTTCAGACGAAGAACCAATGACATTATGCGGAACACCAAATTATATTTCACCGTAAAACCATTTCATTTTCCTAAATAGTACAATAATTGTTTTAGAGAAATCATTGCACATAGGCCTTGTGGCCTAGCTTCAGATATTTGGTCTCTTGGATGCATTTTTTTTTGTCTTCTTGATAATTCTCCACCATTTCAAGTATAAACAACAGATTTTATTACTCAGAACTAATACCTTTAGTCTGAAAATATATCGGAAACACTAATGCAAATCATAGATGGAAACTTAAGGCAACTGCCTTCTTATGTAAGCGATGAAGCTAAGAATCTAGTAAATAAAATGCTCCAAAAGGTCCAATTTATTTAAAATCATTTTGTCTTTAATTAACAATTTCTAGAATCCCTCAGATCGTATTAAAACACATGAAATTTTGAAACATCCATTTTTTAATTCAACTTTAAGTTTAAAAGAGATTATCAAATTAGATCCAGAATTCGAATCAGAACATAAATTTACATTTTCATCAAATTTTGAAAAATTGGAAACTATTGCAGATATTTCAAAACTTATTAGACATGAACCTAATCTAACTACGCTTAAGAATAACAAAGATTTGAAAGAAAGTAGAAAAAAAGATATAAAAGAACTTACATGCAAAAAGTTATCAAGTATTTTAGATACATCAATAATTGCAAGCCCCGAAAAAAAAGTTCTTCAAAGAATTGAGAATATCTTAAATGAGAATAAAAAAAATAGTATATACAAGAAAATTAAAAAAAAAGATATGCATTTTTCTATAAATCCTTTATTTAAACATAATTTATCTTCAAATCTCAACAACCTTAACAATAATATAGGTTATATTACAGGAAAATCATTTACATTTCATTGTGATGAAAATAATATAGGGGTATGCAAAGATTATAAAAATTTTGACTTATTAGATACAATGAAAAATAACTTGAATAACATAATAGAAGACTGGAATATTGATATATTCAGAAATCAAAAAAAAAAGAATCATATTTATGACAATTTTTATAAAAAATATAATTCGGAAAATGAATACATGGAAACTCAAACAATTTCATATATTATGGACCCCCAAAAATCTACAAATAAATTTGATAAAAGTCATAATGAGTTGTCATCAAGATTATATATTTTTTCAAATGTCTACGATAAACAAGAAGCTCATATGAAATACAATACAAAAGATTTCAAAAACTTAAATCTTTTAAAAAAAGAAACATCAGCGAAAAATGATTTAGATGAAAAACACCAAAATTATTGCACAGATAATAGAATTGGTTCTTTAATTACACCTATATCAGATTTTGCAAAGAAATATCATTTTAATACGAAAGGATTAAATGCAATAAAGCAAAAAACTAAACATGCAGACATAGAAATCACAAAAAAAGGATATTTACGACTTTCTTTTCATAATATGAGCTGGGAATGCTTGATAAATTCTGATGGTATTAAGGTATTATATATTTCACCATTTATTATTATTAAAAAAAATTAGATAAAAATAATTCAAAGCGATAGGTTACCACAAATATATCAGCTTGATGATTTACCTGCAAAATATCTTAGGGCATATCGCTATGCTTCTAAATTTATTTCTATTTTAAAATCGAAAATACCGAAAATTATTATTGATACACCATATGCAAAATGTCGCCTATATCTTAATTCAGTATTTGAAATTCGTTATATTAATAATCAGACAATGATTGTTCAACTTGATTCTAAAAAACAAATAGTTAAAATCTTTACTCAAAATAACACAGAAAACAAAGATAAATTACTTTATGAAGGGGATATTGAATCAGCATATAAAAATTTCCCAGAAATAATTTTTGATACAATAAATCGATATAAAAGATGTATAAATTTAGGAAAAGAGTCAGAGGGTGATATTACAGATACTTATGCTAAATTTATAAATGGAAAAGGCTGGTGGTGGATTAATAAAAAAATTGGGATAATGATGTTTTTAGATGGATCACAGTTACAAGTATATTTTAAATCCGATGATAACTATTTAAGCACACGATCAATTTCTCGTATTAAATTCATTAATAACAATATACATGAAGTTTATGAACTTAATGATAATAAAGTAATTCCTGAAACAGTGAAAAAAAAACTATTTATTCTAAAGGACTATGGATTGCTATAAGCTTTGAATACAAATGATTATAATCTACGAATTTATGATAAATCCAATTCTTTAGCATTTAATGTATTTTATAAAAAAATGTAAAATACTATATATTAAAGTATAAAAATAAAGCCAATATATAACAGTCCATTTAAGAATAATCTATTTTGATTTCATTTTTTTCAATTTCGGCCTATTATCATTTTCGTTATCAGACTCTTTACTAGATTCTGCATTTTCATCATATTCTTCAGCAACATCACTATCACTTTCTGTCTGAAAATCATCATCCGGGCTCTCATCATCATCATTGCTCCTTATTGATATACTATTATTATCATCATCAGACAACTCATCATCCAAAGCATCAAGTATAGCCTGAGACTAAAACATGTCATTTTTTTTTTTTAAATATTCAACCTACATCTTCATTAAGATCATTTTCTATTTTAATATTCTTTGACTTCATAAAATCTTCAAGAAGTTTTTGTTCTTCCCTAAATAAATTAAAATAATAAAGTTTATTTTTTTTCAAAAAACCTATTTATATTAGAAAATTGATAATAAACACCACCTTTAAGAGAAAAAGTAAGATCAAAAGTGCGTGATGCAGAAACAGAAGTATTGATACTATAGACATTATATTAATTAATATTAAATACTAAACATTATACCGAAAAAGAGTAACATATGAAATTTCAGATATAGGAATCCATATAGAAGGCTTAGGAATAAACAAAAAACTTTTATCTAAACAAAAAAGATTTCCTTCACTAGCTTTCATAGAACATTTAACAGCAGCATGACCACGATAACTTAATTTATATTAATTATATATCAAAAAAACAAAATATTACCTTCTGAAAATAGAAGGAGTTATAACTTTCTTGCCAGTTAAACCATAAAATATCTGACTTACAACTTCATAGGCAGGTTGATCATATTTCTTTTTCAATTTTTCAGAATACTTTTCTTGAAACTCTGAACTAAAAATAATAAATCACCAACATAAACAATCCGTAGTTTATACTCTTCAATATTCAATTCTACCTCCATTTCCTCTTCACGCATAAATTGAATAACCAAAAATGGATATTCTGTTTGACCTTGACGAAGAGGCAGATCCAATCCTATAACAAAAACTATATGCATATCATCAGGTTTTGGAAGAAGAAATAACTTGACAAAGGAAAAATAATATATTTTATAATCATAGGTCTTACCACGTAATCGAAGAAATGATGAATACATGTCTATATCATATCGACCACTAATTATATGAACAAATTTTTAAAGAAGAAAATATTATACCGAGGGGTAAGAAATAAAATATCAGAAAAAGAGACAATGCTTTCACCAGAAACCTGTCCAATATCTGCTTTATCCTTTAAACTTTCATAAAATAGCTAAAATTAAACACATTTCAAATAAAAAAGAAATAATATTATTACTTACATTTGCATTATTAACACTTTCACTATTTTCTTGATTTCCTGTAATTGTTGTTCCAGGAATATAAAATCTCATTTCAACGAGTTGATCTTCTTGTACTGCTACTCCTTTTACTAATCGATTTTCCAATTTTTCATTATCATTATCATATCTTGGCAACAAAAACTCAAGACTAACTTCGTTTTTCCCAGAAAGATTAGTGTTAGATATATTTGACAAAGGTATTTCAAATGCCGGTTTATTCGACACATTAAACAAAAGTTCTGAACCAGAAAATTCTGTTTTTCCCCAATTCCATCCTTTTAAAGAATGTTCTCGTTGCTCCAAACTAATATTAAAATATTTCTTAATAGTTTTACGTAAAGTATCAAGATCCTCATCATCAAATCCATCTAATTGTACAAATCCACCATTACGAAGAGTCAATTTCAACTCATAACCTCGTGCTGCTCGAGACCATTGAGCTTTACGTATATCACTTGCAGGTACTGTATACAGTTCATCTGAATTTGATTCTTTCCATCCAAGTCCACTAGATGCTAATCTAAGTCGTCCAGCAATCTTGCCCTGATTCAAGTAAATATCATCATATTGAATAACCTCCTGCATGTTTTTATAATAAATTTAACTATAATAAAATTGAAAATAGTCCTAAAACTAATTATCACGCCAAGCATTAAAATTTCAAAAAATAAAATGTTTTAATCAAAAGTTTGAAATTTCAAACTTATCACACAAAAACATTAAAAAAAACTATCATATTAAAAAATTATACAAAAAAAATAAAATTGAATCTTATAATATTATATTTTTATTTAACAGATCTTGTATAATTAAATAATTTATATGTATTAAAGTAATTAGTATGTTAACATATTTCATAATTAAAAAAATATAAAATATTCAAATTCACTAAAATAAATATGTGATTCTAAAAACATTCTTAAAAATTATAAATTAGAATATTTTTAAATTTATTTAAATTTATAGATAAATAAAAAATATAAATATCCAATATATTTTCAATACAATTCTTAACCACACTACTATTTTTAAGTTTTAGTACCAAAATAAACAAGTCCAAATATATAAATACATAACATTTAAAGATAAGTTATAAAAATATGATTATCTAGAACATAAACTATTTAAACTAAAATAATATATTAAAACATTAAATAAAATATCATTAATTGATTTTTTATAATACATATTTTATATAGAAACTATTGATAATTTATTTAATCAATTGTTTATATATATATATATATATTCATATACTTGTTATTGAATATTATTAAAAAATATGATTTCAAATAATTAACTGATATTTAAACATTTTATGAATGTTTGTAAAATTAAATTTAATATAATAACTAATTTATAAAAACGCATATGCTTTACAGACAAAACAATATTGCCTTTAATAAAAGTCCAAATATTAAATATTATAATATATCAAAAAAATCAAATACAAACTCCAAAAAAATATCAAAAGTATATTAAAAAAAACAAGGCTATAAAACAATACTATTTTTATTTGAAATATTATAATAAACTATTTCAAGAACATTTAAAAACAAAAATATTTAAAATTTATTATTATTAAAACATAAAAAATAACATATATTATTTAAAATCAATATAGTAAAAATTATTAAATTACTACATATCAAACAATATTAACCAGTTTTTTCCATAAATTCAAAAAACTATAAAAACATATTATCTCAAATAAACTATTAAACTAAATTTAAAATAAAATATAAAATAAAATCAAGTTTTTAAAATAATAAAATTATCAAGACATTAGACTAATAAAATATTAAATCATCAATTTTAAATAATTATGTAATAAAATTTGCCTGATAATCAAAAAATTGATAAATTATATTTGAATTTAAAATTAGAACTTGTAAATTTTTTCATATTTTTTAATAAAACATTTAAATAGTATATTATTTAAATACCATACCAATTATTAAATATTAGAAAGTATTTAAAATTCAGTACATCTTATATAGTTTAAAATAATATGTACAAATAACTGCAAAATATCAGGTTTTTAAATCGAAATAACTTTCAAATATATTAAAATTCAGGAATATTTGAAAATATTTATAATTTTTAATGGCTACTCTTTATTCATTTCAAACAAAAGATGACCTAAGAAATGCACTTTACCAATATATAAAAAAAGCATATGATGAAAGTATCATAAAACATAGTAAATTTAATGTAGCTATTAGTGGAGGATCATTACCAAAAATTTTGGGTGAAAATATTGAAAACTTAAAAGACATTGATTGGAATAAATGGTATTTATTCTTAATATTTTAATTAAAAAATTATTATCTATTAGGGAAATATTTTTTGCAGATGAACGTGTTGTACCGTTATACAGTCAAGATTCAAATTACAAACTTTGTTATGATGAATTTTTCATGAAATTGCCTATTCCTATCGAAAATATTCATAGTATTGATATATCTTTATTAAATGATCCAGAAAAACTATCTAAGGCATACGAATCAGTGTTAATGAAGAAATTTTCTATTAAAAATACAAAAAAATTTCCAGAATTTGATCTTTTATTATTGGGTTGTGGGGAGGATGGACATACATGTTCATTATTCCCTAATCATAAAAGTTTACAAGAAAACACCTCTTGGGTAATATCTATTACCAATTCACCAAAACCACCATCAATACGCATTACTTTATCACTTCCAGTTATAATTAATGCACAAAGAATCGTTTTTATTGCATTAGGAGAAAAAAAGCGGGAAATTATGAAAAGAATATGGAATGATATAGAAGAATTGCCATGTTCATTAATTAACATAAAAGCAAACTGTAAGGTGCTATGGTTCTCTGATATCTCTGCTACTGAATTAGTTGATGAAAAAATAAAAAAGCAGTTTAAGTTGTAAATTCAAATCCTAGAAATTATAACATCATATATATAATTTCAATGTTTCATAATATAAAATTTATGTAGTTTTCAAATATTAAATATAATAAAACCACATATATATTTATTATTTTAAATAAACAACTATCTTTCAATTTATATATGTTATAATGGCTTCAAAAAAACGTAATTTCAAAAAAATTTAAAACAAAATAATCATGAATACTTCCATAAAAAATCATTTTATTTCCTTATTTTTTTTCCAAATCTCTCCGCTCTTCTCTGTACTTTTTCATTTTCTACTAGGTTATTTAAGATTCTAGATTTTACAAATTTTGTATTTTTATCAAGTGTTTCACTTGAAAAATTATTATAATCATCAAGTTTTACAGTATCCATTACTTTAAAACGAATACATCTTTCAAGTCTTTTATTGTTTTCATTTTCTGAAATTCCAAAACGAGATGCTCTAATTTTACGTTTAACAATTTCATTTTCAATTAATTGCCAATCCATATCAAAAGCATTTTCACTACTTCTTTTCTTAATAGAAGGAAGATTTTTCAGTATAGCTTTTTCCTTAACAGAAACATTATTTATAGAATCAGATGATGCGGAAAATATAGATGCAATAGAAACGAATTTAAAATTGGAATCTTTTTGTATTTTTTGAGGATTATTCTGTTTGAAATTTTTTTTAGAATTAATTAACTTATCAAAATTATGTATAATTGGTGTTTTTTCAAACAAAGTAGATTTTATTGGTATGTCAGTAGCATCATCTTCCCAATCAATTTCATCTTCTGGAGGAGCAAGATCACCCAGATCATCCTTAGAGACTTTAGAAGGCCGAGAAACATTAAGCTTATCGTTATCAGATTTATCAGCCTCTAATAAACGTGCGACCATATCTTCCTTTTTACCTTTTACTGTTAAAAACCGTTTTTGTAAAAGTTCCTTAAGTGCAGAAACTTTAAGAGACTTATAATATGTCTCAGAAGACATTTTTATTTATGATAAAAAATAAGAAATTTACAATTATAAAAAATATACAATCTTTATCGAAACTTTACAAAAAAATAAATTCACAATCAGGTATATAATTATAATAAATGAAGTTTCACAAATCAAATTATATAAAAGCCTTTTATACAAAATCAAAAAACATTCACATTTAATAACTAAACTTATAATAATGTATATATTTAAATTATTTTTTTCTAAAAATAATTTAAAATAATTATTTCTATTAAAATAATTTCATAAAATTTATAACAATTTTAAAAATAAAATATGGCAAGTAAAAACATTTTAGGATTTAAAACTTTTGCAAAAGAATAAAAAAATAAATTTTTTAGAAGTATTTCGATCATATTTTTATAGTATCGAAAATAATCTTTAATCAATTATTTTAATTTATAAAAGAATAATTATTTACAAATCCTATTTTATTAACAATGACCTCAAACTACCAACAGCTAGAAAAACTAGGCGAAGGAACATATGCCACAGTTCACAAAGGTAAATTTAAAATAAATTATATATAATTCAAAAATTTATATTCTAGGACGAAATCGTGCAACAGGGGAAATTGTTGCTTTAAAAGAGATATTCGTAGATGCAGATGAAGGTACTCCATCGACGGTATAAGTGCATATAAAATATTACAAACATATATAATAAATATAAATTTAGGCTATTCGAGAAATATCACTTATGAAAGAACTTAAACACGAAAATATTGTTGGTTTATGGGATGTTATTCATACAGAAAGCAAGCTTATGTTAGTATTTGAATATATGGACAAAGACTTAAAGAAATATATGGATTCCCAAGGAAATGGGGGCGCTTTAGACCCTAATATTGCCAAAGGCTTTATGTACCAACTGCTTAAAGGAATTGCATTTTGTCATGATAATCGTGTCCTTCATCGAGACCTTAAGCCACAGAACCTTCTTATTAATAAACGAGGCCAATTAAAGCTTGCTGATTTTGGACTTGCAAGGGCGTTTGGAATCCCTGTAAATACATTTTCAAATGAAGTTGTAACTCTATGGTACAGAGCACCAGATGTTCTTCTTGGATCTCGCACATATTCAACTAGCATTGATATTTGGTCTGCTGGATGTATTATGGCGGAAATGTATACAGGTAGACCTTTATTTCCAGGAAGTAACAATGATGATCAGCTACTAAAAATATTTCGTCTTATGGGTACACCTAATGAACATACATGGCCTGGAATTAGCCAATATCCAGAATATCGTGCTAATTATCCAGCATATAATGTTCAAGATCTTAGTCAAATTATACCACAATTGGATCCTCTTGGAATAGATTTATTAAATAAAATGCTACAGTTACAGCCTAATATGTAAGTAATAGTAATAAATACTATTTTCAATTATTTATAATTTCAGGCGAATTTCCGCATCAAATGCACTTAAACATGCATGGTTTACAGACGTATCATATCCATCACATAGTACTTAAATATCATAATTTAATAACAGTAATTTAATATTAAAAGATAATTTTTAAATTTTAATATTCATATATTTATTATTTATAATATTGAATATATTTATACCATTCATTTAGAAATATACCAGATTATTACATAAATAATATATTAATACAAATAGCTTTTTTCTAAAAATAATTAATGTTATTATGTTAGATTTATTCAAATTCTTATATACTTTATTCTTCAAACTTAATATTTATAAAAAATTTTGATATAAAATAAAATAAAAATAATTTTCGATTATCAGATACAATAATACCGAAAAATGTTATATCTAAGATTATAAAAGCTAATTCTAATATCGATCTTAAATAAGTTTTGATACCCTTTTAATATAATTATTATTAAACTAATAATTATAATTTTTTAAACATTTTTAAAATATATTTTCAAATTTAAATAAAATATCAAATACTAAAAATGAAAATATATAATTAATATCATATTCTTAGTAACCCGATTTTTTGAATAATTACATAAATATTATATGCTAAAATGGTAATGATTTCTTAATTCTTTATTTCTAAATATATTTTTCAAATAAAAAATACTAATAAAACAATAAAATTTATAAAAAAATCTCCAGAATAAATTCTCAAAAAAAATTAATATAAATTTATATAAAATAAAATTAACATAATACAATTAAAAGTTTTAAATGTATTATTAATATTTAGAATAAAATTACCTATATTCTCTAAAATAATAAATTTTTGAAATTTTATAAGCAACAAAGAATATAAAAAATATATATTAAAAATTAAAAAACTATTATAAATCGAAAGTTCTGTTATTAATATTTAAAAGTTTTATATTTTAACAAACAAAAAATATGATCATCATGTTATTATTTCTGATTTAAAATCAAACTTATAAATATCTATACTTATTTAAATATAATGGCGCAGCAATTCTAATATAGAGATCAATAAAAAATAAATATCAATATTTTACTTCAAATAAAAAAAATTCTAAAAAAAATAACTCTTAAAATGTAAAATTTATAAAAATGTACAAAAATAAATATATCCAATAAAACTAGATATCAATATTTCAAAAATTCAATTTTAAAAGATATATTATAGAAAAATAAACTTAAATATCTTTGAATATTAACATTATAATATTAAAAATATATAAATTATTATTTAAAATTCATTTATAACATTCATAAACAACATTCTTAATGCTAAAGGTACCTAAACATTATAAAAAACCACTAAATTATAATATAACTCATAATATAAAAACATTTTTTTAAAATTCCCAGTATTCAGAATTTAACCCTAAAATATAAATAATAATAAAAAAAGTTAACTATTTTAAAAATCTAGTCTCAAATTTTCGAAGTGTCAAAAATTAATAAAAAATTTATCAAATAACTAAATAGAAATGCCTACAAGACTTCATAATACACGAAAGCATAGGGGTCATGTTTCGGCGGGCTATGGAAGAGTTGGCAAACATCGAAAACATCCGGGTGGAAGAGGTCTTGCAGGTGGCATGCATCATCATCGCATCAATATGGATAAATACCACCCTGGATATTTTGGAAAAGTAAGTTTAAAAATTAAATAATACTTTTTAGGGGATGGTTCTCCTTTAAACATTACTAATTCTTTATTAGGTAGGAATGAGATATTTTCATAAGTATAATAACCAATTTTAAAACGAGAAAATTTAGCTGATTATTTTTTTTTTTGATAAATAGGACAAATAATCAGGTGAAGTTTGAATTGTATAACTTTATTTCCTTTTTATTTACCTCAGAAGTTTTGGAGACCTCCAATAAATGTTGAAAAATTATGGTCCCTTATTTCGAAAAAAGAAAGAGAAAAATTTCTAAACCAGGAAACAGTTGCTTCACCTATTATTGATACTCTTGTTCATGTGATTATATTTTAAGGATCATTATAGTGACTAATATTTTATTTTAGGGTTATGGAAAAGTTCTAGGAAAAGGTCGTCTACCTTCTCTACCAATTATTGTTCGTGCCCGGTATGTGTCGCAAACTGCTGAAAGAAAAATTAAAGAAGTTGGTGGTATTGTTGAGTTGGTTGCATAGTTGAATAGATAATATATTCTCATCATTTGCAATATTATATGTTTTTATGATTTAATATATTTTTATCTACGTAAACTATACAATCTTTTTATAGTTTTAACATTCTTTAGAAAATATATACTAACTGTATAATCATTATCACCAAAAAAGCTTATAATTAAAAACTAGGGATATTTTTAATTAATATTGTATCTATATTATTAGTTGATCATTACTTTTTATAGATTAAATTTATTCAAAGATCCTGGAAATTTAATATAATTCACTACATTATATTCTATATTTTTTAATAAAAACTAGATTTTAATAAATAATTTCTTAATATTTCAATTCATTTTAAAAGACATAACTTTTATCAAAGATATTATATTTAAAATTTTACTATAAATTTATAATTGAATAACATTTTATATTAAAAAGTAAACGAATTAAAATAAACTGATGTATGTATTTATTATAATAATATTTAAGTGCTTTAAATAAAAATAAAACATTTAAACATTAAATTTAATTATTTTTTAATATAAACTTAAATATTTTATATTTTAATGGGAATTAATATTAAAAATTTTAATTCAAAAATTTCAAGATTTAAAAACAATTTTAAGTTAAATTATGTTTTCTCTAAAATTTAATATAAATAAAATCATCAATATTTTATTAATATTAATTTCTTACATATTTATAATTTAAATAACAATTTCATAATAAGAAATTCTAAATTATTAAAATTTAAAATTAACATATTTTCATACTTTTTACTGTAAGAAATAATCGATAAAAATTCTATAAAATCCTATTATAAAATAACTTTCATTAGAATATTAACTATTATTCAAATAAAAAACAAAATAGAATATATATATAAATACCTAAAAAATCTTAAAAATAAAATTTACATTTTTAAAATTATTTAAAATATCAATTTATAAATTAATATAAACTTAAATCTATTCTAAATTTTTTAATAAAAAATCATAAAAGTTATAAAGACAATGCAATTCCTTAAAATTTCAAAAAGCATCCGATTTATTATCCTTTTAAAATAAATATATATTTTATAATACGTTCTATATGATAAATCAAAAGTTAAAAAAGTTAGCTCTAATAAAATTACATTTTAATAAAAACAAAAATAAATTTATATAAAAATAAAGATTTTATGAGAAAAATCCATATAATTTTTTTAAAAATCATATAAAAACCTAGCTTAAAGTCATATTACTCTCCAAATTATAAAATTTACTATAAAAATATTATCTATTTTAAATTTATTTTTGGATTCCAATATCTATAAATTTAATAAAAATATCAACATAAATATTATATACATAAATAAACAAAATGTTAAATTTACCCTTTATATATAATTAACTTCAAAAACATCATAAAATAAGTTATATACAATCTCCAAAAAACAAGAAATAAAGGAATCCATTCTAATATTACTAAATATTACCATAAAATTCATAAAAAAATCCTAAATATAGATAATTAAACAAATATTTAACAAAGTTTATTAGTATTATTTTCTATTGATGCATATCTCTCAAACGGACATTTTTTTTCCAAATCAGAATCAAAATTATATTTTCTTTTTTGACAATGTCTATAATAAATCCGTTTAATCCATTTCCACAATTCCGAAGCTATAATAAAAAGTAATAAACCAGATAATGCAAGGATCCATTCCCATGTAATAGGGGAGTGTTTAAAAATCTCCTTATTAATTACTGGAATATAAATAACAGGGAAAACACTAAAAAAGCCAAAAACTACAGACCATAACAATAATTTATTTCCTTTAAGATGATGATACAATTGAGTATATTTGAAAGGTGATTCGGGATTAGAGTAAAACATAGATCGTCGAAAATCAATCATTTCCCATGCAAGAATCAATATCATCCAAGTAAGTTCAACAAACGTAGTAGATCTCCCCCTATATACATATTCACATGATGAATTATAAAAATCATTACAAGAAACACCAAGATTCCCATCTCCATATCCCCAAACAACAATAACATACTATAATTGTAAATTTATATATATATATATATAAAATTATTATAAACTTACAGATACTAAACAAATTACTGCCTGAATAAAGCCATAAACAAAAGTATCAACAATAACCTCATACGTAAATACCCCAATTTTAATCTATTTTATAATCATTTATAATTCATAAAAACATAAAATAAATACATTATGTGGTGGTCGCTTCATAATATCAGAACACGCGGCTTCCATACCAAGTCCCATAGCAGGAAAAGCACTTGTTACCATAATAATCCAAAGAATCTCAACCGGAGTTAAGGCAAATACAGAAAAACCACTTTTATCCTGAAATACAAGACCAATTAACAAATAAAGAGCTTGAGCAACATTTGCAGCTAAAAGATGAAGTACAAACTACAATTAATAAATATTTAAATATCTATTGAAATATTTAAAAATAAACCTTCTTAATATTATCAAACATTCTGCGACCCTCTTCTATTGCATTTATAATAGATGCAAAATTATCATCCATAAGAACAATATCACTAGCATTTTTTGCTACATCTGATCCCGACATTCCCATGGCAATACCAACATCTGCATGCTTCAAACTTGGTGAATCATTAACTCCATCACCTGTCATAGCGCAAAACGCTTTTCGTCGGTGCAATGCCTCTATCATTCGAACCTTGGTTCGCGGTGCACATCTTGCAATAACCAAAGGTAAACAAGACAGAGAATCAATTTCAGAATCACTCATTTTATCAAACTCAGAAGCAGTCATAATCATATAAGATATACTATTCGAAAATTTGCTCATATTTCGAGGAAGAATACCAATTTCCATTGCTATAGCCTTAGCAGTTCCTAAGTGGTCTCCTGTAAGCATATGAACATTTATACCAGCTTGATGGCATTCTAACATACAATCAATAAAGCTAATTAAAAAAAAAAAATACCTTTAACAGATGAAGCAGATTCTGGTCTAGGAGGATCATATATACCAACAAACCCAAGCAAATTCATATTTGACTCAATATCATCTCGAGACACCTCATCCCAATTATCAATATTCTCAGTCAATTGTCTTTGAGCCAACGCCAAAACTCGCAAACCCTGACTAGCAAAAACTTCCATATTCCTAAATACTTCCTCTTTATCTTCTTCACTTAGTAACTTCATTTCCACACCCATAGTAACACAATCATGAAGGACCTTTTCAGTAGCACCCTTCATAAATACCATAATTTTCTTTTCTGTATTTTTCTGAAAAACAACGGACATTTTCTTGATATCACTATCAAAAGGAAACTCGGCTAGTTGAGTCCACAATGAATTAGACCCTTTAGATAATTTATTTTTTCCCCTGTTAAAACGAGACGCAAATACTTGCAACGCAATTTCAGTAGGTTCCCCAGTTGCTTTCCACCGTTGCTCATTATCTTGATGAATAGTTGACAAATTAGCCAACGAAGCAACATTTAAAAACCCCTCCAACTCTTCATTAATATTATATGTTTCTAAATTAATTTCCACCTTTTCTTTATAATTATTTTGGATATACTCTGAAGGAGTAGCATTAACAAAATCTACAGTTCCAGCAGTAGGATTCAATGGCTCATTATTTTCTGATACCAAAAACATACCAAATCCACAAACCCAAGCCTGACGAGCTATCATTTTACCTAAAACATCTTTCAAAAAACAAAAAAAAATAAAAAGATTAACCTTGTGTTAAAGTACCCGTCTTATCAGAACATATATCAGTAATAGCACCAAGAGCTTCTAATGAATCAAGCTTACGAACAATCACATGACGATGGACCATTCGCTTTGTACCAACAGCCATAGTTATAGTAAGAACAACAACTAAACTTGATGGAATCATCTAAAATATTAGATCTCAATATTCTGAAATGCAATAAATACGTACAGAAAGGCCAGTAGCTATAGCATAAAGAACTACTTCATCTTTAGTCACAAAACGATTTGCTGCAAATACAATTAATGCAAAAAGCGAAGCAATACCAAAAAGACCAATAGCAAGAGCAGATAATTTTTTTTGTAATGGTGTTCCAATATTAATACCTAAAAAGCGACCAATACCATCTAAAATAATCATTCCACATGCAATAATATATGCATGAGGACTAGTTTTCCCTTCCTCGTTTTTCTTAATAATTTTTTTCTTTTGAATGGACTTAGCAATAGTTCCGATTTCAGTCGCCATCCCCGTGAATACGACAATACCTTTTGCACGTCCCTTAGTAACACTAGTAACACTCCATGCCATAGTAACACGATCACCAATTGGAATATCCTCGTCGGCAGATTCCATAGTAACAAATTTACTTACTGGCAAAGATTCTCCTGTAAATAAAGACTCATCAGTCTCAAAATTCATAGCTTCAAAAAGACGTATATCTGCAGGAACAGTATCTCCTGTCTTTAATTCTACAATATCACCAGGCACAATCCGGGAAGAAGGAATTGTAAAACTAGAACCATCACGAACAACATGTGCCGTTGGAGACGATAAAGAACGTAAAGAGTTTACAGTCTTTTCAGCATTATATTCTTGGAAAAAGCCTACAACAATATTGACTATTCAAAATTAAGATAACATCCTAATATATATATATATATATATACTTAATATGACAGCTGTTATTACACCCCCTTCAATCCAATCTCTTATGCCTAAAGATACAATCATTGCAGTTACAAGAACCTATCAACAAATATATATATGATCAAAAAAATATATTACTTATTATTCTTACAAGTGTCATGGCATTAGCAGCTTGTCGTAGAAGTACTGCAATAACAGATACACCGCCCTCATTATTTAAGGAATTAGCACCATATTTTAAAAGCCGCTTCTCAGCTTCTTCTGAATTAAGACCATTTTCCATGCTCGTAGAAAGCACATCCTCTATATGTCCGGGAGAAAGTAAAAATGGATGTTTTGAATATTGAAATACTTCGACATGATTTTTGGACTTATTTTTATAACACATAACTTATTTTTATAAAAATAGTCCTTAAATAAAAAAAAGAAACACGATTTGCCAAAAAAATCTATATTATATAAAAAAGAAATTAAATAAGAATCTAATACAATTTGATATTTATTATTTTAAAAATCAGAAATTCCCGTGTTGAGACATCACCTTTTAATCATATAAGGGTTAGGACTGTTTATAAAAATCATAAAGGTTTCATTAATTTAGGGTTAAACCTAAACCTACTAAAATCTTCAACTATGAAATTTTATTTTTTTAGAGTGAACTTCCATAATTTTTAACAAATTAAGCCTTCTAATTTTTATTTTTCGAACATTTTTCCAATTATATCAGCATAATACCTAGTTTTACTAAAATTCAAATAATAACATTAATTTACAAATTTGGATTATAATAAAACCACATTTTCTTAAAAAAAACATTAGAAGAACGATTATTCCATCTTTTTAACAGAGTAAAATAAAAAATTAGAACTTAGAAACAAATATTATTAATAAATTATAAAAATATTTTGATAATTAAACTAAATATAAAGAGCATTAACTATTTTTTTTTCATAAATATTGTTTTCAGGATAAAATTTAATCTATATATATAAATATAAAACTTTTGAAAAAAAATAGTAAAAAAAAATTAAATAAAAAAAACATTTTTAAACATAAGTAAATAAAAGGATCAAGAGTTAATATTATCGAGTATTAAAGACTCCTAGAAATTTAAAAAAAAAAAGTTATAATTAAACAAATATAAAAACATTTAGTTAATCTTAAAGAGATGTACTTTTAATAAGTAATATTTTCTTCTATTTTTGTAAATTAATATTAGAAATAAAATATTTAAGACTAAATTAAATATAAAATGAGAAAATCGTTATTCAAAAAAGTAAAATTCAAACTAAAATTCCAATATTCATCAGGATAACCGATGGGTAGAAAAGGTAGGCCAAAAAAAAGGCAGCAATGTCATGGCCGCTTAAGAAGCAAGCAGCAGAACAAGATGACATTAAGGAATAACATCTTTTGGCATTGATTGTGAAGGAGAAATATAAGAACGGATGCAAAGAACTCCAGAAATATTGTAAAGAGTTGAAAGAAATAGATGATAAATTCAAAGTAAATGATAAAGTTAAAGGACTTTGTGAAGGGAAAGATAAAAAATGCGAGGAACTGGGAGGAAAAGTAAAAGCAGGATTGGGAACTTTTAAAGAGGAACTTGAAAAAGCATTCAAGAGATAAAAGATTAACATTGTAAAAAATATGAAGGAAAATGTATGCTTTTAGAAGGCACGGGTAATGGAGAACTTAAGAATGGCTGTTCCAGTTTGAGGGAAGAATGTTGCAGATTGAAGCGTGAAAAGGTGGCAGAGGAGCTCCTTTTGAGGGCGCTCGGAGGGGATGTTAAAAATGATAAAGATGTGAATAAATGTAAAGGAAAGATGGAAAAGGTTTGCCCAATGTTAATCAAAGAAAGCGACGAGCTGATGTCTTTGTGTCTTAATCCGACTAAAACGTGCAAAACTATGGAAAGTAAATTAAAGGATGTTTGCAAGACTTTAAAAAAAGAATTGGATCAGAAAAATTTAGAAAAAGATTTCCATAAAAAACTTGAGAAATGTCATTTTTACGAACAAGCGTCTACTGATGCTAAATGTCAGGACTTTGAGAAGAAATGCAA
Organism: Pneumocystis carinii B80; assembly: GCF_001477545.1. Classification (NCBI taxonomy): domain Eukaryota; kingdom Fungi; phylum Ascomycota; class Pneumocystomycetes; order Pneumocystales; family Pneumocystaceae; genus Pneumocystis; species Pneumocystis carinii. Next base: position 531,385 of record NW_017264716.1, read on the forward strand.
GGAAAAAAATATTAGATATGAAGCGCCGGAATCTGATCTTAGTCCAGTGAAGTCGAAGGCATCGTTCTTGAGAAGTATTGGGTTGGATGATGTCCATAAAAGCGCAGAAAAAGATGATATTATTATTGGAAAAAAAGGAGTGGATGTACCAAGGAGGCTGGGTACAGATTTTCTGCAAGATCTCTTGCTAGCATTGAGCCAAGATGAGAATGTAAATGAATCAAGAATTGAAAGATGAACTTTTTATAATTTTAGTTCGCCATTTTAATTAGTAATTTAGCTTTATCGGGCAAAGTTTAAGTTTATCGAGAGGTAGTAAAGATTATGATAAGAACAAGTCTAAGTTTTCGTAAAGGAATAAGTGGACTATATTGTTTATTTTTAAAAAGCTACTAAACTTTATGATGAAAAAATTAACAAAATCTATCGCTTACCCTAAAAAACCAGCAAAGTCTAAGTTTATTGCAAAAGAATTAATAAAATCTATTGTTTATCAAAAAAAAAAAACAATAAAACCTAAGATCATTATAAAAGAATTAATAAACTGTAAGTTTATTGAAAAAAAACAACTAAACTTTATGATTATCTTAAAAAAATTAATAAATTTGTTTATCGGAAATTAGTCTGTCGTTAGGGAGAGGCTAGTGGAGATTTGATAAGATAAGAGTAAATTGGAAGGAATTTGATTGGAGATTAAAAGGATGGTTCAATTTAAAAGTATTTTAAAAGTATTTTTATTAAAAGTAACAAATTGGATAATGTTCAATTGATTTTTCATTAATTAGAACAAAGGACCAGAATTTAAAGATGTTTTTACTAAAAGTAAAATCAAATCAATTTTTATTTAAAAATAATAAATTAAAATGAAATTAAAAAAATTTTGTTAAAAACAGTAGATCAGATCAAAATTTAAAGAGGGTTTTTATTTAAAATAAAATATTAAATTAGTTTTAAAGAATGTTTTATTAAAAATAACAGGGTCAATGGAGACGAATTAATTTTTTACTAGTTGAAACAAAAAAAAAGTTATAGAGAGGGTTTTATTAAAGATAATAGATTAAATGAAAATAAATTGATCTTTTATTATTAAAAAAGAGGATAAAGATTAGAGGGTTTTGTTGAAGATAGGGTTAGGATTAAGTAAGCTAAATTATTTTAATACTAGTTAAACTTTAAAAAAGTTAAGAAATTCTAATTAAAAACTTAGGATAAATAGTTTTTTCTTAACATTTTGTCATGATCCTCAAGATACTCCTTACTCTTACTTTATACTGGATATATTTAGTTAGAGTAAGATGTGAAACGGTGCCAGTAGACTTTGAGAATAATGATTATTATTATTATTTTCATCTCTTAGAAGATGTTGATATTGAAGAGTTTTCGCGGGCGATAGGATTCAAATATCATATGAAAGTAGAATATCTGGATAACCACCATATATTTTTTATAGAAAAGGGTGTTTTAGAAGACGAAATTAAAGAAAAAATTGAGAATTATTTCGGTTTAGAAAAAGGAAGAAATGCAATAGATGGGTTTAATAGTGACAAGCTTTTTTATTATGAGAAACAAAAGTTGGTCAAGCGAGTAAACAGGGGTGCGATAAGAGACGATATATATTTTGATAACCAAGATCTTTATAATGATGAAGTTGTCAATAATGTTGAAGTTGTCAATAATGTTGTAAAAGATCCGACGGGAGATGATCAGGCGGGAAAATCAACGGAAGATCAGGTGGAAAATTCAACGGAAGATCAGGCAGGAAAATCAACGGGAGATCTGCCGGGAAATCCGCCGGTAAATCTAACACAGAAGTTAGAGGAAATTAAAAAACAATTAAATATAAGTGATCCTTGTTTTGATAAACAATGGTATTTGGTATAGCTTATTCTTTTTTTTTTTCATCAAAATCTGATTTTTTAATTAGTTCAATACGAAAGACCCTGGTGTAGATATAAATGTTACAGGTGTATGGTTACAAGGTTTGATATTTGTGTTGTTGATTGCCTTTTAATGATTTTAGGGATAAGGGGAAAAAATGTAACAGTTGCCATTGCAGATAATGGCATAGATTATTGTAACCAGGATTTGGCTCCAAATTATGTTTGAAAAACTATTATAAAATCACTATTTTAACTTTTTTCAGAATGCTAACGCTTCATATAATTTTGATGAAGGAAATTTCGACCCAAAACCTCAGAAGCCTGATGAAAGTCATGGTACTAAATGTGCAGGAGAAGTGGCGGCCGCTAAGAATACTCTGTGTGGGCTTGGTGTTGCATATGAATCTAATATTTCAGGTATTTTTCTTTAATTGCTACCAATCTAATATTGTTAAGGAATACGATTTTTGACTTCTGTTTATGCGCTTTTTCTTGAGGCAGAAGCTCTTAGTTATAAACCGAATGTTAATCATATTTATTCTTGTAGCTGGGGACCTCCTGAATACGGATCTTTAGCTATGCCAATGATGCCTACTACTTATTCTGCAATTATTAAAGGGATAAAAGAAGGAAGGAACGGTCTTGGCTCTATATATGTTTTTGGAAGCGGAAATGGTGGATTATTGGATGATTGCAATTACGATCCATATGCAAATAGTCCATATACTATTACTATCGCTGCTATAGATTCAGAAGATAAAAATTTTTATTTTTCAGAGTCATGTCCTTGCATTTTGGCTTCTACATATTCTGGCGGAGAAAATGGATCTATTGTAATCTTTTCTTTTTTTTTTATAATAAATTTATCGTTTTAGTATACTACGGATATTGGTAAGACAAATTGCACTACTGAACATTCTGGAACTTCTGCTTCTACAGCGATTGCTGCGGGTATTATTGCTCTTGTTCTTTCAGTGAAGTAAGAATATCATTAAAATTATTTAACTAAAAAATTAGTCCTAATCTTACATGGCATGATATTCAAGCTTTGATTGTGGAGACAGCTGTTCCATTTAATTTGAAATATCCTGGATGGGGAGAACTTCCTTCTAAACGTTATTATAATAATTATTTTGGTTATGGAAAACTAGATGCATATAGAATGGTCGAAAGAGCAAGAACATTTAAAACATTAAATGCTCAGACAATGTTTTCAACTCAACTAATACGAATTAATATGCAATTTCCTGGAACAACTAAACATATCACGAGCAGTTTTTATATTCATAGTGGATATCCTGAGTATTATAACTTTAAAAATTTGGAATATGTTGGTGTTTCATTTCATTATCAACACCAAAGAAAAGGTCGTCTGGAGTTTAGTATTACAAGCCCTGCAAATGTTACTTCAAAATTAGCACGTGTACGTATTCGTGATAAAGAAGGTGGCACTTTTTCTTGGGTTTTTACGACTGTAAAGCATTGGTATTTTGTTTCATTTTATAAAATAATAACTAATGATTTTTAGGGGAGAATCCATTGTAGGTAACTGGACTATTGATGTTGAAGATAAAAATATGTGGAATGAACAAAGTTCTATTTTTAGTTGGCAACTTCATTTTTTCGGAGAGTCTATTAATTCAAGTAAAGCACAACCTCCTCCATATCCTTTTGCGCATAAACAACCAACTACTGCGCCTCCACCAGATCCAGGTGCTACGCCTCCACCAGATCTAGATGCTAACCCTCAACCTCAACCAGATCCTGGGTCTCCGCCTTCATCAGATCCTGAGTCTCCGCCTTCATCAGAACCCGGGTATCAACCTCCATCAAAACCTGGGCCTCAACCTCCATCAGAACCTCAGCCTCCATCAAAACCAGATCTTAACCCTCCATCAGATCCTAGCTCTCAGCAAGATCCAGATACTTCGCTTTCATCAAATCCAACTTCTACATCTTCATCAGAACCATCACCACCATCACCACCACCTGCTCCTGCACCTGCACCACCTGCACCACCACCGCCACCTGCTCCTGCACCTGCACCACCTGCACCACCACCGCCACCTGCTCCTGCACCTGCACCACCTGCACCACCACCGCCACCTGCTCCTGCACCTGCACCACCTGCACCACCACCGCCACCTGCACCTGCACCTGCACCTGCACCACCTCCACCACCGCCGCCACCACCACCTCGGCCGGAACTAGAACCAGAACCAGAACCAGAACCAGAACCAGAACCAGAGCCACAACCACCGCAGCCACAACCAGAGCCACCTGTACCTCCACCAAAACCACAACCACCACCACCACCACCGGAACAAAAACCAACATCAATAACTTCATCTACATCTACGACTTCATCAAGCAAAACTAAAATATCAACCACTCGAAAAGCTTCATCTACTAAAACTTCATCTACTACAAAGACTTCTGCACGGCCATCTCCTACTGAGGGTACTTTTACTGGATCAAGTGCTTCTCATCTTTCATTCTTCGAAAAAAGGCATTTGTTACTTCAAATGATATTATTGTTATTTTTTTTCTTATTTTTGGGTTACTCTTTTTAACCTATAGGATTTTTAAGAAAACGGACATCTCAGTGATAGACTTTCTATAATTGAAGCTCTTAATGAGGAGTCTAATCTAAATATATCTTAAGAAATCGAAAAGGCTCCTATGTTGAAAAAACCGTTAATTCATTCAATATTAGTGATACCAGTGATTTTGATCTGCATGAGCAACGTACTCTTTATATTTAAATAATTAATTTTAATTCCATTTATGTATATATTTTTCTAATATATTTATGTATATGTTACTTAATCTATCATCCACCTTATGCTTTCTTACTCCAACTTTGATATTATATCTTAACATTAAAAATATAAAGTTAGAATTGCTTAAAAAAGTGTTTAATCAGTTAGCATATTCTATTTTCTTGAACTATTTTTAAAGAATGCGCTCAAATGTATTATATTTATTAGTATATTTTATAGAGGTTTTTTTCTGATGAAAAAGGTGGTAATCATTGGATCAGGGCCTTTTGGGTATATTTTAACTAAATATGAACTTTATTTATAAAGTCTTAGTTATACGGCAATTATTTATCTTGGAAGAGCAGAATTGAAGCTAATTCTTTGTTAAGGAATCTTATCTAATGGTATTGCATCAGATGGAGATAACAACATAGAATAAAGGAATAAAAGAATCTGATAACCCTTTATTAATATCTTAAACATAGAAGAGATGTAGAAAATTATCAGGGATTTCCTGATGGTATTTTGGGTCTTTTATTAATCTAAGCTTTAGAAAGCAGTCAGAAAAAATAAGCATTTCTGGAAAATTAAAGTAATATAAGAAAAAATAGAGAAGAGAATGTGTTCAATTAAACTAAAAGTACATGTCAAACATCATTAGTCGAGTATTCTTTAATTAAAACTAAAGATCAGAAGAAGTATTGATTATAAATCAATATTGAAAACAATGCAATGATTAAATAAAAAAAATAAGAATTAATTATTTGAATGAAGTAAAGTTAAAAATAATGAAGATATTGGATTTAAGAATAATAATATAGTATTAAAAGTAGTAAAAGTTTGAAATGAATTGAAATAAATGTTAAAAGTCGGTAAATAAAATCTAATATATATATTATTTTATAAAAAACAATTGAATGGGATGAAAAGGAATATATATAAAACAAAAAAGATCATTTAAATTTATAACCAAGATTTGTAATAATTTTTATTTTTAATAGTTTTTTCCTAATTTTTTTAGGGTTTATTGAAATCGTAAAATTTATCTTATCTAAATAAAACTTATTCATGAAATAACTATCAAGCTTAATAAAGGACCCAATATAGGAGTATATTTTTAATATTTATGCTATATATTGGGATCCAGAAATAATATAAGATGTTCTTTTCCATAATTAATAAAATTATAGTTCTAGGAATATTGATTTTAATTGGTGATTATATTTTGGATTATTTTTATTTTTAACTATTTATAGTTCCTACTTATGGCAATCAAAACACGTATTTGAAAGCTAGAGATTCTCAAGTAAGCGCAAAAATTACGCCGTTTAAGGATTTTGTTGCTGGGAATGAAGATATCTTTGCTTATATTTTGAAAGAAGATTATCAAGAAGATGAAGGGAAATGCAAATCAAAGCTTAATGAATATTGTGAAGAATTGAAAGGAATAGATCCAGGATTAGATAAAGTTTATAGTAAAGTTAAAGAAATTTGTAATAATATAGAACAAAAATGCAAAGACATAAAAGCAAAGATTGAAAAAAAAATAGATGAAATTGGAAAATTAATCATTATTTTGGCTACTAAAAGCATCTTTTATGAAGAATGCAATAAATATTTTGATACATGTATGTTTTTTGAACCTACAAAAAATCAGCAGGTCATAGATTTCTGCATTTTCTTTCGAGATACTTGTTATTTACACAAGCAAAAAGAGATGAGAAACGAAGTTTTTCTTAGAGCTCTTGGTGCTGATATTACTAAATCTAAAGATTTCCAGGAAAAAAAGCAGGAAATTTGTCCAACATTGATTAAAAAGGGTGATGATCTAGCCTCATTATGTCTTGAAAATATTTCATTTGAAGATTTCAATAATGATATTGATCGTTTTTGCGGTTCTTTAAGCGATCTTATTGATAATGGTAGAAAAGAAGAAATATGTTATGAAAAACTCGGAATATATTCTCCTCTCAAAGAGAGATGTGAAGAGAAAAAGAGCGGATTGAAAAAACTATGCGAGGGAAAGGGTATTATATATAGTCCTCCAATTAAAGGTTTTAATCCAATTGAGCGGGAAATGACATTGTTAGAGAAGATTGGTCTGGAAAATCTTTATAAAGAAGGAAGAAATAGAGGACTAATTCTTGGAACTTTAGAAAAAACGTTGGATGACATGTTAATCCGTTTATCTTCGAATATTAAAGCTAATAATATGGAAAACAAATGCAAGAAACTACTAGATACTAACTGTAGTTATCTTAGAACTATAAGTTCTGAATTTAAAGAATTATGTGAAAAAAATAACAAAGAAGAAAAATGTAGAGATATATCAGAAATAACGGATAGGTGTAAAAATCTTAAAACGAAACTTTATCAAGATGGGACTTTTGTAGAAATTAAAGGTGGAGTAAAATCGCAAATTTTGTATCAAGATGGGTTTTTAACATCATTTACCGAAAATGAATGTTTAGAGGTTATCTCAGAATGTACTTATATTAAAAGATCATGCAATCCTGATATGAATACTGAATGCCAAAATCTAAGGCTGGCATGTTATAAAAAGAAAGAAGATCAACTTTTCATTAAATTAGTTGGAAGACAGTTGCACAAACTTAATATATCAGAATCGAATGATGAAGGGCTTAAGGAATGCCAAAAAATAGTATTGGAAAAGTGCTCTACACTTAATAATAATAATATTGAGATTTTTTTGAGATGCCTTCGGCCAAAGGATATATGTCTTAGATTTGAAAAAATTATTTCGTCTCAATTGAAAGATCTAGAAAAAGCTTTGAATGCAGTAGGGGATTCTCCTAAAGAAAAGGACTGCATTGAATTGAAAAAGGATTGTGAAGGTATTTTAAAAGATTTAGGATTAAATGATGAGAAATGCGTTAAATTGAAAGAGCGTTGTGAATATTTTAGAGTTACAAAAAAACTGAAATATGCGTTTTTAAAAGAAGAAAGTGATGCATTAGCGGATAATCAAAAATGTATAAAAGCCTTTAAGGATAAATGTGATAAATTATCTGAAAAAGAGAAGAATTTATATCATGTTTCATGCAATTCACTAGAAGAAACATGCAAATTTATGGTTTCAGAAGCTATGAATCATTGCGATATTTTAAAAAAGAACATGCAAGAACATAAAATTCTGGATAAAACTAAAGGTTCAAATCAAACATTGGTTAAAAAACTCTGTACAACATGGGGTTCATATTGTCGCCAACTTATGGAGAATTGCCCGGACACGTTAAAAAAAGGTTCCAATAGCCATGATGAAAAAGGAGTCTGTTTACAATTGAAAGATAATTGCAAGTCATTCTGGGTTGAAAAGAAAGTGGATGGTAAACCAGCAAAAGAAGATGGAAAGAAAGTGGAGGATAAGCCACCGAAAGAAGATGAAAAGAAAGTGGAGGATAAACCATCAAAAGAAGAAGTGAAACCTAATGAGGGGATGAAAATAAGAATTCCTGATATGATTAAAATAATGTTGTTGGGAGTGATTGTTATGGGGATGATGTAAATGAATGAAAAAAATGTTAATAGAATGAAAATGTGCATATATCTATTGTTTATATATAATAGAAATGTAAATGAATGAAATGAAGCTTTAATTATTTTAACACAGAATCTTAGTTTGAAACTATGCTTTATTTGGTAAAGTTTAAGCTTATCGAAGAGCTAAAGTTTATGATAAGAACGAGTTCAAGTTTGTCGTAAAAAATCATTTCAAAATAACTAACTTTTCACTCTACCCATATTCAATTTAGAAACTACCCACTAAACTCCCTAAAAAGAGGTGGCAATGGCACGGCTGGTTAAGAGGCAAGCACAAGTAGTACAAAAACAAGATGACATTAAGGAGGAACACCTTTTGGCTTTCATTCTGAAGGAGAAATATGATAAAGAAGAACAATGCAAACAAGAACTCAAGAAATATTGTGAAGAGTTGAAGGAAATAGATGGTGGTTCCGATGTGAATAAAAATGTTAAAGAAATTTGTGATGAAGCAAAACGAGACAAAAAATGCACAGGACTGAAAGCCAAAGTTGAAGCAGAATTGGACACTTTTGATACGGAACTTGAAGATGAATTAGGAAAATTAAAAGATGAAAATTGTAAAAAATATGAAGAAAAATGTATACTTTTAGAAGGAACGGGTTATAGTGAAGATATTAAGAAGAACTGCGTCGAGTTGAGGGAAGGATGTTACGAATTGAAGCGTAAAAAGGTGGCAGAGGAGCTTCTTTTGAGGGCGCTCGGAAAGGAAGCTAAAAATGATGGTGAATGTAAAGAAAAGATGAAAACTGTTTGCTCAGTGTTAAGCCGAGAAAGCGACGAATTGATGTCTTTCTGCCTTGATCCAACTAAAACATGTGAAACGTTGAAAAAAAAATCAGAAGAAGTTTGCAACCTTTTGAAAACAAAATTGGATGGGAAAAGTTCAGAAAAGTGTCATGAAAGACTTGAGAAATGTCATTTTTATGGAGAAGCGTGTACTGAAACAAAGTGCGAGGAGGATAAGACGAAATGTGAAAAAGAAGGAGTCATATATAAAGCACCGGAATCTGATTTTAGTCCGGTGAAACCGAAGGCGTCGTTGTTGAGAAGTATTGGGTTGGAAGATGTTTATAAAAGAGCTGAAAAAGAAGGGATTATTATTGGAAAATCAGGAGTGGATCTACCGAGGAAGTCAGGTACAAATTTTCTGCAAGATCTCTTGCTACTGTTGAGCAGAGATGAGAAGGAGACGGATGCAACAAGTAAATGCAAAAAAGCGTTAGGAAAATGTGATACTTCTAAGTATTTGGACCATAATTTGAAAGATTTATGCGATAAAAATGATAACGACAAATGCAAAGCATTACTAGATGTAAATGTAAAAGAAAGATGCACAAATCTCAAATTAAATCTTTATCTGAAAGATTTGTCTACGGAATATGATAAAGAATCAAAAGTTTTATTCTGGAGAGAGCTTCCAACATTATTTACAAAGGGAGAGTGTGTAGAACTTGAGTCGGAATGTTTTTATTTAAAAAAGGCGTGTAAAGATAGTAAGATTGATGAAGCATGTCAAAATGTACGAGCAGCGTGCTATAAAAAGGGACAAGACAGGATGTTGAATACGTTCTTTCAAAAGGAATTGAAGGGAAAGCTTGGTCATGTAAGATTTTATAGCGATCCTAAAGATTGTAAAAAATATGTGGTAGAAAACTGTACAAAACTTAAAGAAGATAAAAGATACCTTTCAAAATGTCTTTATCCTAAAGAACTATGTTATGGGCTTTCAAATGATATTTTTCTCCAATCCAAAGAGTTAAGTGCGCTTTTGGATGATCAAAGGGATTTTCCATTAGAAAAGGATTGTGTTGAATTGGGAGAGAAGTGTGATCAACTTAGTAGTGATTCATTATTGAATTTAGAAAAGTGTATAACATTGAAAAGACGCTGTGAATACTTTAGAGTTTCAGAGGGATTTAGAAATGTACTTTTAAAAAGAAAAGATGATTCGTTAATGACTCAGGAAAACTGTACAAAGGCATTGCATGAGAAATGTGATGCTTTATCTAGGAGGAGAAAGAATTCATTTAGTGTTTCATGTGCTTTACCAGAAGAAACATGTAGTTATATGGTATTCCACACAAGTCAAGATTGTAAATATTTAAAAGAAAACATCAAGAATGGAGGAATTGTAGGAAAAATTGGAGGAGCAAATGGAAATGAAACAGCACTTGAAGAACTCTGCACAACATGGGGCCGACATTGTCACCAACTTGTGAAGAATTGTCCGGAGCAGTTGAAAAAAAAAGAGAATGGCAATGACAATGATCATAACTGTGACAAACTCGAAGAAAAATGCAGGGATACTTTTGAAAAGTTGAAAGCGAAGGAGGAGCTAACTCACCTGTTGAAAGGCAATTTAAAGGATGATGTTAAATGTAAAGAAGCATTAGGAAAGGGTTGCACTGAGTTGCAAAAGGATAATACATTCAAAATTCTGCTTACTAATTGTGAAGAGGGCACCAAGGGAACTGTTTGCAAAAAATTAGTTGATAAAGTAAAAAAGAAATGTCCTACTTTAAAAACCGATTTGGAGAATGCGAAAGAGGAGTTGACAAAGATGAAGACTGAGTACGATGCGCTCAAACAGGCGGCAGAAAAATCTACAAAGGAAGCTAAGTTATTGCTATCGAAGCCTCGACAAACTGTAATGCCAAGTGCGCAGAATAGCAGTGGTTCTGTACCAGCACAGCCACCAGCAGCACCAGCAGCACCAGAAGCAGGATCATCTTCATCACCACAAGGGCCACCTTCATCACCAGAATCATCTTCTACATCAAGTGGAACACCAGGCACAACAGATGGAACGGCGAAGAATCCAAAATTTGGACTCGTTAAAAGAGCATATGTAGCTGAAGGAGTATCAGAAGCAGAGGTCAAAGCATTTGATGCAACGACGATAGCATTGGAGTTGTATTTGGAATTGAAAGAGGAATGCAAAGCTTTACAACTAGATTGCGGTTTTAAAGAGGAATGTCCAGATACTAAACAAGCTTGCGAAAATATAGACACTTTATGTAAACTGGAACCATTAGAAATTAAGCCTCATCATACAGAGAAAATAACAGCTACGATGACGGAAACAAAGACCATTGAGAAGACTACTGAGAAGACTAGTACGACGACTATTACGATAACCAAGCCAGTAGGTGGAGGAAAAGTAACAGAACAGTGTACATTAGTGCGGACGACAGATATATGGGTGACGAGTACGTCATTGCATACGAGCACCGTGACAAGTACACCTACAGTGACGTCTACAGTGACGTTGACCTCAATGCGCAAGTGCAAACCTACAAAATGTACAACTGATTCAAGTGAAGAAACGCATTAAGTGACTCCAAATAAAGGGATAAAAATAGGAGTTCCAGAGATAGTAAAAATAATGTTGTTGGGAGTTATTGTTATAGGGATGATGTAAAATGAATAAGAAAAATAGCATTGGAATGAAAGTTTGAATATATTTGTCATTTGTATATAGTACAGGAAATTTAGAAGAATGATGCATAAATTTTTAATGAAGAATTAAAAAATGAAGTTTTCATTATTTTAGCACACAATCTTAGTCCAAGACTATACTTTATAGGGTAAAGTTTAGGTTTATCGCAGAAATAGTAAAGTTTATAATTATAAAAACAAATTTAAGTTTATCGTAGAAGAATAAGTGAACTATATTGTTTATTTTTAAAAAGCTACTAAACTTTATTATGAAAAAATTAACAAAATCTATTGCTTACCCTAAAAAACCGATAAAGCCTAAGTTTATTGCAAATGAATTAATAAAATTTATTGTTTATCAAAAAAAACAATAAAATCTAAGATCATTATAAAGAATTAATAAACTGTAAGTTTATTCAAAAAACAATTAAACTTTATAATTATCTTAAAAAAACTAGTAAATTTATTTAGCAGAAATTAGTCCGTCATTAGGTCGAGACTAGTGGAGATTTGATAAGAGTGAATTGGAAGGAGTTTGATTGGAAATTAAAAGGATGGTTCAATTTAAAGGTATTTTAAAAGTATTTTTATTAAAAGTAACAAATTGGGCAAGGTTGAATTGATTTTTCATTAACTAAAAAAGACTAGAATTTAAAGATGTTTTTATTAAAAGTAAAATCAGATCAATTTCTATTTAAAAATAATAAATTAAAATGAAATTAAAAAAATTTTGTTAAAAACAGTAGATCAGATCAAAGTTTAAAGAATGTTTTATTAAAAATAACAGGATCAATGGAAACATTGATTTTTTATTAATAAAAGGAGAGAAAAAACTAGATAGGGTTTTATTAAAGGTAATAGATTAAATGAAAATAAGTTGATCATTTATTAGTAAAAACAAGGGGACAGATTAGAGGGTCATGTTGAAGATAGGGTTAGGTTTAAGTAAGCTAAATTTTAATACTAGTTAAACTTTAAAAAAGTTAAGAATTTCTAACTAAAAAGTTAAGAAATTCTAATTAAAAACTTAGGATAAATAATTTTTTCTTAACTTTTCGTCATGACCCTCAAGATACTCTTTACTCTTACTTTATACTGGATATATTTAGTTAGAGTAAGATGTGAAAGGAAGCCAGTAGACTTTGAGAATAATGATTATTATCATTTTCATTTCTCAGAAGATGTTGATATTGAGGATTTTTCGCGGGCGTTAGGATTTAAACATTATATGAAACTAGAATATCTGGATAACCAGCATATATTTTCTATAGAAAAGAGTGTTTTAGAAGACGAAATTAAAGAAAAAATTGAGAATTATTTCGGTTTAGAAAAAGGAAGAAATGCAATAGATGGGTTTAATAGTGACAAGCTTTTTCATTATGAGAAACAAAAGTTGGTCAAGCGAGAAAAGAGAAATGTGATAAAAGACGATATATATTTTGATAACCAAGATCTTTATAATGATGAAGTTGTCAATAATGTTGTAAAAGATCCGATGGGAGATCAGGCAGAAAATCAGAAGGGAGATCAGGCAGAAAAACCGACGGTAAATCCGCCGGTAAATCTAACAGAGAAGTTAGAGGAAATTAAAAAACAATTAAATATAAGTGATCCTTGTTTTGATAAACAATGGTATTTGGTATAGTTTATTCTTTTTTTTTTTTTTTTAAAATCTAATTTTTTAATTAGTTCAATACGAAAAGCCCTGGTATAGATATAAATGTTACAGGTGTATGGTTACAAGGTTTGATATTTGTGTTGTTGATTGCCTTTTAATGATTTTAGGGATAACGGGAAAAAATGTAACAGTTGCCATTGTAGATAATGGTCTAGATTATACTAACAAGGATTTGGCTCCAAATTATGTTTGAAAAACTATTATAAAATCACTATTTTAACTTTTTTCAGAATGCTAACGCTTCATATGATTTTGCTTCTAACGATCCCGACCCAAAACCTGATGACCCTGATGAAAGCCATGGTACTAAATGTGCAGGAGAAGTGGCGGCCGCCAGGAATACTCTGTGTGGGCTTGGTGTTGCATATGAATCTAATATTTCAGGTATTTTTCTTTAATTGCTACCAATCTAATATTGTTAAGGAATACGATTTTTGACTTCTGTTTTTGCGCTTTTTCTTGAGGCAGAAGCTCTTAGTTATAAACCGAATGTTAATCATATTTATTCTTGTAGCTGGGGACCTCCTGAATACGGATCTTTAGCTATGCCAATGATGCCTACTACTTATTCTGCAATTATTAAAGGGGTAAAAGAAGGAAGGAACGGTCTTGGCTCTATATATGTTTTTGGAACCGGAAATGGTGGATTATTGGATGATTGTAATTACGATGGATATGCAAATAGTCCATATACTATTACTATCGGTGCTATAAATTCAGAAGATGAAAGACCTTATTTTTCAGAGTCATGTCCTTGCATTTTGGCTTCTACATATTCTGGCGGAGGAAATGGATCTATTGTAATCTTTTCTTTTTTTTTTATAATAAATTTATCGTTTTAGTATACTACGGATATTGGTAAGACAAATTGCACTACTCAACATTCTGGATCTTCTGCTTCTACAGCAATTGCTGCGGGTATTATTGCTCTTGTTCTTTCAGCGAAGTAAGAATATCATTAAAATTATTTAACTAAAAAATTAGTCCTAATCTTACATGGCGTGATGTTCAAGCTTTGATTGTGGAGACAGCTGTTCCATTTAGATTGGACTATCATGAATGGGAACAACTTCCTTCTAAACGTTATTATCATAATAATTTCGGTTATGGAAAACTAGATGCATATAGAATGGTCGAAAGAGCAAAAACATTTAAAACATTAAATCCTCAGACAACGTTTTCAACTCAACTAGTAATTGTTAATAGGAAAATTCCTAATCCCAGTAGACATATCAGGAGCAGTTTTTATATTCATAGTGGATATCCTGAGTATTATAACTTTAAAAATTTGGAATATGTTGGTGTTTCATTTTATTATAAACACAAAAAAAGAGGTTTTCTGGAGTTTAGTATTACAAGCCCTGCTAATGTTACTTCAAAATTAACACGTGTACGTTTTCGTGATACTGAAAGTGGCACTTTTTTTTGGACTTTTACGACTGTAAAGCATTGGTATTTTGTTTCATTTTATAAAATAATAACTAATGATTTTTAGGGGAGAAAGCATTGTAGGTTACTGGACTATCGATGTTAAAGATAGAAATAGTTGGGATGAAGAAAGTCATATTTTTCTTTGGCAACTTCATTTTTTCGGAGAGTCTATTAATTCAAGTAAACCACAACCTCATCCTCAATATCCTTTTAAGCATATCCTTCCAACTACTGCGCCTCCGCCAGATCCAACTACTGCGCCTCCGCCAAATCCAATTACTACGCCTCCGCCTTCATCAGATCCTGGGTCTCAACCTCCATCAAAACCTGGGCCTCAACCTCCATCAGATCCTCAACCTCCATCAGATCTTAAACCTCCATCAAAACCAGATGCTAGGCCTCGACCTCCATCAGATCCTAGCTCTCAGCAAGATCCAGATACTTCGCTTTCATCAAATCCAACTTCTACATCTTCATCAGAACCACCACCACCATCACCACCACCACCACCGCCACCGCCACCTGCACCTGCACCTGCACCTGCACCACCTCGGCCGGAACTAGAACCAGAACCAGAACCAGGACCAGAACCAGTGCCACAACCACCACAGCCACAACCACCACAGCCACAACCAGAGCCACCTGCACCTCCACCAAAACCACAACCACCACCACCATCACCACCGGAACAAAAACCAACATCAATAACTTCATCTACATCTACGACTTCATCAAGCAAAACTAAAATATCAACCACTCGAAAAGCTTCATCTACTAAAGCTTCATCTACTACAAAAACTTCTACACGGCCGTCTCCTACTGAGGGTACTTTTACTGGATCAAGTGCTTCTCATCTTTCATTCTTCGAAAAAAGGCATTTGTTACTTCAAATGATATTATTGTTATTCTTTTTCTTATTTTTGGGTTACTCTTTTTAACCTATAGGATTTTTGAGAAAACGGACATCTCAGTGATAGACTTTCTATAATTGAAGCTCTTAATGAGAAGTCTAATCTAAATATATCTTAAGAAATCGAAAAGGCTGCTATGTTGAAAAAACCGTTAATTCATTCAATATTAGTGATACCAGTGATTTTGATCTGCATGAACAACGTACTCTTTATATTTAAATAATTGATTTTAATTCTATTTATGCATATATTTTTCTAATATATTTATTTGCATATTTTTCTAATATATTTATGTATATGTTACTTAATCTATCATCCACCTTATGCTTTCTTACTCCAACTTTGATATTATATCTTAACATTAAAAATATAAAGTTAGAATTGCTTAAAAAAGTGTTTAATCAGTTATCCTATCCTATTTTCTTGAATTATTTTCAAAGAAGAATGTACTCAAATGTATTATATTTATTAGTATATTTTATAGAGGTTTTTTTCTGATAAAAAAGGTGATAATCATTGGATCATGGCCTTTTGGGTATATTTTAACTAAATATGAACTTTATTTATAAAGTACTAGTTATATGACAATTATTTATCTTGGAAGAGCAGAATTGAAGACAATTCTTTATCAAGGAATCTTATCTAATGGTATTGCATCAGATGGAGAGATAACAACATAGAATAAAGGAATAAAAGAATCTGATAACCCTTTATTAATATCTTAAACATAGAAGAGATGTAGAAAATTATCAGGGATTTTCTGATGGTATTTTGGGTCTTTTATTAATCTAAGCTTTAGAAAGCAGTCAGAAAAAATAAGCATTTCTGGAAAATTAAATATAGGAAAAAATAGAGAAGAGAATGTGTTCAATTAAACTAAAAGTACATGTCAAACATCATTAGTCGAGTATTCTTTAATTAAAACTAAAGATCAGAAGAAGTATTGATTATAAATCAATATTGAAAACAATGCAATGATTAAAGAAAAAAATTAAGAATTAATTATTTGAATGAAGTAAAGTTAAAAATAATGAAGATATTGGATTTAAGAATAATAATATAGTATTAAAAGTAGTAAAAGTTCGAAATGAATTGAAATAAATGTTAAAAGTCGGTAAATAAAATAAAATGTAATATACATATTATTTTATAAAAAACAATTGAACGGGATGAAAAGGAATATAGAAAAAAACAAGATTATTTAAATTTATAATCAATATTTGTAATGGTTTTTATTTTTATTAGTTTTTCCTAATTTTTTTAGGGTTTATAGAAATCGTAAAATTTATCTTAAAACCTATTCATGAAATAATTATCAAGTTTAATAAAGGACCCAATTTAGAAGCATATTGTTAATATTTATGCTATGTATTGGGATACAGAAATAATATAAGATGTTTTTTTCCATAATTAATAAAATTATAGTTCTAGGAATATTGATTTTAATTGGTGATTATATTTTGGATTATTTTTATTTTTAACTATTTATAGTTCCTACTTATGGCAATCAAAGCACACATTTGAAAACTAGAGATTCTAAAGTAAGCATAGAAAATACGCCGTTTAAGGATATTGTTGTTAAGGATGAAGAAATCGTTGTTTATATTTTGCAAGAAGATTATGAAAAAGATGAAGAGAAATGCAAATCAAAGCTTAAGGAATATTGTGAAGAATTGAAAGGAATAGATTCAGAATTAAATAAAGTTCATAGTAAAATTAAAGAAATTTGTGGTGATATAGATAAAAAATGCAGAGAAACAAAAGCAAAGATTCAAAAAAAAGTCGAGGAAACTGCTAATTTAGTCACTGATTATATGAGTAGAAGCATCTCTTATAAAGAATGCGATCAATATTATCAAACATGTATGTTTTATGAACCTACAAAAGAAAAAGATGTTTTAGGTTTCTGCAGTCTCCTTAGATATTTCTGTTATTTTCTCAGGGATACAGACATGAGAAATGAAGTCATTCTTAGAGCTGTTTCTACTAGTATTTCTGGATCTAAAGATTTCGCGGAAAAAAGGCAGAATAATTGTCCAACATTGATTAAACAGAGTAATGATCTAGCTTTATTCTGCCTTGAAGATATTTCACTTGAAAATTTCAATAAAAGTATTGATGGGTTTTGCAATTCTTTAAATGATTTCATTGATAATGATAAAAAAGAAGAAGTATGTCATGAAAAACTCGGAATATATCCTCTTCTCAAAGAGAGATGTGAAGAGAAAAACGAGAAATTGAAGGAACTATGCAAGGTAAAGAATATTACATATAGGCCTCCAGTTAAAGATTTTAATCCGATTGAGCCGGAAATGACATTGTTAGAGGATATTGATCTAGAAAATCTTTATAAAGAAGGAAGAAATAGAGGGCTAATTCTTGGAGCTTTAGAAAAAACGTTGGATGACATGTTAATCTTTTTGTCTCGGAATAGTAAACCTGATGAGATGGAAGAAAAATGCAATAACGTACTAAATACTAGGTGTACTTATCTTAAAACTATAAGTTCTAAATTTATGGAATTATGTGAAAATAGTAACAAAAAAGAAAAATGTAAAGATATATCAAAAATGACGGATAGGTGTACAAAGCTTAGAATAAGACTTTATGTAGATGGAACTTCTACAAAATTTAAAGATAATTCGGAATTATTGTCTTATGATAAGTTTTCGACATCATTTACCGAGGATGAATGTTTAGAGGTTATGTCAGATTTTTTTTTTATTAGAAGACCATGCGAACCTAATATGAATAACGAATACCAAAATATAATAATTGCATGTTATAAAAAGAAAGAAGATCAACTATTCATTAAATTAATTGGAAGTGAGTTGTACAAACTTAATAAATTAGAATCGAATGATGAAAGATTTAATAAATGCCAAAAAATAGTATTGGAAAAGTGCGCTACATTTAAAAATAATAATGTTGGGATTTTTATGAGATGCCTTCGGCCAAAGGAGATATGTCTTAGATTTGAAAAAATTATTTCGTCTCAATTGAAAGATCTAGAACAAGTTTTGAATACAGTACGGGATTCTCCTAATGAAAAGGACTGCATTAAATTGAAAGAGGATTGTGAAGGTATTTTGAAAGATTTAGGTTTAAATAATGGGAAATGCGTTACATTGAAAGAGCGATGTGAATATTTTAAAGTTACAAGAGAACTGAAATATGCGTTTTTGAAAGAAAAAAGTGATGCATTAGCGGATAATGAAAAATGCATGAAAGCCTTGAAGGATAAATGTGATAAATTACCTAAAGTGATGGGGGGGGGGGGTTATATCATGTTTCATGCGCTTTACCAGAAGAAACATGTAAATTTATGGTTTCAGAAGCTAAGAATCATTGCAATATTTTTAAAAAGAACCTGGAAAAACATGAAATTGTGAATAAAACTAAAAACGTAAATAAAACATTGGTTGAAGAAACCTGCGTACTATGGGATCCATATTGTGATCAACTTATGGAAAATTGTCCAGAGACATTAAAAAATGATTCCAGTAACGCTGATGGGAAAGGAGTCTGTTTACAACTGAAAGAGAACTGCGTGCCATTCTGGGAGAAAAAACAATTGGAGGATGGACTAACTTATCTCTTGAGAGGTAATTTAGGAGATGCAAGTAAATGTAAAGAAACCTTAGAAAAGTATTGCGCCGAATGGAAAGCGGCATCAAATGAAACATTCAATGCTTTGCTTGGTAATTGTAATGATACTACCAAGGAAGATGTTTGCAAAAAATTAGTTGAAAAAGTAAAAAAGATGTGTCTTTCTTTAAAAACCGATCTGGAAAAAGCGAAAAATGAGTTGATAAAGAACAAGAATGAGTACGAAAAGGCCAAACAGGTGGCAAAAGAATCTAGGAAGAAAGCTAACTTATTGCTATCGATACCTCGACAAACTGTAACGTCAAGTGCGCAGAATAGCAGTGGTTCTGTACCAGCACAGCCACCACTAGCACCTCCAGCAGCACCAGAAGCACCAGCAGCAGGATCATCTTCTACATCAAGTGGAACGCCAAACGCAGCAGATGGAACGAAAGGGAATACAAAACTTGGACTTGTTAAAAGAGCGTATGTAGCAGGAGGAGTATCAGAAGCAGAAGTAAAAGCATTTGATGACACGGCAATAGCAATGGAGTTGTATTTGGAATTGAACGAGGAATGTAAAGCTTTAGAACTAGATTGCGGTTTTAAAGAGGATTGTTCAGATCTTGTTGTTTGCGGAGAAATAGACACGTTATGCAAAGGAATAAAACCATTAGAAGTTATGCCTTATCATACAGAGACAATAATAAAAGAAACCATGACAGTTACGATGACGGAAACAAAGACCATTGACAAGGCTGATGGGAAGACCGGTACGAAGACTATTACGATAGCCGAGTCAGTAGGTGGAGGAAAAGTAGCAGAACAGTGTACATTAGTGCGGACGACAGATATATGGGTGACGAGTACGTCATTGCATACGAGCACCGTGACAAGTACGCCTACTGTGACGTCTACAGTGACGTTGACCTCAATGCGCAAGTGCAAGCCTACAAAATGTACTACTGATTCAAGCAGAGAGACAGATAAAGGAGAAGAAGGAAAAGATGAAGAAGATGTAAAACCGAATGATGGGATGAAAATAAGAGTTCCTGATATGATTAAAATAATGTTGTTGGGAGTGATTGTTATGGGGATGATGTAAATGAATGAAAAAAATGTTAATAGAATGAAAATGTGCATATATCCATTGTTTATATATAATAGAAATGTAAATGAATGAAATGAAGTTTTAATTATTTTAACACACCATCTTAGTTTGAAACTATGCTTTATTTGGTAAAGTTTAAGCTTATCGAAGAGCTAAAGTTTATGATAAGAACAAGTCCAAGTTTGTCGTAAAAAAATCATTTCAAAACAACTTTCCACTCACCTGCCTACATCCAACTTAGAAACTACCCACTAAACTCCCTACAAAGAAGCGGCAATGGCACGGCCGGTTAAGAGGCAAGCACAAGGAGTACAAGGAGCACAAGATGACATTGATGAGAAACACCTTTTGGCTTTCATTGTGAAGGACAAATATGATAATGATGATAAATGCAAACAAGAACTCGAGAAATATTGTGAAGAGTTGAAGAAAGTAGATCAGAAAATCAGTGTGAATGATAAAGTTAAAGGACTATGTGAAGAGAAAGATAAAAAAAAAAAATGCAAAGAGCTGGAAGTTGATGAAGAATTGACAACTTTTGAAGGGGATCTTGACACTGCATTGAAAAATGGCATAAAAGATGAAGATTGTGAAAAACATGAAGAAAAATGTATACTTTTAGAGGAAGCAGACCCAAATAGTCTTAAGGAGAAGTGTGTCAAGTTGAGGGAAGGATGTTACGAATTGAAGCGTAAAAAGGTGGCAGAGGAGCTTCTTTTCAGGGCTCTCGGAAAGGAAGCTAAAGATGAAGCTAAATGTAAAGGAAAGATGGAAAAGGTTTGCCCAGTGTTAAGCCGAGAAAGCGACGAATTGATGTCTTTCTGCCTTGATCCGACTAAAACGTGTGGAGATCTGAAAAAAAAATCAGAAGAAGTTTGCAAGTCTTTAGAAAAAGAATTGGAGGTAAATAAATTAAAGGAAAAGTGTCATGAAAGGCTTGAGAAATGTCATTTTTACGGAGAAGCGTGTGATAAAACAAAATGTAAGGAGGATAAGACGAAATGCGAGGAAAAAGGAATCACATATAAAGCGCCGGAATCTGATTCTAGTCCGGTCAAGCCGAAGCCGTCGTTGTTAAGAAGTATTGGGTTGGATGATGTGTATAAAAACGCGGAAAAACATGGGATTCTTATTGGAAAATCAGGAGTGGATCTACCAAGGAAGTCAGGTACAAAATTTCTGCAAGATCTCTTGCTACTGTTGAGCAGAGATAAGAAGGAGACGGAACCAGAAAAGAAATGCGCCGAAGCGTTAAATAAATGTGATGCTTCTAAGTATTTGGATCATAATTTGAAAGAGTTATGCAATGATGGAAAGAAAAACGACAAATGCAAAGAATTACTAGATGTAAATGTAAAAGAAAGATGTACAAAACTCAAATTAAATCTTTATCTGAAAGGATTGTCTACAGGATATGAAGATAAAAAATCAGATCTTTTATCGTGGGTAAAGCTTCCAACCTTTTTTATAAAAGGGGAGTGTGCAGAACTTGAGTCGGAATGTTTCTATTTAGAAAATGCGTGTAATAATAAGATTGATGAAGCATGTCAAAATGCAAGAGCAGCGTGCTATAAAAAGGGACAAGACAGGATGTTGAATAAGTTCTTTCAAAAGGAATTGAAGGGAAAGCTTGGTCTTGTAAGATATCGTAGCGATCCTAAAGATTGTAAAAAATATGTGGTAGAAAACTGTACAAAACTTAAAGATAAAAGATACCTTTCAAAATGTCTTTATCCTAAAGAACTATGTTATGCGGTTTCAAATGATATTTTTCTTCAATCCAAAGAGTTAAGTGCGCTTTTGGATGATCAAAGGGATTTTCCATTAGAAAAGGATTGTGTTGAGTTGAAGGAGAAGTGTGATGAACTTAGTAGTGATTCATTATTGAATTTAGAAAAGTGTATAACATTGAAAAGACGCTGTGAATACTTTAAGGTTACAGAAAGATTTAGAAAAGTATTTTTAGAAAAAAAGGATGATTCGTTAATGACTCAGGAAAACTGTACAAAGGTATTGCATGAGAAATGTAATACTTTATATAAGAGGAGAAAGAATTCATTTAGTGTTTCATGTGCTTTACCAGAAGAAACATGTAGTTATATGGTATTCCACACAAGTCAAGATTGTAAATATTTAAAAGAAAACATCAAGAATGGAGAAATTGTAGGAAAAATTGAAAAAGCAAATGGAAATGAAGCAACACTCGAAGAACTTTGCACAACATGGGGCCGACATTGTCATCAACTTGTGGAGAACTGTCCAGATCAGTTGAAAAAAGAGAATGGCAATAATCATAACTGCGAAGCACTCGATGAAAAATGCAAGGAAACCTTTCAAAAGTTGAAATTAGAGGATGAGTTGACTCATCTGTTGAAGGGCAGTTTAAAAGATGAAAATGAATGTAAAAAAACATTAGAAAAGTATTGCCCTGAGTTGGAAAAGAATGAAGCATTCAAAACTCTGTATGGTAAATGTGATGATAATACCAAGGGAAATGTTTGCACAAAATTAGTTGATAAAGTAAAAAAGAAATGTCCTACTTTAAAAACCGATCTAGAGGAAGCGAAAAAAGAGTTGAAGGTCAGGAAAGAAGAATACGATGCGCTCAAACAGGCGGCAGAAAAATCTACAAAGGAAGCTAAGTTATTGCTATCAAAGTCTGGAAAAGCCGCAATGCCAACTGCGCAGAATGGCAGTGATTCTACACTAGTACCGCCACCACAACAAGCACCAGCAGGGTCATCAGGATCAGGGTCACCACCAGCAGTGCCACCACCACCACCACAAAATGGAACGCCAGACACACCAGATGGAACATCAGGCACACCAAGTGGAACACCAAGCACAACAGGTCAAACGAAGAATAATGCAAAACTTGGACTCGTTAAAAGAGCATATGTAGATGGAGGAGTATCAGAAGCAGAGGTAAAAGCATTTGATGCAACGACGGTAGCATTGGAGATGTATTTGGAATTGAAAGAGGAATGCAGCGCTTTACAACTAGATTGCGGTTTTAGAGAGGAATGTCAGGAATCTAAACAAGCTTGCGAAAAAATAGACGAGTTATGCGGAGGAATAAAACCATTAGAAATTAAGCCTCATCATACAGAGACGCAAAAAGAAATCTCAACCACTACGACGACCACTACGACGACTACTACCACAACTACTACCACAACTACGACGACAACTACTACTACAACCAAGCCGGGAAGTGGAGGAAAAGTAACAGAAGAGTGTACAATGATACAAACAACAGATACATGGGTAACGCGTACGTCATTGCATACGAGTACGACAACGAGTACGTCGACAGTGACGTCGACAGTGACGTTGACCTCGATGCGCAAGTGCAAGCCTACCAAATGTACCACCGATTCAAACAAAGAGACAGATAAAGGAGGAGAAGAAGGAGAAGAAGATGTAAAACCGAATGATGGGATGAAAATAAGAGTTCCTGATATGATTAAAATAATGTTGTTGGGAGTGATTGTTATGGGGATGATGTAAATGAATGAAAAAAATGTTAATAGAATGAAAATGTGCATATATCCATTGTTTATATATAATAGAAATGTAAATGAATGAAATGAAGTTTTAATTTTAACACACCATCTTAGTTTGAAACTATGCTTTATTTGGTAAAGTTTAAGCTTATCGAAGAACTAAAGTTTATGATAAGAACGAGTTCAAGTTTGTCGTGAAAAATCATTTCAAAATAACTAACTTTTCACTCTACCCATATTCAATTTAGAAACAACCCACTAAACTTCCTACAAAGAAGCAGCAATGGCACGGCCGGTTAAGAGGCAAGCATCAGGAGCACCAGCAGCAGAGGAGATTAAGGAGGAACACCTTTTGGCTTTCATTGTGAAGGACAAATATGATAATAAGGATGAATGCAAAAAAAGGCTCAAGGAATATTGCGATGATTTGGAGAAAATAGATGGGAAACTAGAGAATGTGGATGATAAAGTTAAAGGACTTTGTGAAGGGAAAGAGAAAAAATGCGAAGAACTGAAAGACAAAGTTAAAAATGAACTTGAAGCATTGTCAGATGACATACAAGATGATGAATGTGAAAAATATGAAGAAAAATGTATACTTTTAGAGGAAGCAGACCCAACTAATCTTAAGAATGACTGTGTCCAGTTGAGGGAAGGATGTTACAAATTGAAGCGTGAAAAGGTGGCAGAGGAGCTCCTTTTGAGGGCGCTCGGAGGGGATGCTAAAGATGATGGTAAATGTAAAGAAAAGATGAAAACTGTTTGCCCAGTGTTAAGCCGAGAAAGCGACGAATTGATGTTTTTCTGCCTTGATTCGGATGGAACGTGTAAAGCGCTGAAAACAAAATTGGGCGAAGTTTGCCAGCCTTTAAAAGTAGAGCTTAAAAATAACGAATTAGCGGAGAAGTGTCATGAAAGACTTGAGAAATGTCATTTTTATGGAGAAGCGTGTGATGATTCAAAGTGTGATGAGGATAAAAAGAAATGCGAGAAAAATGGAGTCATATATAAAGCGCCAGAATCTGATTTTAGTCCGGTCAAGCCGAGGGCGTCGTTGTTGAGAAGTATTGGGTTGGAAGATGTTTATAAAAGAGCTGAAAAAGAAGGAATTCTTATTGGAAAAGTAGGAGTGGATCTACCAAGAAGGTTTGGTGATGATTTTCTGAAAGATCTCTTGCTAGTGTTGAGCCAAGATGAGGATAAGACGGATGCAACAAGTAAATGCACTAAAGCGTTAGGAAAATGTGATGCTTCTAAGCATTTGGATGATGATTTGGAAAAGTTATGTGATGATAAACAAAATAATCAAAAGAAATGCAAAGAATTACTAAATGTAGAAGAAAGATGTACAAATCTCAAATTAAATCTTTATCTGAAAGATTTGTCTACAGAATATGAAAAAACTAAAAAATCAACACTTTTATTCTGGAGAGAACTGCCAACCTTATTTACAAAGGGAGAGTGTGCAGAACTTGAGTCGGAATGTTTTTATTTAAAAAAGGCGTGTAAAGATAAGGAGATTGATGAAGCATGTCAAAATGCACGAGCAGCGTGCTATAAAGTGGGAAAAGATAGGATGTTGAGTACGTTGTTTCGAAAGGAATCGAAGGGGGAGTCTGGTCATAAAAGATATTATAACCATCCTGAGGAATGCCAAAAATCTGTGGTAAAAGACTGTAAAAAACTTGAAAATAAAGATAAGAGATACCTTCCAAAGTGTCTTTATCCTAAAGAACTATGTTATATGCTTTCAGATGATATTTTCCTTCAATCCAAAGAGTTGGGAGCGCTTTTGGATGATCAAAGGGATTTTCCATTAGAAAAGCATTGTGTTGAATTGAAGGAGAAGTGTGATGAACTTGAAACTTATTCACATTCGAATTCGGAAAAGTGTATAACATTGAGAAGGCGCTGTGAATACCTTAGAGTTTCAGAGGAATTTAGAAAAGTATTTTTAAAAAGAAAAGATCATGCATTATATAATGAGCAAAACTGTACGGAGGTGTTGCAAGAAAAATGTAATACTTTATATAGGAGGAGAAAGAATTCATTTAGTGTTTCATGTGCTTTGCCAGGAGAAACATGTGAATATATGGTATACCGTACAAAAGATGAATGTTTTTATTTAAGTGGCAACATGGAGGATGAAAAAATTGTAGAAGAAATTGGAAAGAAAAAAGCAAATGAAACAGCACTCGAAGAACTCTGCACAACATGGGGCCGACATTGTCACCAACTTATGGAGAATTGTCCAGATAAGTTGAAAAAAGAAAGTGATAACGAAGATCATAACTGTGACAAACTCGAAGAAAAATGCAGTGATACCTTTAAAAAGTTGAAATTGAAGGAGGAGCTAACTCATCTGTTGAAAGGAAGTTTAAATGATAAAAAAAAATGTACAGAAACATTAGGAAAGAATTGCACTGAGTTGCAAAAGAATGATACATTCAAAATTCTGCTTAGTGATTGTAAAGATTCCTTGGAAAATGTTTGCACAAAATTAGTTGAAAAAGTACAGAAGAGATGTCCTGCTTTAAAAACCGATCTAGAGGAAGCGAAAAAAGAGTTGAAGGTCAAGAAAGAAGAATATGATGCGCTCAAAAAGGCAGCAGAAGAATCCAGAAATAAAGCTAGCTTATTGCTATCAAGGTCTAAACAAGCCGTAACACCAAGTGGACAGAATGGCAGTGATTCTGTACCAGCACAGGTACAGCCAGCACCAGCAGGGCCACCATCAGCACCAGGGTCGCCATCATCACCACCATCACAAAATGGAACGCCAGGTGCACCAGATGGAACGACAGACACAGCAGGTGGAACGACGAATAATGCAAAACTTGGACTCGTTAAAAGAGCGTATGTAGATGAAGGTGTATCAGAAGCAGAGGTAAAAGCATTTAATGCAACGACAATAGCATTGGAATTGTATTTGGAATTGAAAGAGGAATGCAGCGCTTTACAACTAGATTGCGGTTTTAAAGAGGATTGTCCAGATACTAAACAAGCTTGTAAAGAAATAGAAGAGTTATGTAAACTGGAAGCATTAAAAGTTGCGCCTCATCATACAGAGACAATAACAGAAACGAAGACAGAAACGAAGACGGAAACAAAGATGGAAACAAAGACTGATGACAAGGCTGATGAGAAGACCGGTACGAAAACTGTTACAGAAACCAAGACAATAGGTGGAGGAAAAGTAACAGAAGAGTGTACATTAGTCAAGACAACAGATACATGGGTGACGAGTACGTCATTGCATACGAGTACGACAACGAGTACGTCAACGGTGACGTCGACAGTGACGTTGACTTCGATGCGCAAGTGCAAGCCTACCAAATGTACTACTGATTCAAGCAAAGAGACACAGAAAGAAGAAGAAGAAGAAGTAAAACCAAATGATGGGATGAAAATAAGAGTTCCTGATATGATTAAAATAATGTTGTTGGGAGTGATTGTTATGGGGATGATGTAAAATGAATGAAAAAAATGTTAATAGAATGAAAATGTGCATATATCCATTGTTTATATATAATAGAAATCTAAATGAATGAAATGAAGTTTTAATAATTTTAACACACCATCTCAGTTCGAAACTATGTTTTATCGGGTAAAGTTTAAGCTTATCAAAGAGCTAGTAAAGATTATGATAAGAACATGTTTAAATTTGTTGTAAAAGTACTTGAATGAATGGATTATCGTGAAAAAAAGAGTTCTGCGTATCTTAAAGAATTAGTAGGGGTTATCATTATTTTAAAAAAAAAGAGTCAAGTATAAAACCAGCGTAAAAAGAGTCCATCTCATCTCATTACAAACAACGACTCCAGTCTAAAATGATTGTAAAATGGATCTATCATGAAACACTAACCACTAACCCTAACCCTAATCCCACTAACCAGAGAAAGAAGTTATCTTGAACTCATTAAAAGAAGATTTGGAATTGGAGAGCTTTATGATCATCATAAAGAGAAACATTAGATCGATTGAAAATGGAATGATCATGAAAACTTGTAACCCTAACCCTAACCCTAAACTGAGTAGCCAGATCACCCGACTCTTCTAAAACCACTAGAATTTCATTGCAAAATGAGTCAACTGAATGTCCATTTAAAAAGAAGTACTAAGATTTATTCAATTCTTTTATTATTTTAAAAAGAAGAGGAAACTTTATAACTACTTTAAAAAAGAAGAGCAAACTTTATGATTACTTTAAAAAAAAAATAAAATCCAAGTTTGTTGTAAAAAACCAGTAGAATTATTGCAAGAAAATTGATAAATTTTATGATTATTTCAAAAAAATTAATAACTCTAAAATCACTGGAAAAAACTAGTGAAATCTATTGTTTATTTAAAAAAAATAGTAAAATCCAAGTTTGTTGTAAAAAAATTATTTAACTCTACGCTAATTACAAAAGAACTAGTGAAATCAATTGTTTATTTAAAAAAAATCACTAAACTCTAAGATCATTGGAAAAAAATAGTGAAATCCAAGTTTATTGTAAAAAAATTAATTAACTCTAGGCTAATTACAAAAGAAGTAGTGAAATTTATTACTTGTTTTAAAAAAATTACTAAAATCTATTGTTTATTTTAAAAAGACAAGTAAACTTTATGATTACTCCAAAGAATTAGTAGAATCTATTGTTTATTTTTAAAAAATCAGTAAACTCTACGCTAATTACAAAAGAACTAGTGAAATCAATTGTTTATTTAAAAAAAATCACTAAACTCTAAGATCATTGGAAAAAAATAGTGAAATCCAAGTTTATTGTAAAAAAGTTAATTAACTCTAGGCTAATTACAAAAGAAGTAGTGAAATTTATTACTTGTTTTAAAAAAATTACTAAAATCTATTGTTTATTTTAAAAAGACAAGTAAACTTTATGATTACTCCAAAGAATTAGTAGAATCTATTGTTTATTTTTAAAAAATCAGTAAACTCTACGCTAATTACAAAAGAACTAGTGAAATCAATTGTTTATTTCAAAAAAATTAATAAACTCTAAAATCATTGAAAAAAACTAGTGAAATCCAAGTTTATTGTAAAAACGATTAGAATAATTATAAAAGAAGTAATAAACTTTATGATTATTTAAAAAAAAAGAGAAAACTTTATGATTACTTTAAAAAAAATAGTCAAATCCAAGTTTGTTGTAAAAAAAATATTTAACTCTACGCTAATTACAAAAAAAATAGTGAAATTTATTACATGTTTTAAAAAAACTAGTGAAATCTATTGTTTATTTAAAAAAAAAATAAAATCTGTTTATTATTTTAAAAAAACTAGTGAAATTTATTACTTGTTTTAAAAAAAAAATAGTCAAATCCAAGTTTGTTGTAAAAAACCAGTAAAATGATTGAAAAAAAAGTAGTGAAATCTATTGTTTATGAAAAAGAGTCTATGATTATGATAAAAAAAGAGTTAGAGATTGCTTATCGTGAAAAAAAACGAATCCATCTGTTTAGCAAAAATTAGTCTGTCGTTAGGGCGAAGCTAGTGGTGATTTAATAAAAGTAAGCCATTCAATAAGGTTGAATTGAATTAAAGAGATTGATTTGAGAGATGTTTTTATTTAAAAATAATTTAAAAAAAAAAGAAAAGATTTTAAAATGAAATTTAAAAATGAAAATAAAAATAAAAAAAAATGAATAAATTGGACAAGTTGAGTTGAATTTTCATTGATAAATATAAGAAATGAAAGGATAACGTAGGTTTTATTAAAAAAAAGATGTCCATTTAAAAATATCTTTAATTTAAAAAAAAAAGATTTTAAAATTAAAAATGAAAATGAAAAATAAAAATGAAATCTAAAAAAATTTGTTGAATAGATCAAGTAAGATTGAATTGATTTTTCATTAGTAAAGATGAGAAATGAAGGGTTAGAGTAGGTTTTATTAGAAGTACAATTCAATGAAATTTAAAAGGATTTTAAAAATGAAATATAAAAAAATTATTTAGCAGTCAATTATATAAAAATGAATTGATTTTTACTACTAGAAATGAGAATTTAGAAATAATTTTGTTAGAAGTAGAATTTTTTGTTAAAACTAAAATTAGATGAAATTTAAAATTAAAAATGAAATTAAAATAAAAAATGAAATGTAAAAAAATTTATCAATACTGGATTATGTAAAAAAGAATTCATTTTTCATTAGTAAATATGAGAATTTAGAAATAATTTTGTTAAAAGTAAAATTAAATCAAATTCAAAAGGGTTTTAAAAATGAAAGTGAAATTAAAAGTGAAATTGAAAATGAAATGTAAAAAAATTAACAATTAATCAAATGAAGTAGAATTGATTTTTTATCAACTAAAAAGAGATGAGAATTTAGAGATAATTTTATTAAAAGTAGAATTAAATCAAATTTAAAAGAATTTTAAAAATAAAAGTGAAATTAAAAGTGAAATTAAAAGTGAAATTAAAATGAAATGTAAAAAAAATTGTTCACACTTGATTATATGAAAATGAATTGATTTTTCAATAGTAAAGATGAGAATTTAGAAATATTTTTATTAAAAGTAGAATTAGATGAAATTTAAAATTAAAATGAAATTAGAATAAAAATTAAAATAAAAAAATAAAAAATGAAATCTAAAAAAATTGTTAACAATTAATCAAATGAAGTAGAATTGATTTTTTATCAACTAAAAAGAGATGAGAATTTAGAGATAATTTTATTAAAAGTAGAATTAAATCAAATTTAAAAGGATTTTAAAAATAAAAGTGAAAATGAAAATGAAATTAAAATGAAATGTAAAAAAATTGTTCACAGTTGATTATATGAAAATAAATTGACTTTTGATTACTAAAGATGAAAATTTAGAAAAATTTGTTCACACTTGATTATATGAAGTAGAATCGATTTTTTATTGACTTAATAAGAATTTAAAAATAATTTTCTTAAAACTAGAATTTTTTGTTAAAATTAAAGTTAAAAATGAAATTTAAAATGAAAATGAAAATGAAATTAAAATATAAAAATGAAATCTAAAAAAACTGTTAACACTTGATCAAATGAAGTAGAATTGATTTTTTATCAACTAAAAAAAGATGAGAATTTAAAAATATTTTTATTAAAAGTAGAATTAAATCAAATTTAAAAGGATTTTAAAAATGAAGATGAAATTAAAAGTGAAATTGAAAATGAAATATAAAAAAATTATTTAGCACTCAATTATATGAAAATGAATTGATTTTTCATTAGTAAGATGAAAATTTAGAAATATTTTTAACAATTGATCAAATGAAGTAGAATTAATTTTTTATTGACTAAAAAAAATAAGAATTTAAAAATAATTTTGTTAAAAGTAGATTTTTTTGTTAAAAGTAGAATTAGATGAAAATTAAAGTTAAAAAGAAGAGAGTAGAGAGAGAGGAGAGTAGAGTGAGAAGAGAGAGAGTAGGATGAGAGATACTTCTGTTTAAAATAAAAAGTATTGAATTATTTTGGAGTAACGTCGATTTGATGGATTGTTTATAAAAAAGATTAGAGAGTATTTTAAAAAAGAGAAAAGGAAAAGTTGAATTAAATAGATCGTTTAATTGTAAAAAGATGAGATTACAGAGATATTTAAAAGGAAGAGATTAAAGTGAATTTTAAAGAAGAGAGAGTAGAGGGAGAAGAGAGAAGAGAATAGAATGAGTTTTTAAGGAAGAGAGTAGAGTAGGAGATACTTCTGTTTAAAATAAAGTATTGAATTATTTTTAAAAAGGACAAATTGAATTGAATAGAATAGATCTTCTCTTGGTAAAAAGAAGAGAGTAGGGTGAGAAGAAGAGAGTAGAGGGAGCTTTAAAAGAAGAGAGAGTAGAACGAAAGATATTTTTGTTTAAAGTAAAGTATTGAATTATTTTTGGATTAAGATCAATTCGATGGATCGTTTATTCATAGAAAGAAGATTGGAAGGAATTTTAAAAAGAAGAGATTAGAGTGAGTTTTAAAAGGAAGAGAGTAGAGTAGAGAGTAGAATAGGAGATACTTTTGTTTAAGATAAAATATTGAATTATTAAGAGGGAGAAACGTCAATTGAATAGATCATTTGTTTTAAAAAGGGGTAACATCGAATGGATGGCGCTTCTAAGGAATGCGACTACTGAGGAATGCGACTACTGAGGAATGTACGTCCGAGGAATGTACAGGGTACAGGAACAGGGTACAGGGGTGCGTGGGAGTATAAATAGGAGGGAAGGAAATAGGGTGGGTGGGGCGGTGGTTGGTGGTGGTTAGAAAGGGTTAGGAAGAAGAGAGGGGGGGGAGAAGAGAATAAAGAGGGGGGAGTAGAAAAAAAGAATAAGAGGGGGGGGTCGAAAGTCACGTGACGGAGTACACGGTCACGTGGAGATAAGACGAAGTCACGTGGCGATAAGCGGGAGTAGGAAGTAGAGCAAAGTACTGGGTTAACGTAAGTAGGAAGTACTTTGTGGGCGTAAGTAGGAAAGGTTAACGTCTATTCACAAAGTGCTAGTACTTGGTGGACGCAAGTAGAAAAGGTGATGTAAGCAGTACAGGGTTAACGTCAATTCACAAAGTGCTCCGGGTAGGTGTACGCAGAATGTGGGTCAGTCAGCGGAGGGAGTACTTAGTCGGGGAAGTGCTAGAAAGAGGTGGGCGCAGAAGTACTGGGTGGGCGTAAGTAGGGTTAGGTGACGTCTGTTCACAAAGTGCTAGTTCTGGGTGGGCGTAAGTAGGAAAGGTGGGTGTAAGTAGTAGTAGGTTAACGTCTGTTCACAAAGTGCTAGTAGTAGGTTAACGCAGGGTGAAGTGCTATGAAGGTAAGGTCAAAGTCACGTGACCAGTAGAAGTCACGAGAATAGGTAGGAAGGAGTTGTAGTAGGTAGGTTCGAGTCCTGAGATTACGCAGAGGGGGCAGGAAACGCAAAATGAAGTGCTATGAAGGTGGGGTCAAAGTCACGTGACCTAGGCCGAAGTCACGTGATGTAAAGTTGATTACGTAAGCAAGGAAGTCACGTGACGAAGAGTTGATCACGTGACACTGACGAAGAGAGCACGTGACTTTGACCAAGAGAACACGTGACTTTGGAATGAAAAGATACGGGAAATCTGAAACAAGCAAACGAAAGCTAAGAATTTAAATATTACGCCACCAAGTTTACTGGTTAGGGGGGTTAGGTGGTTAGTACGTTAGGGTTAGGGTTAGGGTTAGGGTTAGGGTTAGGGTTAGGGTTAGGGTTAGGGTTAGGGTTAGGGTTTAGGGTTAGGGTTTAGGGTTAGGGTTAGGGTTAGGGTTAGGG